>NC_041384.1:417890336-417971185 GCF_002162155.2 Triticum dicoccoides
TTAAATGCAGTTATGGCCCGGGGGCTGGCAACGCCCTTAGGACCAATCTTTTTGGTGTCAAGAACAACGAAGTTCTTCGCCATAAGCCTTTCCGGCAATGATCTTGCCGGGAGCCGGTGTCAAGAACGACGAAGTTCTTCGCCATAAGCCTTTCCGGCAATGATCTTGCCGGGAGCCGGTGTCAAGAACGACGAAGTTCTTCGCCATAAGCCTTTCCGGCAACGATCTTGCCGGGAGCCGGTGTCAAGAACGACGAAGTTCTTTGCCATAAGCCTTTCCGGCAACGATCTTGCCGGGAGCCGGTGTCAAGAACGACGAAGTTCTTCGCCATAAGCCTTTCCGGCAACGATCTTGCCAGGAGCCGGTGTCAAGAACAACGAAGTTCTTCGCCATAAGCCTTCCTGGCAACAAGCTTGCCGGAAGCCGGCATCGAGAACGTCGAAGTTCTCTGCCGAAGATAAAAGCCTTCCTGGCAACAAGCTTGCCGGAAGCCGGCATCGAGAACGTCAAAGTTCTCTGCCGAAGATAAAAGCCTTCCTGGCAACAAGCTTGCCGGAAGCCGGCATCGAGAACGTCAAAGTTCTCTGCTGAAGATAAAAGCCTTCCTGGCAACAAGCTTGCCGGAAGCCGGCATCGAGAACGTCAAAGTTCTCTGCCGAAGATAAAAACCTTCCTGGCAACAAGCTTGCCGGAAGCTGGCATCGAGAACATCAAAGTTCTCTGCTGAAGATAAAAGCCTTCCTGGCAACAAGCTTGCCGGAAGCCGGCATCGAGAACGTCAAAGTTCTCTGTTGAAGATAAAAGCCTTCCTGGCAACAAGCTTGCCGGAAGCCGGCATCGAGAACGTCAAAGTTCTCTGCCGAAGATAAAAGCCTTCTCGACAACAAGCTTGCCGGAAGCCAGCATCGAGAACGTCAAAGTTCTCTGCTGGAAATAAAAGCCTTCCCGGCAAGCCAGTATCGCTGGGGGCTGGGAGTGCCAAGAATCGTCCAAGGCAAACCAGAGTTGCCGGGGGCTGCAATATCAGATAAGTCTTTAATCCCTCATCATGCATCCTCTTATGGACTGGGGAATGCGAAACCACGTTTCTTCCCGAAAACTGTCGTGCTCCCTCAACTCTAGGCCCTGGGGCTCGTTCTCGGGGCCAAGTTTGGTCGTAGTCGCGGCAGCAAAGGGATGAAACGAGGAGACCGCACCCACCTCGTTCCTGCCTCCGTCAAAGGCGTGAGAAAGGTCGAGCGACGTGGGAAGGCGGCAGGGCCTGTTGCCGGGAGATGAAATGTCTGTCCGAGGGATACCAAGGATTTGCTCCTTGGCGTGGGTTTAACTCGCGAGACAAATAACCTGGCAAGCATCCCCTTTTCATTAAAAAACATCCCACTCAGGTACAGTCCATAGAGGATGAAAAACATGAAAGAGAGGATTACAAGTTTTAGATACAGCTAAGGCCCGAAGGTTTACAAATTAAAAAGATAAGATGCCCGTAATCCCTTTCCTGTCCTTCTCTTCAGGAGGCAGGTCAAGGAGGTGAAAAGGGCAAAAGGAGCGCCTAGGCGAGCTACGGGTGCCAGAAGACACCAAGGGAACATCCCGGGGAGTTCAAGGAGCCGGCGACACGGATGATGGGGTCGCCGGTGCCGCGCAAAGCAGCGCCCGACGCCTAGTCGGACCCGCCACCCCGCCGCCCGCTATCCTCATCGTCGCTGTCGCTCTCCTCCTCGTCACTCTCGCTCGAGGAGGAGTCTTCGCTATCGGAGGAGCTATCCACGCGGCACTTCGCCCGAGTGCCGAAGCACCCGAAGACCTTGACGGAGAGGAGATCGCCCTCCATCAACTTAAAATGGAGGGTAAACCCCTCCATCAGGCTGTGGATACGGGCGAAAGTCTTCCACCCTTGATCAAGATACATCACATTAGGGGCTGGGAATACAACGCGGACTCGCGTGCCGCTGATCCCACAGCCCCTCATGTGCAGTCTCAGCGTCTCGGGCGGGTCCAACTCCATCGCGCTCGCAAACGGAGCTGGAAGCCGGAGGCGACGACGAGGCGCCCGGCGCAGCTTGACGAAGAACTCGCAAGGGTCGTCCCCTATATGGACCGCCGTGGGGGGAGGAGCCGCCGGCGGAGGCGAAGCTGGTGCGCCGCCCCGCCCTCCTCTTCCCCGAGCGCCTCGACCTCGTCCGCGACCTCGCCCCCTCCCTCTTCCCCTTATGGCTGGCTCTGCCACCACGGGCGTGGAAGAGGGAGAGATGCGCTGTCTGGCGGCGACCCTCGACGCCACCGATGAAGGGCCTGGGTTCCCTTTCTCCATGGCGAATGGGAGAAAGGGGAGCAGAAGCTGAAGAAAGGAGGAGATGAGAGAGTGCGGGTTTCTGTGCTCCCCTCCCGCTCTTTATAAAGGAGCGAGGTGGGGGCTCGGCCGCCCCGCTCAGCGAATCAAGGCACGAGAAGAGCAGGGAGTCAGGGCTAACCCGCTGCCTCTGCTCGTGACGGCCCAGTTTCCCACTTCCACCGTCCGCGACCCCAAGCGCATGGGAGCCGCGTGGCGGGGATGCAGAACCAGGGCGACGGATGAGGCGGCCTCGCTCCGCCCCGTGATCGCGGGGAGTGGGCGTCCCGAAAACCGCGCACCGGCCCCGTCCAGTAAATGCACCACAACCCCACGCCTACCTCCGTTCAGGGAGGAGGGCGTGAACCGTCCCCATCATCGTGGCCTGACGCATGCTCGAGGGGCTCAGCCCCACGCACGCCGCCCGCATCACCCATGACGCCGCGTTTGACGCATGCCGTTCTGGGCGTGCGTGGTGGGAGCGGAGAGATATGCGGCGTGACCTAGGCCGCGCGTGCCCGTGCACTGTTTTGGGCCTGGCCCAACAGCGCTCGGTACCGTGTATGGCCCAGGCCCGGGGGCTCCTGTCGGTGTACTAGAGTAGGGGTACCCTAGTACCCCGAACTTGTGCACGGGCAGTTGCAGCGCCCCGCGGCAAGGCTTGCCGGGTGACCGCCAAGACCCTCCGTGGTTCCCTTGAAGACCATTCAAGAACAAAGTACTCAAACCAAGGCCCCGGCAAGAGGAGCTTGCCGGGAAGGCCAACCAAGGCCCCGGCAAGAGGATCTTGCCGGGAAGAGACAAGACCCCGGCAAGAGGAGCTTGCCGGGAAGGCCACTCAAGGCATACCAAGAAAGCTTGCCGCGACGCGCCCTGCGTCCCGGCAAGATCCGGCGAGCGACAAGCTTCCGGACGCGACAAGATGACGACCGCGGCAAGGAGCTTTCTGCGAGAAACCCCCACCTCGTGCCCTTGCTCCAGCACACCTGCTAACGTGTCGCTCTAGGACTCTCCCAAGCACACGTGGCAGGAGGCCGTGCAGCTAGGGGTACGTGGTGGCAAGCGGAGATGAAGAGAAGGCCATCGTGGCAAACGGTGGCGCTCCTAACGGTCACCTTTTGCACTGTTTAGGAGACTCAGACAGGCATTTAATGCCCTTGTCCCCTACCGTTAGAGTTAGGTAGGGTGCACTATATCCACAGTAGCGGTAGCTGCACCTACCGCATCCTTTTCCATTTTTACCCTTCTAGTCTACGTTGCCACCTGTGGGTGACCCCTTGAAAGTATAAAAGGAGGTCCAGGCGCAACGTAGAGGGGGGTCGGCCACTTCGGCTCATTCGAAACACCAGAAACACTCCCACGCTCAGTCTGATAGCGTCCATCGCTCCTGAGCAAGGATTCAATACACACAAACAAGCAGCAGTAGGGTTTTACGCATCCGTGCGGCCCGAAGCTGGGTAAAACCGCTCGCGTGTACCACCTCGATCCGCTCTTTGTGCGACCTCCGCCCTCGCCGAACCGAAAGGGGCTCGGTCCGCCGATCCCCATAGGTGTTCGTGGATCAGCCTTCCCCGATAGCCCTCTCTGGCGCCCTATCGGGAGGGAGCCATCATCCCCGAAGGGCATGGAGGAGGATCCTGGAGGGGCCATCATCACCATGAAGGCCAAGGACCAGAGGGGGGAGGCCATGGAGGAGGAAGCACAAGGGGGAGAACCCCTCCTCCTCTCTCTTGGTGGCACCGGAGTGCCATCGAGAGGGGAATCATCGTGCGGTGATTGTCTTCATCAACATCACCATCATCATCACCATCCTCATCTCTTTTACGCGGTCCACTCTCCCACACCTTGCTGTAATCCCTAATTGAACATGGTGCTTTATGCCACATATTATGATCCAATGATGTGTTTCCATCCTATGATGTTTTGAGTAGATATTCTTTGCCTTTGGGTTGATTGATGATCTAGATTGGTATGAGTTGTATGTTTTACTTTGGTGCTGTCCTATGGTGTCCTCCGTGTCATGCAAGCGTGAGGGATTCCCGCTGTAGGGTATTGCAATACGTTCATGATTCGCTTATAGTGGGTTGGTGAGTGACTGAAACAAAAAACTGAGTAAGGGGGTTGTTGCGTATGGGAATAAAGAGGACTTTATGCTTTAATGCTATGGTTGGGTTTTACCTTAATGATCTTTAGTAGTTGCGGATGCTTGCTAGAGTTCCAATCATAAGTGCATATGATCCAAGTAGAGAAAGTATGTTAGCTTATGCCTCTCCCTCATATGAAACTGCAATTATGATTACCGGTGTTGTTAACGATTGCCTAGGACAATTCCGCACACCGATCCACCATTATTCCACACTCGCTATTTATAATATTTAGTAATATATTCTAACTTTATGATAACAGCACCTACTTTCATATTTTAGCTCTCCGATATCATACAAAGTTATCCACTTCATACCCACAACGTAGTTTTATTTATCGTTTCTAGTTGGAAGCAAACATTCTATGTATGTAGAGTCGTATCAGTGGCAGATAGGGTTTGAGAGAATATTGATCTTACCTTTAGCTCCTTGTGGGTTCGACACGCCATACTTATCACTTCCACCATTGGGAATTGTTACGATGATTCCCTGCACTTGGGGATTATCAATTTGTAGCAATGGCACCACACCAACGGCAGCGAGTTGTGATGAGCAACCGGCTGTGGTGCGTGTGCCGGTGGGGGTGTGATGAAGCCCAAAAGTGATGGTACGGGTGGCGACTTGGCGCATATCTGGTTGTTGCCTGCTGAAGAGCAGGTAGACGAGTAGCCAGCAGACATGGTTGCTGCGGCTAGAGCTTCTGATGCTAGGCAGAGTAAGTAGAGAAGAGGAGAAACGGACGTTGGATATGTCAGTTTCATTAGTTGCAGAGTAACATAGCACCATATATAGTCATAGTCTAGGTTTGGATTCGAACCAGCTACAGGAGCACGTTTCTCTTTTTTCTAAAACTCAGTAACATCTCTTTACTGGTACACTAGCTTGTTCTATACGCCTTCTCAAGTCTTTGATTTTCTTTCTTTTTTGCGAGGAAGGAAGGAGGACAAAATTGAGAGTTCCTGGGACTCGAACCCAAGACCTCTCGGTTGAAAACCAAGGGTGCTAGTCACTTATGTGGTGAACGTTCCCTGGGAGGAGGATGGCAGACGAATGCATTTTCCTCGTAGTTTTATTGCGACGCAAGATCGAATGGTCGCAGTTTTGGGAATGTTATCAGGCGAACGAGCCCAGGTTTTCTTTTCTTCCTGTATATAAAAAAGTATGCTACTTGGTGTCAGCTTAGTCAACAAACAATTGTGCCAACCTTAACCGTTGGATTGACATTCAACGTCTGTCGTGTTTCTTCAGTCTCTTCTTCATCCAGCCGCCAATGCCAAACCAGCGCCGGTGGGACCACCTGCTCCCGCCTCCCATGGCTGGTTGTGCTGTTGCACACGCATTGTGGCCACATCGCACTCTAAAACTCTGCGCATCTTCCCCGGCTCTTGTTCGTTCCTGTCCGAGGCCTCACCATCGTCATATGCCTTGGTTCACTCGGCGCGGCACCGCCCTTCGGTGTTTTCAACATGGTCAACAACTGAGAGGAATAAGGAGATGACTATACATGGTAAGGATGACAGTAGGGACCAGCAGCACGCGCAGTAATTTTGTTTTTTCGGGACATAGAAGGGTATCAACTGGGTTGTTCAGGAGTTGTGGCCCGTCTAGCACATGACTAGCCCAGTTTGTTTTTTCCTTTCTGAAAATGGCTAGCCCAGCTATTTTGGTTTTTGCAAAATAACAAATGTAGGCCTACTTGCTTTTCTACACCCTGCTGGGCCGGAAATCTTTCAAGACGAGGAGGGATGCATTTTGCCCAAAAATGGGATATAAGTAATAAGAAATGGGCTATAAGTAATATTAAATGGGTTGTAAATGAAAAAGTACAACAAACAGGCAATTAGTTCCAAAATACTTTTCTCTTTTGGATTTTGATATTTTAAATTTCATTGTTTTTGTGCGGGTAAAATTTCACTGGATTTAAATTAAGGTATGTTTAGTTTTTAAATTAATTTGAATCTGACTAGAAATTTCGGGATGTATGCTGTTTGGGACAGATTTGGAGGCTGACTTGTGGGTCTACTAGGTTGACGTGTATGAAAGGCTTTGTCAACTTAGTCCACCAACGATTCTAGCAGCAGTGACCGTTGGATGTTAATCCAACGGCCGTGCTGCTTCTTCAATATCTAATCCTCTTGCTCCAGCCGCCCAAACCAGCGTCGGTGGGACTGCCTGCTCTCGCCTCCCGTGGCCGACTGTGCTACCGCACAGGCCGCACCGCCCCACCCTACTCCATTGCTGGCCAGGCCATTCCTCTACTCACCCACACCTCCTGTTATTTTCCGACGACGGCAGCCGGACCAGTAAACCCTCATACTCCCCACCACGTGGGCAACCAGTGTCGAGTCTTCCCTGGCTCTGTGTCGTTCCCTTCCTAGGCCTCGCCGTCGTCCACCGCCCTGGAGCTCTCGGCGCGCTGTGGTCAACATGGTCAATGAACGACATCCATCGGACGTCGACTGTACATGGAGAGGTTGACAGCTAGGTCCACAACCGCACACAAGGAAACGCCTCCTTATTATGCACAAAATAATGATTCCTCCACCTGACATCTGGGACCCACCGGAAGGGCCTTTGTATTTCACGAAAAAAATGTTCCCCCCGCTAACAGGTAGGACCCACCAGCTATATCTTCACACACAAGGAAGTGCCTCCTTATTATGCACAAAAAAATGAATACTCCCCTGCTAGCTGGGACCCAGCATAGTGGGAGGCTAACATGTGGGCCTACTAAGTTGACGGGGACGGAGGGCATTGTCAACTTAGTCAATACAAACGATTCTAGCTCCAGTGACCGTACAATGTCCATCCAACGGCCGTAGAGCTTCTTCAACCTCTAGTCTTCTTGATCTAGCCATGCAAAGTAGCGTCGGTCGTGCCGCTTGCTCCTGCCTCCCGTGGTCGGCTGTGCTACCGCAGAGGCCTCACCGCCCCCTACTACTCCCACCGCTGGCCAGGCCCTGCAGTGATGGCAGCCTCACACCGCAGCCGAACCAGTGAACCCGGTTACTCCTCTCCGCATGGGCATCCACTGTCGCATCTTCCCCGGCTCCACGTCGTCCCCTTCCTAGGCCTCGCTATCGTCCACCGCCGTGGTGCTCATGGTGTGGCGTGGTCAATGTGGTCAATGACCAACTTCCATCGGAAGAGTACTATACATGGAGAGGCTGATAGCTTGGTCCACGGCCGCAGCAAGGAAGTGCCTCCTTATTACGCGGAAAGTAATGATTCCTCCACCTAACAGCAGGGACCCACCGGGCAGGCCACCATATTTCATGAAAAAACGTTTCCCCTGACTGCTAGGACCCACCAGCTACATCTTCGCATGCAAGGAAGTGCGTCCATAGTACGGGCAAATAAAATGATTCGCCCCCTGACTGCTGGGACCCACTAGCTACATCTTTGCATGCAAGGACGTGCCTGATAGTCAGGACCCACCTGTCGAAGCATACATAGCATTGTCATTCTAGTCGCGAACGTGTACGTACATACTGGTCGATGTAGAGGTGCGCATGTGTCGTAGTAGAGGTGCGCACATGTCGTAGTAGAGGCGCGCATGTAGCATGTACACATACGTATAGCGGCCAGGGTGCAAGAAAGAAAATACGGTTGTCGGCGTTCTGGGAATGGGGGTCCCCAGACTTGCCTGCCTGCGGCCTGCGGCGTGGCTCAAAGGGGGGCCCAGCACGGCCCATCTTCATCAACACAGACCCAAGACCCTTGCGAGGGGCCAAGCCTCGTGGGGCAGACGACACGGAGCTTCCTCGGGCACGGCCTCATCAGGCTAGCTCACGAGGAGGCGGAGAGATCAAGGCGGGGTACCTCACGAGGTGCCCGTGACGCAAGCCATGATGACCAAGGGTGCCAGGCGGGCGCCAGCCCGTGCAGTGTCCTCCTTTCCTCTTTGGTGCGAAGGGAGCAAGCGCAGGCGAGAGCATCAAGCAAAGGCACCCGTTTCGGTGCAACGAGACCAAGACCAGTCCAACGGCAGCGAGGAAGTCATTGTGGAGCCCAAGCCAGCGTCACCACCAGAGCCTTTGGCAGGCGAGGACCAACTTTAGTCAGGATAAGTGTACCAGATGTTCCCCTTCAAAATGGCCAATTGTTGGCGCCCTTCCCGCTCAATATTTGGGAAGAGGCCCAGGGCCTTTGCCTATAAATAGGACTAGCCACCCCCAGGGTAGGGGGGCAATCAAGGAGGGAGAATCGAGAAGCCAAGAGAGAAACAAGCTAGGATCGGATCGAGTAGCATCACACACAGAGAGAGAGAGAGAAGGGCGACTGAACTCCTCCTAGCAGTTCATCCCCCTAGCCAAGAACAGACCCTCGTGAGGCTGTTCTTCCTTGTATTGCTCATCATCATCAGCCCAAGAGGCAATCCACCACACCACACACTGGAGTAGGGTATTACACCACAACGGTGGCCCGAACCAGTATAAACCCTGTGTCTCTTGTGCTGTTCTTTCCATAGCTTAGATCTTAGCGAGGCAGAGGGGTGCCGGTAGGTAGAAGGCGAAATCTCCGCGCGCACCCCAGTGTTCGAACCTCAAGGGTCTGCCGGAACCTGAAATCCGACATTTGGCGCGCCAGGTAGGGGTGCGCCGGAATTCGTCTTCCACTGCCCCGTTCTCCTCCGACCATCGCGTCCATGTCTGACGCTCGTCGGGCCCGCGCCGAGCGCCAGGCCACTCTCGCTTCCCGCGTCGCCCAGATGGCTCCTGTCGGCGGGCGTCCTCGCCGTTCCCCGTCACCTGCCATCAACGCCGCCACCGGCCCGGCGGGGAACGAGCAGCAAGCGTGGTCTCGCATCCATCCGTGCGGCAAGACGGCCGCACCGCTACTCCCTCGCTCACCCCAGCTGGTTCTTCGTCTCGTGCACTCCGCGCACCCATGGAGGCTCGAGCTGCGCTCATCGCGGCAAACAAGCTCCTGCGCTACCGTCCTGTCGACGACGTCTATGAAGAATGGCTCGACCGCATCGCCGAGCTCGTCCGCGCCGCAGGGGGCTCTCCTGCGTCGTCCGTTCCGCTGCACCACACCCCGCCCCGCGCGGGCGACGAAGCTCTGGGGGCGCCCCAGTCGCCTCCTCCTCCAGAAGGCGCCGTGGCTCCAAGGCGCGTGGCCCCTGGGTGGAACCCGCTCCGTCAGGTGCCAGCGCGGAAAGAGCAGAGCTGCCAAGAAGTCCCTCGCCCCCAAGAAGCTGCTCGGGCGCTCCCTGCTCCAGCACGTCGCGACCATGCTCCTGCTCCCGCACGTCAAGACCCCACGCTGCTCCCAGCTGCAGCGCGTGGGGACATGCAAGACCAAGCTCTCCGTCACCCAAGGCCTCCCATGGCCACAGCAGGCTGCCGTGCCTTCACCATCGAGCTATGCAGCGTCGTGTGGCCCGGAAAGTTCAAGCCAGACCTGCCTCCTCGTTACGACGGCACGGCCGACCCTGCGGAGTTCCTCCAGCTCTATGAGCTGGGCATCGAAGCTGCCAACGGAGACGAGAAGGTCATGGCGAACTGGTTTCCCATGGCGCTCAAGGACAGGGCCCGCACCTGGCTCCTGAACCTGGCTCCAGGCACGATCTCCTCCTGGGACGAGATGCGCACCCGGTTCATCGCCAACTTCCAAGGTACTCGCGACCGGCCACCCGCCGTGAGCGACATGCACCGCATCAAGCAACAACCCGGAGAGACCCTGCAGAAGTGCATCCAGTGCTTCAACAACGCACGCCTCAAGATTCCCAAGGTGACTGAGGAGGCCATCATCTCAGCCTTCTCCGACGGCGTGCGCGACGTCAAGATGAAGGAGGAGCTGGCGATGCATGAAGACATGTGCACTTCCTTGGAGCTATTCAACTTGGCAACCAAGTGCGTCAGGGCTGAGGAAGGGCGTCTCTCCCTCCTCGAGCTGCCTGCCGCAGACCCAGAAGAGAAGAAGCCCAAGGCCAAGGATGTGAAGCGCAAGGGGGCTGCCGTGCTCGCGGCAGAACCAGACACCAAGCGGGGCAGAGATCAGCCCGAATCTTCCAAGGGCAGTCGGTATTGTGTGTACCACGACCTCCACACCCACAACACCAACGAATGTCAAGAGCTCCGAGCCGTGCAAGAAGGAAGGATCGGCCGTCGTCCCGACCGCGGTGACCGGGGCTACGGTCGAGGAGGAGGAAGGAACGCAGGACGCTGGGAAGACTGCGGCCCGTGCCAAGGGTGGCGCGATCAACCTCGCGAGGATCGCTGGCAAGACCCGCCTCGCGAGGGAGACTGGAGGGATCAGCCTCGCGAGGATCGCCCGCAAGGCAACGTAGGCCTCCCTCCGCTGCCGCCGCAGCCAAGGAGAAACGAGGACTGCCATCAGGACGAGGGGGCTGGGGGCTTCCAGGAGCCGCACGCGATCGCCTGTATCCTGGGCGGGGCTCAAGCCCCAGCCTCTCAGCGCATCTTCAAGCAGTTCGCCCGTGAAGCGAATGCAGTCCTCCCCAAGCTCGAAGCCACGCGCCCTCTCAAGTGGTCGGTGTGCGCCATCACGTTCAGCTCAGCAGATCAGCTCAAGTGTGCGGCCACAGCCGGAGTCCTCCCGATGCTTTGTTCCCCAATCATCAGCAACGTGGTGGTCACCAGGACCCTCATCGATGGTGGGGTAGGGCTCAACGTCCTGTCCGTGGAAACATTCAACAATCTCCAAGTGCCCTACAGCCAGCTTCAACCAACCAAGCCTTTCTCCGGAGTCACCGACGGCTCCATAGTCCCGATTGGGCAGGTCCGCCTCCCTGTCACCTTCGGGGCACGCGACAACTACCGCACCGAGCTCGTCGACTTCGACGTCGCTCACATTCGCCTGCCGTACAACGCCATCCTTGGGTACCTAGCGCTGGCCAAGTTCATGGCTGTAACTCACCATGGCTACAACGTCCTCAAGATGCCAGGAAGTGGCGGAGTCATCATGGTGCCCTGTGAAGAGAAGGACGCGGTGTGCTCCCTGGAACGAGCCTTTCAGGCCGCATCACTAGAAGACCCGGATCGTGAAAGCAGGAGGCTTCCCGAGACCGCCCCCAAGAAGAAGAAGACATCATCCGGCCCAGCCCCTCAGGAGGCAAGCCCCTCAGGGCCCGTGCCTGCCCAGGGGGAACCTCCTTCCATCGCATAGGAAAGCGCGCCCGGCGCCCTCCTCGGGCAGGGCTCGGGGGCTCTCCCCTGGAGGGCCACCAACCTGGCTAAGGTCACGAGGAAGGCGCTTGGGCACCACATGGAGGCGTGTTTCGAAGCACGTTTCCCTCAAGAAGGAGTAAGGCAAGGAGGGCCAGACCCTCAGGAGTTCGTCAGCAAGGCCATTCAGGAGCTACAGGAGTCAAGAGTCATGAAAGGCGGTCGCCGCCTACCAGCTGTGGCTCCCCATCCAGGCGAGGATGGTGGGTTGCGCCTCTGCATCGACATACCAGGGCTCAATCGAGTCGCCTCTCTGGAGCGCCTCTGGCCCTCGCGAGTGGGGCGCTGCGAAGGTCCACCCCACAGCTATGTTCGCATGCCTTACGGCTTGCCGAACGCGGCTGCCGCGTACCAGCACCTCATGAGGGGCATCATGGAGGCTCAAGAGGCCAGGCGTTCCGCAGCCCTGGCGGAGATGGAGATGGTCCGCGAGGAGCCACCAACGCCTCCGGAGCCTCTCGAGGCGCCTGGGCTTGGGGGCTCGTGAGGATCGGCTTCCGCAGCCCACCGAGTCTGCTACACCAACACTCCTTCGTCCTCAACATCATCAGGTGACATCTTTCAAGTTTCATTTCCAGCTGGGAGCGCCCCCCAGGGCTGCATTATTCCCAGGCCGCGTGGGTCCGTCTCTGCGGCATGTATCCCTTTTATTTCATGTTGTTATCTTACTTTGTTGGGGGCGCCCCTCGGGCTGCATCATCCCCAAGTCGCTCGGGCCAGACCCAGCGGCATGTATCCCTTTTGCATTTATTTCCGGCTATGCGTTCGACCCACCATGCTTGATTATTTGATGCCGGTCCATGGCACCTTTTCTTCTCCATGCCGACCACTTGCACGTTAAAGGGAGGGTACCTGAGCATCGCGACTCAGGCCTCTTACTGGCTCTCCAGCCCTCACCCTCTGGCCTTGTCCACGGCATCGCGACCTGGCATACCAGCGATGGCTGAGACCAGCTCGAGGGCCGGGACCCGAGGACGTAGAGTGCCGGCATCTAACCAAATTTGCAGGTACACATCACAAGATAAGGCCCAGTGCCAGGCGCAACCCGCCTAAAGGTAGGGCCCCGTGAGTCTCGCGCTGGCTCACGGGTGCCCAGATACACCTCGCCAGGCCCTACCGTGCCAGCCACATGTCAGGGCGGGGTTGTACACGCCCCGGGGGCTCCTCCCGGAGGGAGCCCCCTCCCACGTACCAGTGGAAGCACCATGCTCCATGCTGGCTGACGACACTGCCGAGAAGCGGCTATGCCCGTACACATACGGAAGTGCTATGCTCCGCGCTGGTGATAAACAACTGAGGGTGGCCCCCGGGCCGCATCAACCTCAGGGAGCCTAGAGCTCAGTGTCTAGCCTCATCATAATGCCTCCCCTCGGGAGTGCCGCGCAAGGGGGCTGGACACGGGGGCTGCGCCTGGGTCACGCCCAGACGCACGCCACCCAGCCAGGCCCCCCCGGGCCTGGTTCGTCGCGCGTCTCTCCCCGAGCGTAGCCAAGGTACGAAGGCCGTTTGAGCGTCAAGGGGGACTCCTGAGCATCGCGAGTCAGGAGCCTAACTGGTCACGTAGCCCCTCACTCCTTAGTTCCGAAAGGCTAACGGCGGTTGAGGTATGCGCGCGGCCAGGCTCTGCAGACGTAGAACGGTAGATCCACCCACATCACACCTCCCTACTTGCTGTTCGTGCGCCAAGGGGGACTCCTGAGCATCGCGACTAAGGAGCCTAACTTGTCACGTAGCCCCTCACTCCTTGGTCCCGTCTTGGTTTCCGGTCGGGGCTAACGGCGGCTGAGGTATGCGCGGGGCCGGGTTCTGCCGGCGTAGAACATAAGCAAGTAGGAAGGAAAAGCGTAAATTTCAAGGAATTCAAAAGCAAATATTACAGTCCACACTGTTATCTCAATGCCAAACGCAAGTTTAAACGCCTCCCCGAGGAATGATACATGTGCAGGAATTAAAGGCAGGACAGGAGCCACAACGGAGTCACTTGTCGGTGGTGGAGCAGCGCGGAGTGGGTTCGCCTCATGGAGCAGCGGGGTCGGCAGCGCCTTGCTTCGGCTTGGTGCTGAAGGCCCGGAACTTCCCCAGTAGAGCCTCCGCGCGACCCTTCACGGGCTCGGTAGCGGCAGCGGCACACTCTCCGCTTACTGGCTCCAGCAGGCTGTCGAGGTCGACGCTGGGATCGCGAAGGTAGATGTGGGTGAGGACCCGCGTCAGTGCTGCAGAAGACAGGACACGCGCCTCGGCCTCGGCCGTGGGGCCAAGGCCAAGGGTGACATCTTCAAGAGCGCGAACCAGGAAGGGAAGCAGCTTGGCGGGGCCATCCTCGGCGCCAGCCAGCAGGCTCTCCAGGCCACTGTCGTAAAGCATCCTCAGCGAGGAGCGAGCCTTCGCCTCCATCTCCGCGAAGGGCACGCGGTCCTCGGCAAGAACCTGGGCCTTGTCGTCCAGTTGACCTTCCTCGCCCCCAACTCCTGCTCCAGCGCGCCTAGGCGGTCACGGCGCCTCCTGAGCTTGACCTCCCTCTCCTTGACGGCCGCCTCGCGAGCCTTCACGCCTTCTTCCTGCTCTTGGCGAAGGCGGGCCTCTTTCGCGAGCTGGTCCCGCAGGACTTGCAGCTCATCCTCCAGCGCCTTGCAGCGACCACGGACGTCGACCACCTCCCCCAGGGCTGCGTCACGAGCAGCCTTCGCCTTAAGGACGGTCTGCCTCCCCTCATCGCAAGCCGTCGAGGCCTGGACCAGCGCCGCCCGAATCGAAGCGTCGGAGCGAATCCATCCTGAAGCCAGCTCCAAGCGCCCGGCCACCAAGTGAGGGTCGGCGCCAAGAAGATCCTGCCGCAGCCGGTCCAGCTCAGCAGCAGCACGATCCAGAACGACAAGAGGAGTCGGAGAGACAGCAGTCGGTGGAGTAGGAGGAGAAGGCGGCAGCGCGACCACAGCATCCTGAGGCAGAGCCTGCTGCGCCCCAATGGTTGTAGTGGCGGCAGCAGGCAAAGGCACCTCGGGTGTCACTTGGGCCATGGGGGCTGAGCTCGCCCCAACCGGCTCAGCCAGGCCTCGCGAGGACGACCAGGCAGGAGAAGCCCGTGCGTCGCGGTCACCTTCCTTCGCGGGCAGAGGCGCTGCCACGGATGGAACCTCAGGAGCTCCCTTCGGCTTCTTTGCTGCGGGCGCCAGCCTGTCCAAGAGATGTGGACGTCAAGCCTCAGCAGCAGAATAGGAAATGAAGACAAGAATCAAGCGCTTACGGGTCGTCGCTAGTGAGCTCAGGCAGCCTTCGGCCAAATTTGAAGCCTGAAAGCCGGCTGGAAGGGTCAACCTTGGGAAGCTCGGGAGCGGAAGGCGCATCTGCGGTCCGCCTCGGGGCCGGGGCAGACCCGTGGGAGATCAGCCCGGTCCTGTCGTTCTTTGGGATCGGGGGCAAGCTCCCGCCGCCCTGCTCGTCATCATCCTCGTCATCATCGCTCGGAGAGAGGCGGAGAGCGCGGCACCTGCATCGGGGGAGGGGAGCCCTCGACTCTCCGTCAGTCGCCTCGGAGTCAGGCCCTTTTTCCCGCTCCCCTCCTTCCTCCTCTTCGCTGGAGTCATCGGAGGACACGTCCACCGATTCCCCAAGAGTTTCCATGGGCACGGGCCCATCCCCGTTGAAGACGGGCATGGACTCCACTACCTGCTCCCAGTCGTCGCGGAGGAACAAGGGCGTAGGAGCGCCCTCCAATCTCGCCACATCACCCCCGACCAGAGATTGGAGGACCGCAGCCAGATCTTTGCCGGCCAAGGCCGCGGGGCTCGGATGGGGCCTCCACATCGGAAGTGAGTACTGCCGAAGCGGAGCCAGCTGGTGCTCCAGGAATTCCCTCAGGAGTGACGCGCCAGTCAGCTTCGCCGCCGCCATGTTGGCCAGCCTCAGATCCGCGTCCATCTTCTCCAACACCAGCTTCGCGCGGGGGTCCGCAAGCTCCGCTCGACCCCAATCGCTGGAGCTCATGGGTTGCTCCGTGGGCAAGATCAGCCGAGGGTGGATGCGCCCAGCGTCTGCCAATACCCACTTGCTCCTGAAGCCCTCAATCCTTTTCCCGGGGTTCGAAATGGCAATGGCGCCACCGTACGCGACGAATCTCGTGCACGCGGAAGCAGGGCCGCAAGAGGTCCGGAGGTAGAAGTAGTGGCGCAGCAAGGCCACTGAGGGCTGCACCCCTACGTGAGCCTCGCAGTAATAGGCGAAGATTGCCAGGAGAAGGACAGAGTTGGGGTGGAGATGCAGAGCCTGTAGCTTATAATGGCGGAGGACAGAGAAGAAGAACTCGGACAAGGGAGGCACTAGGCCAGCAGCAATGGCGCTTACAAAGAATGGATAGAAGGTGCTCCCTTGGCCATCAGGGATGGCGGAGCCGGCCTTGAACACCTTCGCCCCGTCGATGCCCTGCGCCGCCGCCGTCCGGTGCAACCGGGCGAGGGTCGCCTCCGACACGTTTGGTGAGTCCAGGGCAGACGAGTACCAAGCTCTGGCCGGGGACTGACGAGGCGCCATGGCTTCCTAGGTCACGCGGTCGAAGTAGATCTGGAAATTTTGGAGGAAGGAAGGAGAGGCGCAAGAAAGGGGATCTGAGCAGCAACCGGAGAAAGCAAAAAGCAAAGCCTAGGCAGATGCCGCTCCTTTATCAACTCGCGCGGTTGCTAAGGCGCTCACGTCCAATCAACCGCCACGCGGCACCCAAGGCCGCAGGCTGTTAGGGCCCGCGGCGCTTTGCTCTTGCCCTTTCGCCTCCCTGCACGGCCAAGTCCGGGCGCGCCTTGGGCCCGGGGGCTACTGTCGGCGTTCTGGGAATTGGGGTCCCCAGACTTGCCTGCCTGCGGCCTGCGGCGTGGCTCAAAGGGGGCCCAGTACGGCCCATCTTCATCAACACAGACCCAAGACCCTCGCGAGGGGCCAAGCCTCGCAGGGCGGACGACACGGAGCTTCCTCAGGCACGGCCTCATCAGGCTGGCTCGCGAGGAGGCGGAGAGATCAAGGCGGGGTCCCTCACGAGGTGCCCGTGACGCAAGCCATGACGACCAAGGGTGCCAGGCGGGCGCCAGCCCGTGCAGTGTCCTCCTTTCCTCTTTGGTGCAAAGGGAGCAAGCGCAGGCGAGAGCATCAACCAAAGGCACCCGTCTCGATGCAACGAGACCAAGACCAGTCCAACGGCAGGGAGGAAGTCATTGTGGAGCCCAAGCCAGCATCACCACCAGAGCCTTTGGCAGGCGAGGACCAACTTTAGTCAGGATAAGTGTACCAGATGTTCCCCTTCAAAATGGCCAATTGTTGGCGCCCTTCCCACTCAATATTTGGGAAGAGGCCCAGGGCCTTTGCCTATAAATAGGACTAGCCACCCCCAGGGTAGGGGGCAATCAAGGAGGGAGAATCTAGAAGCCAAGAGAGAAACAAGCTAGGATCGGATCGAGTAGCATCACACACACACAGAGAGAGAGAGAAGGGAGACTGAACTCCTCCTAGCAGTTCATCCCCCCAGCCAAGAACAGACCCTCGTGAGGCTGTTCTTCCTTGTATTGCTCATCACCATCAGCCCAAGAGGCAATCCACCACACCACACACTGGAGTAGGGTATTACACCACAACGGTGGCCCGAACCAGTATAAACCCAGTGTCTCTTGTGCTGTTCTTTCCATAGCTTAGATCTTAGCGAGGCGGAGGCGTGCAGGTAGGTAGAAGGCGAAATCTCCGCGCGCACCCCAGTGTTCAAACCTCATGGGTCTGCCAGAACCCGAAATCCGACAACGGCCACGTACGTACATACGGGCGGGGTCTTGAACGCCTACTCGCGCATACGTACGGCCAGGACTCATGTACATGGCTGGTTCAGAACGGAGAAATTACATCGTCGTCGTCGTGTTCATGGGGAGGCAATGGAATGCGTCATGTTCATCGGGAGGCAACAGAACATGTGATGTTCATCGGGAGCCAACCGGCTTGGACAGAATAGCCGATGGAAATGAGGCCTGGTGTACCGCAAAATGGAGGAAACGGCCTTGTGTTCGACCGACCACGGTCGAAACAGGATCTTGTTCATAGGGAGGGGTCTAGCGTACCGCAAACCGGAGGAAACACACTTCTCTTGGACCTCCTACGGTCGAAATGGGGTCCTGTTGATCGGGAGGGGTGTGGCGTACCGCAAAACGGAGGAAACGGGCTTGTGTTGGAGCGCTATGGTCGAAACGGGGGTCCTGTTCATCGGGAGGGGTGTGGCGTACCGCAAAACGGGACTCCACGGGATACTGTTCATCTCCATCGTCGAATGTATCCACGGGCTACTGTTCATCCACCGTCGACCTCCTCCAGCCTCCACCTATGACTGTTCATCCATGACGTCTCCCCTCCTGCCTCCACCAGCCACTGTTCATCCATGGTCTCCTGTTCATCCAGCCTCCACCGCTCCTCCACCGGCTACTGTTCAACCAGCCCTCTCCACAGGGTCCTGTTCAACCACCCCTCCACGGGCTACTGTTCATCCAGCCCTCCACCGGCTATTGTTCAACCAGCCCTCCACGGGGTCGTCATGTTCATCCAGACCTCCACGGGGTCCTGTTCATCCACCCCCAACCGGCTCGATCGGGGTCCTGTTCATTGAGCGGCAACGGCCTCTACTACCACGGGGTCATGTTCATCCAACCCCCCACTGGGAACTATTCATCCAACCCCCTCCCCCCAACAACTCTCACTGTTCATCCAGGGAAGGAGGCAACAGGGTTCGATCGGCTTCAGTTAGTAGCAGTAGCGAAGGAATCACTCGGGTTCAGTTAACAGCAAGGCATCGATCGATCGCTTGGGTTCAGTAACGCGTAGCCTGTAGTGCAATCGCTCGAGTTCAGTAACACGTAGCCTATAGTGCAATCGCTTGAGTTCAGTTACAGCCCAACGCCTCACTCGGGTTCAACTAGAGTGCAACGCCTCGCACACGCGCGTACGTGTATGAGAGAAACGCGCATTGCTCGGCCCCGACCACCCACCGTAACCGGGAACTCCCAGATATTTTCTTCGCCCTCGCTTCTACCACGATTTTTTCCATCATGGATGGCCCAAAGAATGTCATGCAGTTGCGTCTCTGGCCCGCCCAGGACGAAAAGCCCATTTTCTGTCATGATTTTTTGTCATAGAAGTAGGAGCCCACCACATCTATGATGATACTGGGTTTTGTCACAATTATCGTCATAGAAGTGTCATAAGCTTGACAGAAAAAAATCGTTTGGCCCAAAATGTCACGAATGTGTCTTTTTTGTAGTGAAAGCCTAAGTACGCATAATTTTAACAAATCCGCCGCCGCACCGGCCTATGCATCGCCGGTGTGAGATGAGACGTCGATGACTTGTCCTGGCGACATGCCGCCGTTGGTGGACTCCGCGTCCCCCCTGCTGAAGTCGACTCCGTCCTCATCCTCGTCCTTGTCCTCAGTGACGCCCTCAAGGTTGTAGTACTCATAGTAGTGGCTGCGCCAGAGCTCGTGTTGGTACTCCACCGACGATTCCTCGACGGACAGACTCTTCTCTACCTCTACCTCGGCCACGCGCAACTCCTCCTCCTTGCGCCCCTCGATCTCTGCCGCCTCCTACATCTCCAGCTCCCACTCGGTGACCTCATGAGGAAGCATGTGCTCCATGGCCACCGTCGCCTTTTCGGACGTGGGTTGCATGCTGGAGTCTGAGGTGGCCTAGAATATCTTGGCGTGGACAACCTCGACTTGGGCCAGGGCGACACCGGTGGCACGGACGGCGGCTCGAGCGCTCTCGGTGTTTGCAACCGCCGTCACAGCAGCAGCTGCAGCCATCTCGGCTGCTGTTGCTGCCCTATCGGCTGCCGCAGAAGCCCTCTCAGCGGAAGTGGCCATGCTCAATGCGGATGCGGCGGTACTCTCGGCGTAGGCGGCTGCGCTCTCGGCGCAGGCGGTGGCGCTCGAGGGGACGCGACCATCGTACGGGCCTTCACGAAACGTTTCCATGGCATCATCTTTGCAAGAAGGGTGTGCGGGAAAGGGGATCGGGGATCGTGGATTCGGGGGTTGCCGACACTAGAGAAGATGAGCCGGCAAAGCTTAAGGAGGGAGACCTAAATAGACCCAGATATTTTCATCGCAAACGGTTCCTAGAAAACAACTATGTGTGATGTTGTAGATATTTTTTTATTAGTTGTGAAAGACGAATTTGGAGTAAAGTGGTAATGGATGGTGTTTTAAATGTACGAGAAATTTTGTAGTACTAATACAACTGTCAAGTCAAATTTTGGAAAAAATCAGGGGTCATTTGACCTTTTAAGACATTTAAGTGATTTTCTAGCCATTTAATGATCGTAATTGAAATTCGAACTACATGTACATGAAACAGCTACATAACGGTTTGAAAACTCATATTGTGTGTACTTGTGTGCGATTTAATTCCATGTGCAGTAAATTGGAAGGAATTTTCAAACATATTGGTCTAACGACTATGACACAATTAAGCATGGAGTGACATGGCAGTTTAATTCCAAAAAATTAAAAAAATCATAAACACATGAAACCTTGGTTGATGTAATGTCATGCCACCAAGATGATGTGGTAAAAAATTAGCATGTTTGATGAAAGTTTGGAGACATACCCCTCACAAACCGGAGCAACTCACTAGAAGGCTCGTGGTTTCGAGAGGGAACAATGCATGTTTGATGACGACCGGGAGATAGCTTCCTCTTACGGCCTTCAATTTTTTTCTACGTTTAACGTGCACTACTACAACTGTAATGTGCAATTTTAGAAAATTCTAGGGGTCATTTGACCTTTTAAAGACATTTGAGTGATTTTCTAGCCATTTAATGACCGTAATTTAAATTTGAACTACATCTACATGCAACGGCTAATCATAACGATTTGAAAAATCATATTTGTGTACTTGTGTGCGAGTTAATTACATGTGCAGTAAATTAGAAGGAATTTTCAAACATATTTGTCTCACGACATGGACACATGCATATGTATGCATGGAGTGACATGGCATTTTAATTCCAAAAAATTAAAAAAATCTGAAACACATGAAACCTTGGTTGATGTAATGTCATGCCACCAAGATGATGTGGTAAAAAATTTGGCATGTTTGACGAAAGTTTGGACACACACCCCTCACAAACCAGAGCAACTCACTAGAAGACTCATGGTTCCGAGAGGGAACAATGCATGTTTGATGACGAACGGGAGATATATAGCTTCCTCTTACGGCCTTCAATTTTTTTCTACGTGTAACGTGCACTACTAGAATTGTAATGTGAAATTTTGGAAAATTCTAGGGGTGATTTGACCTTTTAAAGACATTTACGTGATTTTCTAGTAATTTAATGACCGTAATTCAAATTTGAACTACATCTACATGCAACGCCTAACCAAAACGGTTTGAAAAATCATATTTGTGTACTTGTGTGCGAGTTAATTCCATGTGGAGTAAATTAGAAGAATTTTCAAACACATTCGTCTCACGACATGGGCACATGAATGGAATGCCATGGCATTTTAATTCCAAAAAATCAAAAAATGAACAAAAAACTTGAAACCTTGCTTGATGTAATGTCATGCCACCAAGATGATGTGGCAAAAAAATTGGCCTGTTTGACGAAAGTTTGGACACACACCCCTCACAAAATAGAGCAACTCACTAGAAGTTTCGTGGTTCCGAGAGGGAACAATGCATGTTTAATGACGAATGGGAGATAGCTTCCTCATACGGCCTTCAAATTTTTTTTTCTACATTTAACATGCACTAATAGAACTGTCATGTGAAAATTTAGAAAATTTCAGGGGTCATTTGACCTTTTAAAGACATTTAAGTGATTTTCTAGCCATTTAATGACCGTAATTCAAATTTGAACTACATCTAGATGCAACGCCTAACCATAACGGTTTGAAAAATCATATTTTTGTGTACTTGTGTGTGAGTTAAAAAATCATCAGACAATGTAAATATCTGGTGTTCAAAAAAGAAAATGTAAAGATCCGGCGAGACAACCGCCCCCCGCATGATTGGCACTCTATCTCGCGGCTCGAGGTTTGGTAGGTGAGTGGCGGGGATCATTAATCAGAGACAGTTCTGCATTGGAAACCGTCAGCTATTATGTTCACACACGGATTTTGGCTATTATGTTCACACACGGATAATGCTGCGGGAATCGTGTGTAATTCAAACTACAGTACTCGTAAATTCCGGCGACCGGAGTGTGTACTGTCCCCGTCGATCTAGATTCCGGTCGCCAATAAATACTACCTTGCTCATGTCATCCTACCTGCATTCTTATCTACATCCTCCCCTCGCTCGCCCTATCTCTCTCTCTCAAATCTCTACCATGGTGGCGCCGGTCTGCCCACGCGCCGATGAGGAGGCACCGCCCCCCGAGGACGCTCACTCGAATAGCAGCAACAAGGACCCCTACGCGCCGCCGGATGAGGTTGCACCAGACCCCCCAACTTTGGATTGGTTTGGGGGTCAGTATAATCTTTGTCTGTGGAAGTCGCTGCCGCCGGCTGAGAAAGCCAGGCAAGTGGCGTTCAAGAAGGAGATGACGGAGGAGGAAGCCAGGTACCAGGCGGCCTGTGAAGCCCGTGATGCCGCCTGGAAAAAGGAGGTAGCGGAGCTTTGGGGCGGGTGCGTTGTCGTGCCGAGGAGGTGTATGAAGACGGGTACTTCGTGAGGAAGGTCGTAGGCGTTGGGCACCTCGTCGCTGCGTGGAGGTGGGCCGATAAGCTCCAGCGTGCCACCGATGAGGAGCTCCGGTGGACGCCCAACGAAATGGCAAGATCGTTCATGGCGCGTCCGCTAGCAAGAGGCATATCGGTACGTCAAGCGCTGCGATGCCTAGGAGACGGAGTACGGCCTCCACACTGGGAAGACGTCGTGCACCAGGGAGCTACTGGCGAGGGGCTGCCGAAATACTAGCCCTAGGAGGGATTATTAGTTTTAGTATTGTTCATTTTCAATTTTATGCATTGTACCTAGTAGTTAAGTATCATCACGTATATGTGATGATATTATATATATATATTCTATGATGAACAAATATGAATTCCATTTTCTATCTATTTTTGTATACTAATTTGAATCTAGCTATTATCATCCACATATACAGAATGGAAAGCGTATATACACACATTGAAACAAAAAATATAAGAACGGAAAACATAGTACACACATTGAAACAGAGGAATAAACAGAGCAATACTATGATTGCTGTGAATACATAGCTATACATGTCGAAACGACTCAACAAAATAAAATGCGTCCATGAGACCATGACCGGCAGCCCTTGCCTACGGTAGCTCTTGGCTCTGCCTGAACTCGTGCAGGCGTTCGTCCAAGTGGTCGACACACTCGCGGTACATCTGGAGCGCGATCTCGAGCTCCAAGTTGGCTATTTCATCGGAGACCACCAGCTCGAGGATGCGATGCACATGTTCCTCTACTGCACCCGTGTGGACACCTGGGCCAAGGAGGCGGTCGAGCCTATGGACCAGCGCGTTGGCATCCAGCGGGCCGCGGACAAGGCAAACGACGCGACGGGCGTCCGATGCAAGTACAACGCGGCCGGCCTCTGGTGCAAGTACGGCACTAAGGGCCTCTGCCCACTCCTGGTGAGGAATGGGGGTACTGGTGGGACGTGTACCCAGCTGCGACGCCGTGTCGGTGATAACCCACAAGTACAGGGGATCAATTGTAGCCTCTTTTGATAAGTAAGAGTGTCGAACCCAACGAGGAGCTAAAGGTAGAACAAATATTCCCTCAAGTTCTATCGACCACCGATACAACTCTACGCACGCTTGACGTTCGCTTTACCGAGAACAAGTATGAAACTGGAAGTACTTTGTAGGTGTTGTTGGATAGGTTTGCAAGATAATAAAGAGCATGTAAATAAAAGTAGGGGCTGTTTAGATAAAGACACAACTAAGTTAGTTTTAGTAAAGAGCTTTTTGTTACGAGAAAGTTATTTGTCCCAAGGCAATCGATAACTAGACCGGTAATCATTATTGCAATTTTATTTGAGGGAGAGGCATAAGCTAACATACATTCTCTACTTGGATCATATGCTTATGATTGGAACTCCAGCAAGCATCCGCAACTACTAAAGATCATTAAGGTAAAACCCAACCATAGCATTAAAGTATCAAGTCCTCTTTATCCCATACGCAAACAACCTACTTACTCGGGTATGTGCTTCTGTCACTCACGCCACCCACCATAAGCAAATCATGAACATATTGCAAACCCTATAGCGAGAATCCCTCACGCTTGTGCTACATGGAGGGCACCATAGGACAACACCAATAATAAAACATGCAACTCAAACCAATCACAATCATCAAATAACCCATAGGACAAAACGGATCTACTCAAACATCATAGGATAGCCATACATCATTGGGAAATAATATATAGTGTTGAGAACCATGTTTAAGTAGATATTACAGTGGGTAAAAGAGGGGCTACACCGCTGCATAGAGGGGGGAGAGTTGGTGATGATGGCGGTGAAGTTGTTGGTGAAAATTGCGGTGATGATGATGGCCCCCGGTGGCACTCCGACGCCACCGGAAGCGAGGGGGAGAGAGCCCCCCTCATTCTTCTTCTTCTTCCTTGACCTCCTCCTAGATGGGAGAAGGGTTTCCCCTCTGGTCCTTGGTCTCCATGGCATGGGAGGGGCGAGAGCCCCTCCGAGATTGGATATGTCTCTCTGTGTCTCTCTGTTTCTGCGTTCCCAGATTCTACCCTTTCACCATTTCTTATATTCCTGGAGATTCGTAACTCCGATTGGGCTGAAATTTTAACATGATGTCTATCCGGATATTAGCTTTCTTGCGGTGAAATAAGGGCATCAACCGCCTTACGGGGTGGCCACGAGGGTCAGGGGCGCGCCCCCTGCCTCGTGCCTCCCTCGGGCACCATCTTGCGTGGATTTTTCTTCCCAAAAATCATATATATTCCAAAAAAAATCTCCGGTGGTTTTTATCCCGTTTGGACTCCGTTTGATATGGATATTTTGCGAAACAAAAAACATGCAACAAACAGGAACTGGCACTGGGCACTGGATCAATATGTTAGTCCCAAAAATAGTATAAAAAGTTGCCAAAAATATATGAAAGTTGTGGAATATTGGCATGGAACAATCAAAAATTATAGATACGACGGAGACGTATCAGCATCCCCAAGCTTAATTCCTGCTCGTCCTCGAGTAGGTAAATGATAAAAAAGATAGTTTTTGATGTGGAATGCTACCTAGCATAATCTTGATCACATATCTAATCATGGCATGAATATTAAGATACGAGTGATTCAAAGCAATAGTCTATCATTTGACATAAAAACAATAATACTTCAAGCCTACTAATAAAGCAATCATGTCTTTTCAAAATAACATGGCCAAAGAAAGTTATCCCTACAAAATCATATAGTATGGCTATGCTCCATCTTCACCACAGAAAATATTCACATCATGCACAACCCCGATGACAAGCCGATCAATTGGTTCATACTTTTTAACGCGCTTCAGCTTTTTCAACCCTCACGCAATACATGAGCGTGAGTCATGGACATAGCACTATAGGTGGAATAGAATATGATGGTGGAGGTTGTGTGGAGAAGACAAAAAGGGAGAAAGTCTCACATCGATGCGACTAATCAATGGGCTATGGATATGCCCATCAATTGATGTCAATGTGAGGAGTAGGAATTGCCATGCAACAGATGCACTAGAGCTATAAGTGTATGAAAGCTCAAACTAAAACTAAGTGGGTGTGCATCCAACATGCTTGCTCATGAAGACCTCGGGCATTTGAGGAAGCCCATCATCGGAATATACAAGCCAAGTTCTATAATGAAAATTCCCACTAGTATATGAAAGTGATAACTCAAAAGACTCTCTATATGAAGAACATGGTGCTACTTTGAAGCACAAGTGTGGTAAAAGGATAGTAACATTGCCCCCTTTTTGTATTTTTTTGCGGGCTTCTTTGGCCCCCTTTTTTATTTTGGCTTCTTTGGCCTCTCTTTTTTTTGGCGGGCAATGCTCTAATAATTATGATCATCACACTTTTATTTACTTACAACTCGATACTATAACAAAGATATGACTCTATATGAATGCCTCCGGTGGTGTACCGAGATGTGCAATGATCTAGCGTAGCAATGACATCAAAAAACGTACAAGCCATGAAAACATCATGCTAGCTATATTACGATCATGCAAAGCAGTATGACAATGAATGCTCAAGTCATGTATATGATGATGATGGAAGTTGCATGGCAATATATCTTGGAATGGCTATGGAAATGCCATAATAGGTAGGTATGGTGGCTGTTTTGAGGAAGATATAAGGAGGCTTATGTGTGACAGAGCGTATCATATCACAGGGTTTGGATGCACCGGTGAAGTTTGCACCAACTCTCGAAGTGAGAAAGGGCCATGCACGGTACCAAAGAGGCTAGCAATGATGGAAGGGTGAGAGTGCATATAATCCATGGACTCAATATTAGTCATAAAGAACTCACATACTTATTGCAAAAGTTTATTAGCCCTCGAAGCAAAGTACTACTACGCATGCCCCTAGGGGCATAGATTGGTAGGAAAATACCATCACTCGTCCCCGGCCGCCACTCATAAGGAAGACAATCAATAAATACCTCATGCTCTGACTTTGTTACATAACGGTTCACCACACGTGCATGCTATGCGAATCACAAACCTCAACACAAGTATTTCTACTAATCCACAACTACCCACTAGCATGACTCTAATATCACCATCTTTACATCACAAAACTATTGCAAGGAATCAAACATATCATATTCAGTGATCTACAAGTTTTATGTAGGATTTATGGCTAACCATGTGAATGACCAATTCATGTCATCTCTCTAAATAGATATAAGTGAAGCAAGAGAGTTTAATTCTTTCTACAAAAGATATGCCAACGCTCTAACAAATATAAGTGAAGCAAAAGAGCATTCTACAAATGGTGGTTTTCTATGTAAAGGGAAACAGGCAATCCAAACTTCAAATGATATAAGTGAAGCACATGAAGCATTCTATAAAGCCATACTCAAAAGATATAAGTGAAGTGCAATGAGCATTCTATAAATCAACCAAGGACTATCTCATACCAACATGGTGCATAAAATAAAAATGAAAAGTAAATGCAAAATACGCTCCAAGATTGCACATATCGCATGAACGAAACGAATTCGAAAACATACCGATACTTGTTGAAGAAAGAGGGGATGCCTTTCGGGGCATCCCCAAGCTTAGACGCTTGAGTCTTCTTGAATATTTACTTGGGGTGCCTCAGACATCCCCAAGCTTGAGCTCTTGCCTCTCTTCCTTCTTCTCACATCGAGACCTTCTTGATCATCGAACACTTCATCCACACAAAACTTCAACATAAAACTCGGTAAGATCTGTTAGTATAATAAAGCAAATCACTACTCTAAGTACTATTGCAAACCAATTCATATTTTGTTTTTGCATTGTGTCTACTGTAATATAACTTTTTCATGGTTTAATCTACTGATATAATTCGATAGTTTCATCAAAACAAGCAAACTATGCATCAAAAACAGAATCTGTCTAAAACAGAAGAGTCTGTAATAATCTGAACATTCACCATACTTCTGATACTTGAAAAATTCTACCAAAATTAGGAAAAATAAAAAAAATTACAGAAAGATAGTGCAAAAATAATCAGAACCATTTGACGTTCCAGCAAAAAAAGTAAAATCGTGCACTACAGCCAAAGTTTTTGTCCTGCACCGTACAAACAATCAAGCAAATGTAAACATCCTAAAGGCAAACCTTGGCACATTATTTTTATGATACAATGGAATTGTACAAGGGGATAATTATTTTTGTTGAAAATTTTCTGTAATCAAGATTCACAAAGTTTCCGTGAGCATGAACAAAGTTCAAGGCTAGCTCCCACTTCAACAATGCTTGTCTCTATCACTTTCGCTTTTCTTTTTGAAAAAGTTTTGGGTTCCCCTCTTTATTTTTGTTGTTTTTTAAACTATATGAAAGCACTCAACATAAATAAATGACTCTCTAAAACTTTTGGGTTGTCTCCCTGGTAGCGCTTTCTTTAAAGCCATTAAGCTAGGCATATAGTGCTCAAGTAATGGATCCACCCGGATCCCAAGGTATATCAAAGCCAATTTTAATTAACAATGATTTATAATTTAGTAGTGAGCACAAAGTAACATATATCATGCAACAACAAAGTCTAACTCTCTTCCTATGCATCGGCATGTCATAAAAGAACAATTCATGCACACAAAGTAAAGGCCAATGCATAGTATAAAATAGTTTCTTGCAATTTTATCGTGTTAGAAACATAGAGAGGTGGAGATGTAGTTCCTCTCTCATAATAATTGCAAGTAGGATCAGCAAGCACATGCACATTATATTCATCAAAATCATCATGTGTAGCAGTAAAACGCAACCCATCAATATAATCCTTAATAAGGGCAAACTTCTCCGATATAGTGTAGTCGGGAGAATTCAAAAAGATAATAGGACTATCATGCATGGGTGCAATAGGAACAATTTCATGTTTAACAAAAGGAACTATAGCAAGTTCATCTCCATAAGCATAATTCATATTGGCATCTTGGCCGCAAGCATAGCAAGCACCATCAAAAAGGGATATTTCAAAAGAATCAACGGGATCATAGCAATTATCATAGCATTCATCCTTCGGTAAGCATGAAGGGAAATTAAACAATGTATGAGTTGAAGAGTTACTCTCATTAGAAGGTGGGCACGGGTGATCAATCCGCTCTTCCTCCTTTTGTTCTTCGCTCTCCTCCTCATCGTTTTAATCCAATGAGCTCACAGTTTCATCAATTTCTTCTTCAATAGGCTCCTGCAAAATATTTGTATCTTCTTGGACAGCGGAGACTTTCTCAATAAATGCATCAATATAGGAATTGTATTCATAATTCTCATAGCAATATTTCAGTATAGCAAAAATTTCAGGCCTATAAACAACATCATCAAAAGCTTCATACTTTTCAAACAAAGATTCAATTTCATAAGCACCCTTAAAAGCTACAAATTCTTCTATTTGTTCCACATCATAGTAATCATATATACCATTAGCATAAGAAGCCAAGGTTTCATTATCATTAAATTCACATGAAAAGGGAAGGTGTGGAGCCTTCATCCTAGAGCAACAAGTATAATCATATCTCAAGCATAGTTTCCTAGCATACCAATACAACATATAAATTTGATCCCATAATAGTTTCCCTTTTGAGTCAAGCTATAATCCCTAAAGTATTCACGTTGATCCAACGTGTCTCCCATTACCAAATTGAATGGGGTTTTCTCTGGATTATCAAAGTAGTACATAATATCCATCACATAACGAGCATCGAGGGTTTTAGGAGGTTCCTCATCTCCATGAGTAGCAAGTACACCTAACTTTTTTGGTATTTCGTGTTCCATATCCATAACTAAAGATAAAGAAAAACTAAGAACAGCAAATAAAAATTACTTAGTGATAAAGCAAACAAGCACACATGAGAATATTCACCCCACGCTATTGCTCCCCGGCAATGGAGCCAGAAAAAGGTCTTGATAACCCACAAGTATAGGGTATCAATTGTAGCCTCTTTCGATAAGTAAGAGTCTTGAACCCAACGAGGAGCTAAAGGTAGAACAAATATTCCCTCAAGTTCTATCGACCACCGATACAACTCTATGCAGGCTTGACGTTCGCTTTACCTAGAACAAGTATGAAACTAGAAGTACTTTGTAGGTGTTGTTGGATAGGTTTGCAAGATAATAAAGAGCATGTAAATAAAAAGTAGGGGCTGTTTAGATAAAGACACAACTAAGTTAGTTTTAGTAAAGAGCTTTTTGTTATGACAAAATTATTTGTCCCTAGGAAATCGATAACTAGACCGGTAATCATTATTGCAATTTTATTTGAGGGAGAGGCATAAGCTAACATACATTCTCTACTTGGATCATATGCTTATGATTGGAACTCTAGCAAGCATCCGCAACTACTAAAGATCATTAAGGTAAAACCCAACCATAGCATTAAAGTATCAAGTCCTCTTTATCCCATATGCAAACAACCTACTTACTCGGGTCTGTGCTTCTGTCACTCACGCCACCCACCATAAGCAAATCATGAACATATTGCAAACCCTACAGCGGGAATCCCTCATGCTTGCGCGACTCGGAGGGCACCATAGGACAGCACCAATAATAAAACATGCAACTCAAACCAATCACGATCATCAAGTAACCCATAGGACAAAACGGATCTACTCAAACATCATAGGATAGCCATACATCATTGGAAAATAATATATAGAGTTGAGCACCATGTTTAAGTAGAGATTACAGAGGGTAAAAGAGGGGTTACACCACTTCATAGAGGGGGGAAGAGTTGGTGATGGTGGCGGTGAAGTTGTTGGTGAAGATTGCGGTGATGATGATGGCCCCCGGTGGCACTCCAGCGCCACTGGAAGCGAGGGGGAGAGAGCCCCCCTCCTTCTTCTTCTTCCTTGACCTCCTCCCTAGATGGGAGAAGGGTTTCCCTCTCGTCCTTGGTATCCATGGTGTGGGAGGGGCGAGAGCCCCTCCGAGATTGGATCTGTCTCTCTGTTTCTGCGTTCCCAGATTCTACCCTTTCACTGTTTCTTATAATCCCGGAGATCCGTAACTCCGATTGGGCTGAAATTTTAACACGGTCTCTATCTGGATATTATCTTTCTTGCGGAAAAATAAGGGCATCAACCACCTTACGGGCTGGCCACGAGGGTCAGGGGCATGCCTGCCCCCCTGGGGCGCCCCCCCTACCTCGTGCCTCCCTCGGGCACCGTCTCGCGTGGATTTTTCTTCCCAAAAATCATATATATTCCAAAAAAAATCTCCGTCATTTTTTATCCCCTTTGGACTCTGTTTTATATGGATATTCTGCGAAAAAAAACATGCAACAAACAGGAACTGGCACTAGGCACTAGATCAATATGTTAGTCCCAAAAATAGTATAAAAAGTTTCCAAGAGTATATGAAAGTTGTAGAATATTGGCATGGAACAATCAAAAATTATAGATACGACGGAGACGTATCAGTCGGCAGCAGGCATGCACCGATGGATCTGCTCTTGCTGTGCAGCGCACCACGCCTCTCACTCTATGGCGCTCCAACGGTCTCGTCGTGCGGCGAGCCGCAGCCTATCAACATGGACGTGCCTAGCTTGCTCTACGGCGCGCCATCGATCATGTTCTACGGCGAGCTGCAGCCTGCCGACACTGACATGCCTATCTTGATCCGCGGCGCTCAAGCGCCATGCGCCAAAGGTCTGCTCAACCCTGGCAATGACGCGCATCATGGTGTCGTCCATCGCGTTGCCGGGGAGCGCCTCGGCCTCGACGGGCCGTGGCGCCTGCTCGTTTTCCTCATCGACAAGGTTGATGGCAGCGGCGGTGCTTTGGTTGGTTGGCATGCATCGAAAAGGTGGATGTGCTACAGGCTGTGTTTGTCGCCTCCGTGCGTCGCGCGCCGCCTAGGTTTATGCACAATATCGCTGGGTGGCGGGAAACAGGTGAGGAAATGGCAGGAAACGGTGGTGTGTTCATAACACACCATCAATTAATGGGAACTTAGCATAGAAGGAACATCGAGCTAGCACAAGAAGTAGATGATGATCAGATGAACACGGACCACACTAGGGAACCCGTCGATGATGAATTCATCAATCGCAAATGGTTGAATACTAGCAAACGTTTGCCCACAACACACACAGCTTATTCCATCACAAACAAGTCGGATGGATCAACTGTATGCCACGTATCGCACATTGTTAAAAAGTAATGCGGTAGACCTTCTTTAACATGTGTTAAAAAATAAAGTAAAAAATAAAAAAAAGGACCTTGAGGTTAAATTAACTCATGGGATGGGTCATATTAGTCATTTAATTTGACAGATATGACCCATCCTACCAGTTAATTTAACATCAACACAACTTCTCATCCAGTCACCCATCTAATGGCTGCTCCAGCCTGAGCACACTTAACTTGAGAGTTCTCTTACATGAGCTACTGGTGGAACAGCCAGTCCTTGCTGATATAGGATGCCTCTTCGCATCCTTATGGCATATCCAGATGACCGCCCATCCCCCAATGGCCAAGAGATGTTGTGTAGACAAAGCATATCACATACGTCTTATCAGAAGCAATTGTCTGTGTTATTATCGGTCTTCGCAAATATTTCTGATTACAGACCTATTTGCCGCGTATCACACACATCTTGATATATTGAACTGTTTCTGTTCTCTTGTCTCAACACAAATAGTTCATCCAAGTGAACCGCATGCCGTATAACAAACACACCTTGATCTGGCTGACCATTTCTTTTGTGTTGCCTAATCACAAACAGTTCATCCGAGTGAACCGTATATTGTATATCGCTACACCCCTTCATATGGTTGCCCGTTTCTTTTGTTCCTCCTCATCGCAAATGGTTAACTGAACTGAACCGTGTGCCCTGCATCGCACACGCAACTAAAATATGAACCGTGTTTGATGCATCCTCCATCGCGAACGTTTTGCACCTTTTGACGGCTTTTTACACTACCGTTTGCGATTATTGCATTGCACACAGTTTCGCCGAAGGGTCTCTGATCGTAGTGTCGCGTTAGCAGCATCCTGTCCATAGATGGATCGCTGGAGCTTGCACACTTTGTTAGCACCTTTAGGATCGACAAAACCTTCTGGTTGCATCATATACAACTCTTCTTTAAGAAATCCGTTAAGTAATGCAGTTTTGACATCCATTTGTCAGATTTCATAATTATAAAATGCGACAATTGCTAACATGATTAGGACTGATTTAAGCATCACTATGGGTGAGAAGGTCTCATCGTAGTCAACCCCTTGAAGTTGTCGAAAACCTTTGGTGACAAGTCGAGCTTTGTAGATGGTGACATTATCATCAGCATTTGTCTTCTTCTTGAAGATCCATTTATTCTCAATGGCTTGACGATCATCGGGCAAGTCCACCAAAGTCCACACTTTGTTCTCATACATGGATCCTATCTCAGATTTCATGGCCTCAAGACATTTATCGGAATATGGGCTCATCATAGCTTCGTAGGTTCTCCATGGTTTAATAACATGACTTCCAGGACAGGATTACTGTACCACTCTGGTGCAGAACATGCTCTGTTCGACCTACGAGGTCCAGTAGTAACTTGATCCGAAGTTTCATGATCATCATCATTAGCTTCCTCTCTAGTTGGTGTAGGCATCATGGGAATAGATTTCTCTGGTGTGCTACTTTCCAATTTGAGAGAAGGTACAATTACCTCATCAAGTTCTACTTTCCTCCCACTCACTTCTTTCGAGAGAAACTCCTTCTCTAGAAAGGTTCCATTCTTGGCAACAAAGATTTTGCCTTCGAATCTGTGGTAGAAGGTGTAGCCAATTGTTTCCTTAGGGTATCCTATGAAGATGCACTTCTCTGATTTGGGTTCGAGTTTATCAGGCTAAAGCCTTTTGACATAAGTTCATATGGTTTCGTCTCAACGAATTTAGACAGTGCCCTATTTAACGTGAATGCAACTGTCTCTAATGCATAGCCCCAAAACGATACTGGTAAATCAGTAAGAGACAACATAGAATGCACCATATCCAATAAAGTACGGTTACGATGTTCGGACACACCATTACGTTGTGGTGTTCCAGGTGGCGTGAGTTGTGAAACAATTCCATATTGTTTTAAATGAAGGCCAAACTCGTAACTCAAATATTCACATCTGCGATCAGATCGTAGAAACTTTATTTTTTTGTTACTATGATTCTCCACTTCACTCTAAAATTCTTTGGACTTTTCAAATGTTTCAGACTTGTGTTTCATTAAGTAGATATACCCATACCTACTCAAATCATCTGTGAAGGTCAGAAAATAACAATACCCACCGGGTGCTTCAACACTCATCAGACCGCATACATCGGTATGTATTATTTCAAACAAGTCATTAGCTCACTCCATTGTTCTAGAGAACGGAGTTTTAGTCATCTTGCCCATGAGTCATGGTTTGCAAGTATCAAATGATTCATAATCTAGTTATTCCAAAAGTCCATCCGTATGGAGTTTCTTCATGAGCTTTACACTAATATGACCTAAATGGCAGTGCAACAAATATGTTGCACTATCATTATCAACTTTGCATCTTTTGGCATCAATATTATGAATATGTGTATCACTACGATCGAGATTCAATAAGAATAGACCATTCTTCAAGGGTGCATGACCATAAAAGATATTACTCATATAAATAGAACAACCAATATTCTCTCGTTTAAATGAATAACCGTCTCGCATTAAAAAGATCCAGATATAATGTTCATGCTCAACACTGGCACCAAATAACAATTTTTCAGATCTAAAACTAACCCCGAAGGTAGATGTAGAGGTAGCGTGCCGACGGCGATCACATTGACCTTGGAACTATTCCCAACGTGCATCATCACCTCGTCTTTAGCCAATCTTCGTTTATTCCGCACCTCCTGTTTTGAGTTACAAATATGAGCAACCGAACCAGTATCAAATACCTAGGCGCTACTATGAGCATTAGTAAGGTACACATCAATAACATGTATATCAAATATACCTTTGTTCACTTTGTCGTCCTTATTATCCGCCAAGTATTTGGGTCAGTTCCGCTTCTAGTGACCATTTGCTTTGTAGTAGAAGCACTCAGTTTCAGGCTTGGGTCCATCTTTGGGTCTCTTCCCAGGAGTGGCAACTTGCTTGCCATTCTTCTTTGTCGTCATTCTTATCCGCCAAGTATTTGGGTCAGTTTCGCTTCTAGTGACCATTCACTTTGTAGTAGAAGCACTCAGTTTCAGGCTTGGGTCCATCTTTGGGTTTCTTCCCAGGAGTGGCAACTTGCTTGCCATTCTTCTTGAAGTTCCCTTTCTTTCCCTTGCCCTTTTTCTTGAAACTAGTGGTCTTGTTAATCATCAACACTTGATGATCCTTCTTGATTTCTATCTCCGCGGCCTAAAGCATTGCGAAGAGCTCAGGAATAGTTTTACTCATCCCTTGCATATTATAGTTCATCACGAAGCCTTTGTAGCTTGGTGGCAGTGATTGAAGAACTCTGTCAATAACACTATCGCCTGGAACTTCAACTCCCAGCTGAGTCAAGTGGTTGTGATACCCAGACATTTTGAGTATGTGTTCACTGACAAAATTGTTCTCCTCCATCTTGCAGCTATAGAACTTGTTGGAGACTTCATATCTCTCAACCCGGGCATTTTCTTGAAATATTAACATCAACTCTTGGAACATCTCATATGCTCCATGACGTTCGAAACGGCCTTGAAGTCCTGATTCTAAGTCGTAAAGCATGGCACAGTGAACTATCAAGTAGTCATCAGATCGAGCTTGCCAGCCATTCATAACATCTGCTTCAGCTCCTGCAGCAAGTCTGTCACCTAGCGGTGAATCAAGGACATAATTCTTCTGTGCAGCAATGAGGATAATCCTCAAGTTATGGACCCAGTCCTTGTAGTTGCTACCATCATATTTCAACTTAGCTTTCTCTAGGAATGCATTAAAATTCAAGGGAATAGTAGCTCAGGCCATTGATCTACAACATAGGTATGCAAAACTATAAGACTAAGTTCATGATAAATTAAGTTCAATTAATCAAATTACTAAAGAACTCCCACTTAAATAAACATCCCTCAAGTTATCTAAGTGATACGTGATCCAAATCAACTAGCCCATGTCCGATCATCACGTGAGATGGGGTAGCCATCAATGGTGAACATCTCTGTGTTAATCATATCTACTACATGACTCACGTTCGACCTTTCAGTCTCTAGTGTTCTAAGACCATGTCTGTAAATGCTAGGCTCGTCAAGTTTAACCCAAGTATTCTGCATGTGCAAAACTGTCTTAAACCCGTTGTATGCGAACGTAGAGTCTATCACACCCAATCATCACGTGGTGCTTCGAAATGAACTTTGGCAGCGATGCATACTCGGGGAGAACACTTTTATCTTGAAATTTAGTGAAGGGATCATCTTATAATGCTACCGCCGTTCTAAGCAAAATAAGATGCATAAAAGATAAACATCACATGCAATAAAAATATGTGACATGATATGGACATCATCGTCTTGTGCTTTTGATCTCCATCTCCAAAGCATCGTCATGATCTCCATCATCAACGGCTCGACACCTTGATCTCCATCGTTGCGTCGGGGTTGTCTCGCCAACTATTGCTTCTACAACTATTGCTAACGCATAGCGATAAAGTAAAGCAATTACATGGCGCTTGCATTTCATACAATAAAGAGACAACCCTAAGGCTCTTGCCGCTTGTTGATATTACAAAACATGATCATCTCATACATCGACATATATCACATCATATCTTGACCATATCACATCACAACATGCTGTGCAAAAACAAGTTAGACATCCTCTACTTGGTTGTTGCAAGTTTTACGTGGCTGCTACGGATTTCTAGCAAGAACCGTTCTTACCTACGCAAAAACCACAATGGTGATTCATCAAGTTTGTTGTTTTAAAATTCTTCAAGGACCGGCCATAGTCAAATTCGATTCAACTAAAGTAGGAGAAAAAAACACCCGCCAGCCACCTTCTATGCAAAACTAGTTGCATGTCAGTCGGTGGAACTGGTCTCATGTGCGTGGACATGTAAGGTTGGTCCGGGCCGTTTCATCTCACAATATCGCCAAATCAAAATAAGATGTTGGTGGTAAGAAGTATGACTATCACCGCCCACAACTCTTTGTGTTCTACTCATGCATACCATCTAAGCATAGACCTGGCTCTGATACCACCGTTGGGAAACTACGCACACGCAAGATCTATTAAGGAGATGCATACCAACGAGAGGAAGAGTGTGTCTACGTACCCTCATAGACAGTAAGCGGAATCATTTATATAACACGGTTGATGTAGTCGAACTTCTTCGCGCTCCAACCGATCGAGTACCAAACGTACGGCACCTCCGCGTTCAGCACACGTTCAGCTCGGTGACCTCCACGCCTTCTTCATCCAGCAAGACGACGAGGTAGTGGATGAGTTCCGGCAGCACGATGGTGTGGTGACGGTGATGGTGATCCTATCTCCACATGGCTTCACCTAAGCACTACGAAAATATGACCGAGGGTCTAAACGGTGGAGGGGGCACCGCACACGGCTAAGACAATGTTGCGTCCTTGCTAGGTGCCTCCCTCCCACATATATATAGGTGGGGGAGGAGTAGCCAAGGAGGCGCCCCAAGTAGGCCGAATCCTACTTGGGATCCTCCCCTAGCCGTGCTCCCCCTTCCTTATATAGGTGCGGGAGGAAGGCAGAAGGAGGTGCCCCCCTTCCATTTCTCCCATGAGGAGGGAAAGGCAGGAGGGGGCACCCCTCCCCTATCCTTCCCCCTAGGGTCGGCAGGCCACGGAAGGGCGCACCAGCCCCCTTATGGGCTGGTCTGTCCCCCCTTTGGCCCATTAGGCCCATACACCTACCGGGGTGTGCGGAACCCCTTCCGGTGACCCGATGACTACCCAGTGCACTCCGAAACTCTTCCAGTGTCCAAATACCATGGTCCTATATATCAATCCCTACCTATCGACCTTTTCGAGACTCCTCATCATGTCGGTGGTCTCATCTGGGTCTCCGAACAACATTAGGTCACCAAATCATATAACTCATATAACACTATATCGTCAACTAACGTTAAGCGGGCGGACCCTATGGGTTCGAGAACTATGTAGACATGACCGAGACACCTCTCTAGTCAATAACCAATAGCGGACCCTAGATGCCCGTATTGGCTCCTACATATTCTATGAAGATCTTTGTCAGTCGAACCTTATGACAACATATGTAATTCCATTTGTCCATCGGTATGTTACTTGCTCGAGATTCAATCATCGGTATCTTCATACCTAGTTCAATCTCATTACCAGCAAGTCTCTTGCTAACTCTTGAGCATGTGTTGGTTTTCCCTTGAAGAGGAAAGGGTGATGCAGAAAAGTAGCGTAAGTATTTCCCTCAGTTTTTGAGAACCAAGGTATCAATCCAGTAGGAGACTAAACGCAAGTCGCCTAGTACCTGCACAAACAAACATGAACCTTGCAACCAACGCGATAAAGGGGTTGTTAATCCCTTCACGGTCACTTACGAAAGTGAGATCTGATAAAGATAATAAGATAAATATTTTTGGTATTTTTGTTGTATAGATTGAAAAGTAAAGATTGCAAAAAAAATAGTAAACTAGAATTGTAGATCGGAAACTCATTTGATGTAAAGTAGACTCGGGGGCGATAGGTTTCACTAGTGGCTTCTCTCAAGATAGCATATAATATGGTGGGTGAACAAATTACTGCCGAGCAATTGATATAAAAGTGCATAGTTATGATGATATCTAGGCATGATCATGAACATAGGCATCACGTCTGTGTCAAGTAGACCGAAACGATTTTGCATCTACTACTATTACTCCACACATCGACCGCTATCCACATGCATCTAGAGTATTAAGTTCATAAGAACAGAGTAACGCATTAGGCAAGATGACATGATGTAGAGGGATAAACTCAAGCAATATGATATAAACCCCATCTTTTTATCGTCGATGGCAAAAATACAATACGTGCCTTGCTGCCCCTGCTGTCACTAGGAAAGGACACCGCAAGATTGAACCCAAAGCTAAACACTTCTCCCATTGCAAGAAAGATCAATCTAGTAGGCCAAACCAAACTGATAATTCAAAGAGACTTGCAAATATATCAAATCATGTGTATGAGAATTCAGAGAAGAATCAAATATTGTTCATAGATAATCTTAATCGTAAACCCACAATTCATCGGATCTCGGCAAACACACCGCAAAGAGAATTACATCGAATAGATCTCCAAGAACATCGAGGAGAACTTTGTATTGAGATCCAAAGAGAGAGAAGAATCCATCTAGCTAATAACTATGGACCCGAAGGTTTGAGGTAAACTACTCACACATCATCAGAGAGGTTATGGTGTTGATGTAGAAGCCCTCCATGATCGAATCCCCCTCCGGCAGATCGCCGGAAAAGGTCCCCAGATTGGATCTCATGGGTACAGAAGGTTGTGGCGGTGGAAAAGTAGTTTCGTGGCTCCCCTTAATGTTTTCAGGGTATAAGAGTATATATAGGCGAAAGAAGTAGGTCGGTGGAGCTGCGAGGGGCCCACGAGAGTGGGGGGCATGCTTACACCCCCTGGGCGCGCCACCCTACCTCGTGGCCGCCTCGTTGCTTCCTTGACCTCCACTCCAAGTCTCCTGGATTGCATTTGTTCCAAAAAAAAGACCCTCGCGGAGGTTTCATTCCGTTTGGATTCTGTTTTATATTCCTTTTCTGCGAAACACTGAATAGGCAAAAAAACAGCAATTTGTGGGCCTTCGGCTAATAGGTTAGTCCCCAAAATAATATAAAAGTGCATAATAAAGCCCATTAAACATCCAAAACAGATAATATAATAGCATGGAACAATCGAAAATTATAGATACATTGGAGACGTATCAAGCATCCCCAAGCTTAATTCCAGCTCATCCTCGAGTAGGTAAATGATAAAAACAGAATTTTGATGTGGAATGCTACCTAACATAATTTTCATTGTATTCTCTTTATTGCGGCATGAATGTTTAGATCCAAAAGATTCTAGACAGAAGTTTAATATTGACATAAAAATAATAATACTTCAAGCATGCTAACCAAGAAATTATGTCTTATCAAAATAACATAGCCAAAGAAAGCTTATCCCTACAAAATCATATAGTTTGGACATGCTTCATTTTCGTCACACAAAATGCTCCCATCATGCACAACCCTGATGACAAGCCAAGCAATTGTTTCATACTTTAGCCTTTTCAAACTCTTTCAACTTTCACGCCATACATGAGCGCGAGCCATGGATATAGCACTATGGGTGGAATAGAATATGATGATGGAGGTTGTGTGAGAAGACAAAAAAGGAGAAAATCTCACATTGACACGGCTAATCGACGGGCTATGGAGATGCCCATCAATTGATGTCAATGCAAGGAGTAGGGATTGCCATGCAACGAATGCACTAGATCTATAAATATATGAAAGCTCAACAAAAGAAACTAAGTGGGTGTGCATCCAACTTGCTTGCTCACGAAGACCTAGGGCATTTTTGAGGAAGCCCATCATTGGAATATACAAGCCAAGTTCTATAATTAAAAATTCCCACTAGTATATGAAAGTGACAAAATAGGAGACTCTCTATCATGAAGATCATGGTGCTACTTTGAAGCACAAGTGTGGAAAAGGATAGTAACATTGCCCCTTCTCTTTTCTCTCATTTTCTCTCTCTCTCTCTTTTAGAATAATTTTCCTCACATGGGGCAATGCTCTAATAATGAAAATCATCACACTTTTATTTACTTACAACTCAAGAATTACAACTCGATACTTAGAACAAAATATGACTCTATGTGAATGCCTCCGGCGGTGTACCGGGATATGCAATGAATCAAGAGTGACATGTATGAAAGAATTATGAAGGTGGCTTTGCCACAAATATGATGTCAACTACATGATCATGCAAGGCAATATGACAATGATGGAGCGTGTCATAATAAACGGAGCGGTGGAAAGTTGCATGGCAATATATCTCGGAATGGCTATGGAAATGTGATAATAGGTAGGTATGGTGGCTGTTTTGAGGAAGATATAAGGAGGCTTATGTGTGATATAGCATATCATATCACGGGGTTTGGATGCACCGGCGAAGTTTGCACCAACTCTCGAGGTGAGAAAGGGCAATGCACGGTACCGAAGAGGCTAGCAATGACGGAAGGGTGAGAGTGCGTATAATCCATGGACTCAACATTAGTTATAAAGAACTCACATACTTATTGAAAAAAATCTACAAATCATCAAAACCAAGCACTACCCGCATGCTCCTAGGGGGATAGATTGGTAGGAAAAGACCATCGCTCATCCCCGACCGTGACTCATAAGGAAAGCAATCAAAGAACACCTCATGCTTCAAATTTGTCACACAACGTTTACCATACGTGCATGCTACGGGACTTGCCAACTTCAACACAAGTATTTCTCAATTCTGCAATTACTCCACTATCACGACTCTAATATTACCATCTTTATATCTCAAAACAACTATCAATTATCAAGCTTCTCATAACATTTAATGCACTGTATATGAAGGTTTTTATTATACCCATCCTGGATGTCTATCATATTAGGACTAATTTTATAGCCAAGGCAAATTACCATGCTGTTCTAAAAGACTATCAAAATAATATAAGTGAAGCATGAGCGATCAATAATTTCTATAAAATGAAACCACCACCGTGCTCTAAAAGGATATAAGTGAAGCACTAGAGCAAAATTATCTAGCTCAAAAGATATAAGTGAAGCACATAAAGTATTCTAATAAATTATGATTCATGTGTGTCTCTCCCGAATGGTGTGTACAGCAAGGATGATTGTGGTAAACTAAAAAGCAAAGACTCAAATCATATAAGACGCTCCAAGCAAAACATGTATCATGTGGTGAATAAAAATATAGCCTCAAGTAAAGTTACCGATAGATAAAGACGAAAGAGGGGATACCTTCCGGGGCATCCCCAAGCTTAGGGTTTTGGTTGTACTTGAATTTTAACTTGGGGTGCCTTGGGAATACCCAATATTAGGCTCTTGCCACTCCTTGTTCCAAAATCCATCAAATCTTTACCCAAAAACTTGAAAACTTCACAACACAAAACTCAACAGAAAATCTCATGAGCTCCGTTAGTATAAGAAAACAAACCACCACTTTAATGTACTGTAATGAACTCATTCTTTTATTTATATTGGTGTTAAACCTACTTTATTCCAACTTCTCTATGGTTCATACCCCCCGATACTAGCCATAGATTCATCAAAATAAGCAAACAACACACGAAAAACAGAATCTGTCAAAAACAAAACAGTCTGTAGTAATCTGTAGGTTTCGAATACTTCTGTAACTCCAAAAATCCTTAGAAATTAAGACGCCCTAAATAATTTGTATATTGATCTACTGCAGTTGGAATTGGTATTTTATTGATCTCTGGTAAAAAATGAAAATTATTCTCGTGAGCGCAAACTTTATGTTTTTTCAGCAAGATCAAATAACAATCATCCAAGAAGATCATAAAGGCTTTACTTGGTACAAACACTAATTAAAACATAAAAACACAATCATAATAGAGGATAGATGATTTATTTATTACTAAACAGGAACAAAAATCAAGAAACAAAAATAAAATTGGGTTGCCTCCCAACAAGCGCTATCGTTTAACGCCCCTAGCTAGGCATAAAAACAAGAATAGATCTAGGTATTGCCATGATAATGATAAGGCAAATCGTGAAAACTCATCTTATACTCCCTACATTCAGCAGCAAGTTTTCTTTGAGGCAATAAAAAGTAATCAAAAGGGCTAAATTTAATGGGACAAAAGTCCCCAATATCAAGCTCGGGAGGTATTGGTTCCTCCTTTGGCCCCTCATATTGCACAACCAACTCATCATTATAAGCATTCTTTTGGCAAAAAGTCATGAGCCTTTGTTCAAGGGAGAAACCTAACCCATTGTTCTGGATAGCAAAATTATCATTAAGTTCAGAAATCCTGTCAACTAGAACATCGGTAGGAACCTTTTTTCTAAGGTTTTCATTAAAAGCAACATGATCTAAAGATCGTAAGCGCAATATGTATTCTTGATAGAAAAGAATTGCTTCTATGGGAGGATGGTCGGCATCCACCCTATAATGCGCAAAAATTTCATTGGCCTCTTTTATTATAAATTTGAACTCATGAGCTAAAAAGATGGTAGTTGCTCGCTTAACAAAAGAATGCTCAATATTAGAAAATTCTAGAAAAATCCTCTGTATGCAAGGATGCATGTGGATAAATTGTCTTTCAATTTCAACCATGAGCAAAGATATAGCATCCACAAGACTACTAGTTTTATGAAGAATAGACCCGCTCATGGTGGGCAAAGCACCGGCACAAGTAAAGAAATCTTGAATAACTCCTTTTCCAATAATATCACCACTACCGATCCGAAACTTTTTAGTGTGTAAAATAGTAGGTTCTTCATGAGGATAATCAAAAGCATCAACGTTCCCCCCATTGTTACTATTATCATTTTCAATGATAACCTCCCTAGTTTCAGACATGATGGCAACAAAACGTACTAAGAACGAACACACAAAAGGCAAGCGGAAAGAGACGAACGGAAGAAGGGCGAATAAAACGGCAAGGGTGAAGTAGGGGAGAGGAAAACGAGAGGCAAATGGCAATAATGTAATGCGAGGGATAAGAGTTTGTGATGGGTACTTGGTATGTCTTGGCTTCGCTTAGATCTCCTCGATAATGGCGCCAGAAATCCTTCTTGCTACCTCTTGAGCATGCGTTGGTTTTCCCTTGAAGAGGAAATGGTGATGCAGCAAAGTAGCGTAAGTATTTCCCTTAGTTTTTGAGAACCAAGGTATCAATCCAGTAGGAGACTACACGCAAGTCACCTAGTACCTGCACAAACAAACAAGAACCTTGCAACCAACACGATAAAGGGGTTGTCAATCCCTTCACTGTCACTTATGAAAGTGAGATCTCAGAATGATAATAAGATAAATATTTTTGGTATTTTTGTTGTATAGATTGAAATGTAAATATTGCAAAAAAATAGCAAACAAGAATTGTAGATCGAAAACTCATATGATGTAAAGTAGACCTGGGGCCATAGGTTTCACTAGTGGCTTCTCTCAAGATAGCATATAATACGGTGGGTGAACAAATTACTGCCGAGCAATTGATAGAAAAGCGCATAGTTATGACGATATCTAGGCATGATCATGAACATAGGCATCACGTCCGTGTCAAGTAGACCGAAATGATTCTGCATCTACTACTACTACTCCACACATCGACCTCTATCCAGCATGCATCTAGAGTATTAAGTTCATAAGAACAGAGTAACGTGTTAGGCAAGATGACATGATGTAGAGGGATAAAGTCAAGCAATATGATATAAAACCCATCTTTTTATACTCGATGGCAACAATACAATACGTGCCTTGCTGCCCCTGCTGTCACTAGGAAAGGATACCGCAAGATTGAACCCAAAGCTAAACACTTCTCCCATTGCAAGAAAGATCAATCTAGTAGGCCAAACCAAACTGATAATTCGAAGAGACTTGCAAAGATATCAAATCATGAGTTTGAGAATTCAGAGAAGAATCAAATATTGTTCATAGATAATCTTAATCATAAACTCACAATTCATTGGATCTCGGCAAACACACCACAAAAAGAATTACCTCGAATATATCTCCAAGAACATCAAGGAGAACTTTGTATTGAGATCCAAAGAGAGAGAAGGAGCCATCTAGCTAATAACTATGGACCCGAAGGTCTGAGGTAAACTACTCGCACATCATCGGAGAGGCTATGGTGTTGATGTAGAAGCCCTTCGTGATCGAATCCCCTCCGGCAGATCGCCGGAAAAGGTCCCCAGATGGTATCTCACGGGTACAGAAGGTTGCGGTGGTGGAAAAGTGGTTTCGTGGCTCCCCTCAATCTTTTCAGGATATAAGAGTATATATATATAGGCGAAAGAAGTTGTTCGGTGGAGCTGCAAGGGGCCCACGAGGGTGGGGGCGCCTGCCCCCTGGGCGCGCCGCCCTACCTCGTGGCCGCCTCGCTACTTCCTTGAGCTCCACTCCAAGTCTCCTGGATTGCGTTTGTTCCAAAAAAAGAACCTCACGAAGGTTTCATTCTGTTTGGATTCTGTTTGATATTCCTTTTCTGTGAAACACTGAAATAGGCAACAAAACAGCAATTTGCACTGGGCCTTCGGTTAATAGGTTAGTCCCAAAAATAATATAAAATTGCATAATAAAGCCCATTAAACATCCAAAACAGATAATATAATAGCATGGAACAATAAAAAATTATAGTTACGTTGGAGACGTATCATCTCTTTACTCGTTCCGTAATACACAATCTTGCAATTAACTCATTAGTCACATTGCTTGCAAGGCTTCTTATGATGTGTATTACCGAGAGGGCCCAGAGATACCTCTCCGATACTCGGAGTGACAAATCCTAATCTCGATCTATGCCAACTCAACAAACACCTTTGGAGATACCTGTAGAGCACCTTTATGATCACCCAGTTATGTTGTGATGTTTGATAGCACACAAGGTATTCATCCGGTATCCGGTAGTTGCATAATCTCATAGTCGAAGGAATATGTATTTGACATTAAGAAAGCATTAGCAATAAACTGAATGATCAATATGCTTAGATAATGAATGGGTCTTTTCCATCACATCATTCTCCTAATGATGTGATTCCATTATCAAATGACAACACATGTCTATGGTTAGGAAACCTTAACCATCTTTGATCAACGAGCTAGTCTAGAAGAGGCTTACTAGGGACACGGTATTTGTTTATGTATTCACACATGTATTTAAGATTCCGATCAATACAACTCGAGCATGAATAATAAACCTTTATCATGAATAAGGAGATATAAAATAACAACTTTATTATTGCCTCTAGGGCATATTTCCTTCATGGACATGTAAGGTTTGTCCGGGCCGCTTCATTCCACAATACCGCTGAATCAAAATAAGACGTTGGTGGTAAGCAGTATGACCATCACCACCCACAACTCCTTTGTGTTCTACTCGTGCATATCATCTACGCATAGACCTGGCTCTGATGCCAATGTTGGGGAACGTTGCATGGAAAACAAAAAAATCTACACACACGTAAGATCTACCCATGGAGATGCATAGCAGTGAGAGGGGAGAGTATGTATACGTACCCTCGTAGACCATAGAGCGGAAGCATTTAACAACACTGTTGATGTAGTTGAGCACCTTCGCGATCCAATCGATCAAGTACCAAATGTATGGCAGCTCTGCGTTCAGCACACGTTCAGCTCGATGACGTCCTTGACTTCTTGATCCAGCAAGATGGGCGAAGTAGTAGATGAGTTCTGGCAGCACGACGGCGTGGTAACGGTGGTGGTGAACTTGTTCCCGCAGGGCTTTGCCGTGCACTGCAGAAAACTAGACGGAGGACTAAACTGTGGAGACGGGCGCCGCACACGGCTAAGAGATTGTCGTGAGGTTGTGTGGCGCCCCCTCCCTCATATATATGTATATGTATATGTATATGTATATGTATATATATAGGTGGGGGAGTGGAGGCCGTCAGGAGGTGCCCCAAGGGTGGCCGGCCCGCCCCCTTGGGCACCTGCCCTCTAGCGCCCCCTCCTTCCTTGTATGCCTGCGGGGAAGGCAGGAGGAGGCACCCCCTTTCCTTCCTCCTAGGTGGAGGGAAGGAAGGAGGGGCTAGCCTCCCCCTTTTCCACCCCTAGGGCCTGCGGCCAAGGGAAGGGGTGCGCCAGCCCCTTGTGGGCTGGTGTGTTCCCCCTTCTTGTCCCATAAGGCCCATTAACCTCCTGTGGCTTCCCGGAACCCCTTCTAGTGATTCGATGATTTCCCGATACACTCTGAAACCTTTTTGGTTTCCAAATAGCATCGTCCTATATATCAATCTTTACCTCCGGACCATTCCAGAGCTCCTCATCATGTTCGTGATCTCATCCGAGACTCCAAACAACATTTGGTTACCAAATCACATAACTCATATAATACTATATCATCAACGAACGTTAAGCGTGCGGACCCTACGGTTTCAAGGATGATGTAGACATGACCGAGATGCCTCTCGGATCAATAACCAATAGCAGAACCTAGCTACCCATATTGGTTCCTACATATTCTACGAAGATCTTTATCGGTCGAACCTTATGACAACATACGTAATTCCCTTTGTGTGTCGGTATGTTACTTGCTCAAGATTCGATCGTCGGTATCTTCATACTTAGTTCAATCTCGTTACCGGCAAGTCTCTCTACTCGTTCCATAATACATCATCTCGTAAGTAACTCCTTAGTCACTTTGCTTGCAAGCTTCTTGTGATGTGTATTACCGAGAGGGCCCAGAGATACCTCTTCGATACTTGGAGTGACAAATCCTAGTCTCGATCCATGCCAACTCAATAGACACCTTCGGAGATACCTGTAGAGCATCTTTATGATCACCCAGTTACGTTGTGACGTTTGATAGCACACAAGGTATTCCTCCGGTATCTAGGAGTTGCATGATATCATAGTTGAAGGAATATGTATTTGACATTAAGAAAGCAATAGCAATAAACTAACGATCATATGCTAAGCTAACGTATGGGTCTTGTCCATCACATCATTCTCCTAATGATGTGATCCCATTATCAAGTGACAACACATGTCTATGGTTAGGAAACCTTAACCATCTTTGATCAACGTGCTAGTCTAGTAGAGGCTCACTAGGGACACGGGTATACACACATGTATTTAAGTTTCTGATCAATACAATTCTAGCATGAATAATAAACCTTTATTATGAATAAAGAAACATAATAATAATGACTTTATTATTGCCTCTAGGGCATATTTCCATCAAAGAGGTGCTTTGTGATGGGTTCGATCTTGCGGTGCTCAATCTCAGTGATAGGAAGAGACATGCCATGCATGTGTCGTTGCTATTAAGGGTAATAGGCTGAGGTTTTTTCATAAGTGAGTTTATCTTGTCTATATCATGTCATCTTGCTTAAAGCATTACTCAGTTTTTCCATGAACTTAATACACTAGATGCATGCTAGATAGCGATCGATGTGTGGGGTAATAATAGTAGATGCATAATTGTTTCAGTCTACTAATCTTGGATGTGATGCCTATATACATGATCATTGCCTTGTATATCATCATAATTATTTGCTTTTCTGTAATTGCCCAATAGTAATTTGTTTACCCACCGTATTCTATTTTCTCAAGAGAAGCCTCTAGTGAAAACTATGGCCCCGGGGTCTATTTTCTATCATATATTAAAACTAAAAATACCTTGATGCAATTTTATTTTATTTATTTTTTATTTTTGCCAGATCTATATATCAAAACCTATACAATTTAACCTTGCTCGTAACCTTTGAGGGATTGACAACCCCTCTACGTGTTGGGTTGCAAGTATTTGTTGTTTGTGTGCAGGTGTTGTTTACATAGTTTTGCTTGGTTCTCCTACTGGATTGATGACATTAGTTTCATAACGGAGGGAAATACTTACCTCTACTGTACGGCATCATCCTCTCCTCTTCGGGAAAATCCCAATGTAGCTCACAAGTAGCAGGGTGACATCCTAGACAAAATGCTGAAGTGCGACGCCAAGGGTGTTGTGGACTGATGGATAGAGCCCTACAAGGCGGAGGTGGAGAAGTGGATTGCCGGGCTGAAGGAGAAGGCCGTTAGGGTGAAGAATGACATGGTTCACCCTACCAGAGATGACGAGGCCACATTCCTCAAGGCTAGGGCCGAAGAGGCTAAGAAGGCCGAACATCTCCGGAAGAAAACCAAGGCCGCCAACAAGGGGAAGCAGGTGGTGGAGCAGACTGCAGAGCACACCCAAGAGGGTGCTAGTGAGCCTGTTGAGGATGATGCCAAAGAGCGGCCCGCTGAAGAAGATGCCAAAGAGCATACCGATGAGACCAACAATGACGATGATCCTGCCAGGGAGCACGAGGATGAGGAGGAGGAGGCCGCTAGAGAGACAAAGGGGGACGACGAGGACAAGGATGAGTACATTCCTCCCGCCTACACCTGAGTTGCCATCGCAAAGAAGCCCAGCAAGAAGAAGACAACACGCCCTGATCCGCCAAGCATAGAGCTTGTCGAGACCAAGGTGGGCGGCAAGGCTTCTCGTGCACAACCTTCTCGGCGGCAACCTCCTTCATTAGTTGCTAAAGAGGTGGGTGCTTCACAACCCCGAGCTTCTCCGAGGATGAAGCGGGCTAGGAGCCCTCCACTGCCACCTGCCACGACCAGAGCCGAGGTGGTAGCGCTCTACGACTTATCCGTTCTCAACGAGCCCGATGAGGAAGAGGAGTAAGCACTCCACTCTCCCATCATCATACATTTTTTGCATCTGCTGTTGATTTTGATCATCCCAGACAACTTGGTCTTGCAGGGATGTGGTGCATTGGTGGAGAGGCGCCAGAAGAAGGCCAGGCTTGCCGAAGAGAGCGAGGCGACAACATATGTTGAAGAAGAACATACTCCTTCAAATGTTGCCGGCTCCAGTCCCCAATTCCTGCTAGCAAGCTCCACCGACGAGACCGTCATCATGGAGACCAACAAGGAGGTAGGAAGCAATATTCCAGAGGGAAAGCATCAAGGATCATACCCCTTAGTGATGCCCTCAACCTCTGCTCCTCTGCTAAGCAGCTCGCCGACAAGGTCCACCCCTCCTTCAGAGGAGCGCCAAGAGGAACTCATCCGTGTCAAGGACTTGACGACAACCAACATTGTCAGGGACCGAGCGACGACAGCTGACGTTGCCAGAGAAGACCCAAGGTCTCCTCCACAAGCCCGTCAAGGTAAACCTTTGTCGAGTGCCCTTTTTATTCTAGTTTTTTTCTTTTTTGTTTTCTGAACATGATCTGAATCTTGAATTATTCCCACTCTTCGCCCTTTCTTTCCCATCTTACAGGCTAAACCCCATTGGAGGAGGAGGAGCCCATTGTAGATGTTCAAGAGATTGCAATGAGCGCAGCCGATGAAGCTATCAGAATTTCTGTTGCAGATGTTGTAGTATTAGAAACCAAAGAGGCCAGGAAGGCTACCGAGAAAGCACTCAAGGCTCCCGGCAGCGCATCCGCCTCTGCCTACGCTGACGTAGTGATGAGAGATGCTGGCCACGGGGACCCAAGCACCGTTCATCACCCAATCTTGCCGGAAGAGTGGCTCATGATAACTCTACTGGCATCTTCTCTTCAACTGCATCATTCCGAAGTCCCCGGCACATCTAATGCCGGGAAGACTACCCCTGAGCATGCATTTGCTGAGATCGTCATCCCCTTGTCCCACGGCTCCACTGGAACAGGCATCTATGATGACAGCACCGCTGACCTTGCCTCCTGAAAACCATGGCTACTAGTTTTCAGGACATGCAAGAGAGATAGAGCACACGCTGGGACAAGATCCAAGTTGAGCAGTAGGCTATGGAGTTGGTCGAGCAGAAGCTGGATGAGAGGGTCGTGGAAACCAGAAAATGGCATGAGGAGAAGCTTCACAGCATCAAGGGTGAGGAGGAGAAGCTTGCCGTTGCTAAGAAGGAAGCAGCAGCCCTGACCGGCAAGTTGTCCGAATGGCAAGCACAACTTGATGCCAAGGAAAGGGACCTTGCCACAAGAGAGGAGTCATTTGCCGCCTAGCTGCGCAGTAAGGACGAAGAGATCCGAGCTCTGCTCGCGCAGCGGACCCGGGAGCTAGAGGAGAATAAAACTATGGAAGCTCAAGTACTGATTGATATGTCTCCAGCATATCTATAATTTTTGATTGTTCCATGCTATTTTATTATCAATCTTGGATGTTTTACAATCATTTTATAGTCATTTTATATCATTTTTTGGTACTAACCTATTGACATAGTGCCAAGTGCCAGTTGTTGTTTTTTCTGTGTTTTTTACATCGTAGAAAACCAATACCAAACGGAGTCCAACTGCCATGAAACTCCACTATGATTTTTTATGGGCCAGGAGGAAGGCAATGGGCCCTGGTTGCACCCGGGGGTGCCCCGAGGGGGGCACAACCCACCAGGGCGCGCCGGGAGGCCCAGGCGCGCCCTGGTGGGTTGTGCCCACCTCGGGTGCCCCCCGGACCACCTCTTTGCTCTATAAATACCACAATATTCCAAAAACCCTAAAGGTATCGGCGAAATATTCATCCAGCAGCTGCAGAGTCCAGAACCACCAGATCCAATCTAGACACCATCTTGGATGGGGTTCACCACCTCCATTGGTGCCTCTCCGATGATGCGTTAGTAGTTCTTTGTAGACCTTCGGGTCTATAGTTAGTAGCTAGATGGCTTTCTCTCTTGCACTGAATTCTCAATACAATGGTCTCTTGGAGATCCATATGATGTAACTCTTTTGCAGTGTGTTTATTGGGATCTGATGAACTTCGAGTTTATGATCAGTCATATCTTTTTATATCCATGAAAGTTATTTGAGTTTCTTTGATCTCTTATAGCCTCATATTTCTTCTCTGATATTTGGTTTTTGTTTGGCCAACTTGATCTATTTATCTTGCAATGGGAAGAGGTGCCCGGTAGTGGGTTCGATCTTACGGTGTTTGATCCCAGTGATAGAAAGGGAACCGACACGTATGTATCGTTGCTACTAAGGATAGAAAGACGAGATTTGTATCTACCGCCATATAGATAAACGGATCTTGTCTACATCATGTCATCATTCTTATTGCATTACTCCGTTTTCCATGAACATAATACACTAGATGCATGCTGGATAGGGGTTGATGTGTGGAGTAATAGTAGTAGATGCAGGCAGGAGTTGGTCTACTAATCTTGGACGTGATGCCTATGTAATGATCATTTCCTGGATATCATTATAATTATTTAAAGTTCTATCAATTGCCCAATAGTAATTTGTTTACCCATCGTTTGCTATTTTTCTCGAGAGAAGTCACTAGTGAAACCTACGACCCCCGGGTCTTCTTTCTCATATATTTGCCTTGCGATCTACTTTTCCTTTGCATTTTTATTCAGATCTATTAAACCAAAAATACGAAAATACCTTGCTGTGTTTTATATTTATTTATTTTATTTGGCGTTCGATCTATCAATCTACTACAATTTACCTCACATCTGTTTGCATATCTTGAGGCGTCATACCCCGGAAGGGATTGACAACCCCTTTAACACGTCGGGTTGCGAGGTGTTGTTATTTGTGTGCAGGTGTTGCTTACATTGTGTTGCTTGGTTCTCCTACTGGTTCGATACCTTGGTTTCATAACTGAGGGAAATACCTACTGTCATTGTGCTACATCATCCCTCCCTCTCTAGGGAAATACCGACATAGTTCCAGCTACCATCAAGGAGAATTTTTGGCGCCGTTGCGGGGAGGATCTTCAACATAACCAGGTTCCTAATCACAAATCTCATCTCCTTGCAATTTACATTATTTTCCATTTGCCTCTCGTTTTCCTCTCCCCCACTTCACAAAAAATTGCCATTTTATTCGCCTCTCTTTTTCTGTTCGTCGTTCTCTTGCTTTCTATTCTTGATGGCAAGCATCCCTACCCCTCCTTTGTCACCAGATTTTGAAGTCTTGTACTTCAAACAAAGACAAGGAGAAAATTTGAAAGATGCCTGGTATAGCCTTATGGAATCGTATCGTATTTCCAACTTAAAGGGGGACGCCAAGGTTTTGCTTCGTAATTTTTACATAGGATTGGGTTTGCATCATAGACAACTTCTTAATTTCGCTCCTAAAGGAATTTTTATTGAACTTGATGCCAATGCTGCCTATGAACTCTTAGAGGGAATCTTGGGAATTCCACCTCAAAAGAAGGGGTTTCATTTTACCCCCGAGGGAGCTTAAATGTTGGACAAACTTGGTGATTTACATAAGCATATGGTTGAAATACAGAAATATAATGAACCCCTCAAAGACCTCAATGGTAGTATCAACCGAATGAATACCTTGATTACTCTTTGCAACAAGTGGTTGGATATTTTGGATCTTAAGATGGTTTCTTTCCCGGGGAATTTAGGGAAGCGTAAAGATCCTCCCGGGTTTGAGAAAACCCTTACAAAAGTTGCCAAACCTTCGGAAGACAAAACTTAGATCCTTGCTTTATGCCTAGCTAACAGCGTAAAACTATAGCGCTTGTTGGGAGGCAATCCAATGAATAAAATATATTTTTGCTTTTTGCTTTCTGTTCTTGAGTGTTAGCACAATTATGCTACTGTTATGATTGTGTTTTTTATGTTTTAATTAGTGTTTGTGCCAAGTAAATCCTTTAGGATCTTCTTGGGCAATAGTTGTTTGATCTTGCTGAAAAAACAGAAAGTTTGGACTCACAAAAACAATTATCGTTTTTTACCAGAGAGCGATAAAATACCCATTCGAATTGCAGTAGATCAATATACAAATTACTCAGGTCGTCCTAATTTGGCATAATTTTTGGAGTTACAAAAGTCTTCGAAATAGTCAAATTGCTACGAACTATTCTATTTTGATAGATTATGTATTCTTTGTGTTGTGTGCTTATTTTGATGGCTCTATGGTTTTCTTTGATGAGTTTTTGCCATAGAAAAGTTGGAATACAATAGATATAATACAAAAACAAAATATGAATTGGTTTGATACATAACTTATAGTAGTGGTTTATTATTCTTATACTAACGGATCTCATGAAGGTTTTTGTTGAGTTTTGTGTGATTGAAGCTTTCAAGTTTTGGGTTATCTTACGATGGATGAAGGAAGGATGTAAGAGCCTAAGCTTGGGTGTTCCCCGGCATCCCAAGCTATTATCCAAGAATGAGCAACCAATTAAGCTTGGGGATGCCCCCGAGTGGCATCCCCGCTTTCTTCCAACAACTATCTGTATTTTACTCGAGGCTATATTTTTATTCGTCATATGATATGTGTTTTGCTCGGAGCATCTTGTATGATATGTGTATTTGCTTGTTTTATTTTGTGTTTTAATTCATCAATACTTGCTGGACACACCTATTTCAGAGAGCCAAAATTATATCATGACTTGTTAGAATTGCTCTCTATGCTTCACTTAAATCTTTTATGAGCTAGGACTTGCTCTAGTGCTTCACTTATATATTTTTTAGCACGGTGTGCTTTGTTATTTTTGAAGAAATGCTCTCTTGCACTTAGATTTGTTTGAGAGTTAGTAAAATTTTGAAGAAATTATCTCTTGCTTCACTTAATTATTTTGAGAGAAATAAAAATTTGTTATGCTCATGATCTTCACTTATACTTGTTCGAGCTTATGAAAAGCAACACATGAAAATTAGTGCCAAAGTGATAGATATCCAAGAAGGATAAAGAAAAAGAAAATGTCAAGAAGATCATTGGACAAAATAAACTTGATTCTTAGTAATTGTTTTGAGATATGACGATGTGATATGTGAGTTATGTTGATGAGTAATTGTGCTCTAGTAAGAATATTGGTGTTAAGGTTTGCGATTCCCTATGCATGCACGAAAGTCAATAATCATGCAATGAAAATTATATCCTACTTGTGGTGCATTATTCGGTGTTAACTATGCTTAATGCTTGCTTATGAGATTATTTGTTTCTTTGTTGGTCGCTTCTCAATCTTTTTGCTAGCCTTCATTTTGCACTAAGTATGACCTCTACTTGTGCATCCAATATCCTTTAAACCAGTTTTGCCACATGAATCCACTATATCTACCTATATGCGGTATTCTTTTGCCGTTCTAAGCAAATTTGCATGTGCCATCTCTAATTTTCAAAATAAACTTCTCTTTTGTGTGTTTGTTTCGCTCGCGGAGCGGTGTAGGGTGACTAATCTTTTCCATGCTAGATGTGTTATTCTCAAGATGAGTGTTTATTCACTTGTCATTGCACAAGAGTAAGGCAAAGGTATTAGGGATGCCGAGTCCCGAAATGAAAAAAAATAAATTTACTTTATGTTGTCAAATAATAAATTCCTTGGAAAGTGTTGGTATGGTGGGCACCCATGGATACGGTTAGCCATGGAAAGTGAAATTTATGGTGGAAAAAGGAATAAACTTTATTTTCTGTTTGGGAACCGCCTATGGCATATCTAGCATGGAAAGTGTTGGGAACTCTAAGTTGTTTTCGTTGGTGGGATGGATACACCTCCCAAAATGTTTTTATCTCTAATTTTTCGCTTTGAGCTCTGGCACCTCTACAAATCCCTACTTCCCTCTGCGAAGGGCCTTTCTTTTACTTTATGCAATTTTTATTTTCTGAAATTTGAGTCTCCATCTTCTCTCATAAAAGCACCAACTAGGAGGAAATATGATCATGCTCAAATATTGAGTGTAGTTAATATTCGAGTGTGTTTCATGAATGGATCAATGTTTGAGCATGATGGGCTAGGGATAACTTACTTTAGCATTGATATTTTGAAAGACATGGTTGCTTGTTGATATGCTTGAGTATCTAAATTATTATGTCAAAACTAGACTATTGCTTTGAATCACATAAAAGTCCAAATGTCCATGCTATAAAGAAAAGAATATGGTATGACTTGATGAACAGCAATCCACATCAAAAATTCTGTTTTTATCACCTACCTACTCAAGGAAGAGTAGGAGTTAAGCTTGGGGATGCTGATACGTCTCCAAGATATCTATAATTTTTGATTGTTCCATGCTGTTTTATTATCAATCTTGGATGTTTTATAATCATTTTATAGTCATTTTATATCATTTTTTGGTACTAACCTATTGACATAGTGCCAAGTGCCAGTTGTTTTTTCCATGTTTTTTACATCGCAGAAAATCAATATCAAACGGAGTCCAAATGCCACGAAACTCCACGATGATTTTTTATGGGCCAGAAGGAAGGCAACGGGACCTGGTTGCATCTGCGGGGTGCCTCGAGGGGGGCACAACCCACCAGGGCGCGCCAAGAGGCCCAGGCGCGCCCTGGTGGGTTGTGCCCACCTCGGGTGCCTCCCGGACCGCCTCTTTGCTCTATAAATACCACAATATTCCAGAAACCCTAAAGGCATTGACGAAATATTCATCCAGCCGCACAGAGTCCAGATCCAGTCTAGACACCATCTCGGATGGGGTTCACCATCTCCATTGGTGCCTCTCTGATGATGCGTGAGTAGTTCTTTGTAGACCTTCGGGGCCGTAGTTAGTAGCTAGATGGCTTTCTCTCTCTTGCTGAATTCTCAATATAATGGTCTCTTAGATGATGCTAACTCTTTTGCGGTGAGTTTGTTGGGATCTGATGAACTTCGAGTTTATGATCAGTCATATCTTTTTATATCCATGAAAGTTATTTGAGTTTCATTGATCTCTTATATGCATGACCTCTTATAGCCTCGTATTTCTTCTCCGATATTTGGGTTTTGTTTGGCCAACTTGATCTATTTAACTTGCAATGGTAAGAGGTGCTTGAGGGAGTCCTGGATTAAGGGGTCCTCGGGAATTCGGGCTATGTGACGTGGGCCGGCCTAATGGGCCATGGAGATACAAGACAGAAGACTTCCTCCCGTGTCTGGATGGGACTCTCCTTGGCGTGGAAGGCAAGCTTAGCATGCGGATGTGAATATTCCTTTCTCTGTAAACCGACTCTGTATAACCCTAGCCCTCTCCAATGTCTATATAAACCGGAGGGTTTAGTCCGTAGAGGCAATCATAATCACATAGACTAGAAAATTAGGGTTTAGCCATTACGATCTTGTGGTAGATCAACTCTTGTAACCCCTATACTCATCAAAGTCAATCAAGCAGGACGTAGGGTATTACCTCCATCAAGAGGGACCGAACCTGGGTAAAACATTGTGCCCCTTGTCTCCTGTTACCATCAATCCTTAGACGCATAGTTCGGGACCCCCTACCCAAGATCTGCCGGTTTTGACAGCGACATTGGTGCTTTCATTGACAGTTCCACTATGTCGTCGCCAGTAGGTTCGATGGCCCCATCAATCGTCTACAACAATGCTGCCCTAAGGGAGGTCTTTCTCCCCGGCCAGATCTTCGTGTTCGGCGGCTTCGCACTGCGGGCCATCCCGATTGGCCATCTAGAGCAGATCGACAGCTACGCCCTAGGTCACCAGATTAGTTTTGGAAATCTGGATTATGTCACGGATATCCGAGGAGACTTGATCTTCCAAGGGTTCGCGACCCCAACCTCTACTCTGGCCTTAAATTCGGAGCGCGTCTCCAGGTCCAGAGATGGGATTCCCGAGACCGCCGGACTCTCTGTGGCTATTAAGCCTAGTATGGGAGAGACGGATGAAGCAGTGTCACCAGCAATCATTATGAAGCCGAACTCTTCTCCGAACACTGACCCCGAGCCCTCGAAGTCAGCATCGTGTGAGCTCGGCCAAGGAGTTTCCTCCCTGCCATACTCCATGAACTCCCTTCTCCCTGACCGAACCTCGCCTTTAAGCGAGGCTCTGGACTTAATGTGATCCCTCGTCATTACAGAGGAGCAACGTCCAGACTACGCCCAACCAGGACTAGGGGCTGAGAGCGGGGAATTTTACGTCCCACCCACCACCCACTTCATAGCCACTGTCGAGGACTTAACCGACATGCTCGATTACACCTCCGAAGACATCGATGATATAGGCGACGATGCTAGAGAAGAGCAGGCCCAAAACACGCCATTCACGGATGATTGACGGCCACTTCTTCGTGTGACGTGTATATGGTGGATACACCCAAAGAGAGTAACGGCGATAACGAGAAAAATCCAGTTGAGGATATACCTCTCGAGACTCAACCAAAGCGCCGACGTCAGTGGCGCCACTCTAAATCATGCCGTGGAAAAGACAGCAATACTGGCACCGGAGAGAACAACACTCCGGACGACATCGAAGACCAAGAAGACCCCGTCGAGCCAACCTCCGAACAGGACAATCGGGAAGATGGGCAAATTAGCCCCGATGACCAGGCTATAAATGAAGACTTAGAGGATAGTAATTATCTTCCATTCTCCGAGTAGGAGGTGAGCCTCGGCGACGAAGATTTTATTGTGCCTGAGGAACCCCTTGAGCAGGAACGCTTTAGGCACCGGCTAATAGCCACTGCAAGGAGCCTGAAAACGAAGCAACGACAGCTTCAAGCTGATCAAGATCTGCTCAACGATAGGTGGACTAACATCCTGGCAGCCGAGGAATACGGCCTTGAGCGCCCAACCAAGAGTTACCCGAAGTGTAAGCTGCTACTGCAATTCGACGACGAGGCGCTAGAGCCCATACCATCAGCACATAATGCAGACGGCCGGCTACCACGTGGCCGTGACAAAACGGAAACTCAAGCCGAACACCAGCCCGCACTACCTCGCCGCAAAAGTAGAGACACAACAGCTTGGGGACATACGTATGATCTACGGCAGGACTTGGAAAATAGAGCAGGCCAGACCAGATCAATCTACGAACCACGAGGGCGCGCCTCGATGCGCGAGTACGGCTATCTAGCCAGGCGCGACAAGCATAACCACCCCTAGCTGAAAATGGTAGACATACTACATCCAAGCTGCGTCACGATTTGGCCCGATATAGAGGCTCCGCACACCCCCTCTGCTTCACTGACGAAGTAATGGAGCACGAATTCCCAGAAGGGTTTAAACCCGTGAATATCGAATCCTATTATGGAACAACAGATCCCACAGTATGGATTGCGGACTTTATTCTCCACATTCATATGGCTCGCGGTGATGATCTTCATGCCATCAAATACCTCCCGCTAAAGATCAAAGGACTAGAAAGGCACTGGCTGAACAGCCTACCAGAAAATTCTATTGGTAGCTGGGAGGACCTAGAGGATGCATTCAGAGACAACTTCCAGGGTACCTATGTTCGGCCCCCAAACGCCGATGACCTTAGCCACATAATCCAACAATCCGGGGAATCGGCCCGACAACTTTGGATAAGGTTCCTAATCAAAAAGAACCAGATTGTGGATTGCCCGGACGCAGAAGCCCTCGCGGCTTTCAAACATAGCGTCCGAGACGACTGGCTCACCCGACACCTCAGCCAAGAAAAGCCGAAGTCCATGGCAGCCCTCACCGCACTTATGACCGTTTATGCACGGGAGAAGACAACCGGCTTCCTCACAAAAGCAATAGCACCAGTGACCCTGGTACCTCCAAAGCCAGGGACGGCAATGGCAAGCCACGATGCGACAAGCACAAGCGTTGAAACAACAATGAAGGAATGCAAGACACGACAGTTAACGCCGGATTCAGCGGCTCCAAACCCGGTCAACGGAAAAAGGCATTCAAGGCAAACAGAGATGGCCCATCCAGACTAGATCGAATACTTGATCGGCCTTGCCAGATTCATGGCACCCCCAATAAACCCACCAACCACACCAACAGAAATTGTTGGGTCTTCAAACAAGCCGGCAAGCTTAACGCCGAACACAAGGGAAAGGGGTCTCCAAGCAACGACGATGATCAAGAGCCTCGTTAGCCGAACACAGGGGGACAGAAGCAATTTCCCCCAAAGTAAAAATAGTAAATATGATATATGTCACACATATCCCCAGGAGGGAGCACAAACGCGCACTATGGGACATCTACGCCAGGGAGCCGGTTGCCCCCAAATTTAACCCATGGTTGGCTTGTCCGATCACCTTCGATCGACAGGACCACCCAACCAGCATCCGTCATGGAAGCTCGACAGCCTTGGTCCTCGATCCAATCATCAGCGGATTCCATCTTACGCGAGTCCTCATGGATGACGGCAGCAGCCTCAATCTACTTTATCAGGACATTGTCTGCAAAATGGGTATTGATCCGTCAAGAATCAAACCCACTAGAACTACCTTCAAAGGAGTAATACCTGGAAAAGAGGCCCGTTGTACGGGCTCAATTACGTTGGGAGTAGTCTTTGGCTCGCCAGACAACTTTCGAAGCGAGGACTTGATCTTCAACATCGTCCCCTTCTGCAGCAGCTATCACACACTGCTTAGACGAACTGCTTTTGCCCACTTCAATGTGGTCCCACATTACGCCTATTTGAAGCTCAAGATGCCCGGTCCACGTGGCGTCATTACAATCAATGGAAACAGGGAGTGCTCCCTCCGCACCGAGGAGCACATAGTGGCCATTGCAGCCAAAGCACAACGTGGCCCTATCAAGCCGCACAGCCCCTCGGCTGTCAGGCCATCAGACTTTCCAACGCAGGACCGATCAGTCCTACATATCGGCAGTCCGGCAACTTTAGGGATGGATTAGTAGCCTATCCCCCGCCGGCCACCACGTACATCAGCGGAATTTGTACCGCGTGTGCACAATTATGCACTCAAAATACCTTGGGCCTCGGCGGAGGCAATATACGGACAGGCCTATACAAAGGTTCGACCTTATACGGCCTTGCCCTTTCTTTAATCATCCTTCCCTTTTTTACCGTAGGTGAATCAACACCTACTCATTCTTCGAACCCACGAAAAACTCTTTCCGAGCTGAAGACCATTCCTTTAAAGAAATCTTTCTTATTTGGGAAAAAAGCGGCGCAGATGTGCGGCAGGAAGATCACAACTTCGCTTAAAGACCTGTATAGAGCTTTTCCCTTAGCCCTAGACCCCCAGCATGTAAAATGGCCTTGGTGATTATGGTACCTTCTGTAAGATTACGTCTTGACGTATCAATCGGATTTCAGTGAACTGAAATTCTTATTCGGTATCATTTTTATTCAGTATGTTATGTGGTTCCACATATATACCTCGGCATAAAACTGCCAGGGGCTCTATAAGACAACATACGTGTTTCCAAACAAAAGTCCAAATAGCTTTTCAGCACAATTCGGCGTCCCGAGTTCGGCATTATATGCATCGGCTCCGAATCATGTCTTTGGTCAATAGTTGGGTTGCCCGACTCCTGTGCTTGCTACCTTACGTTACGTCTAATCGGCTAGGGTAGTAAAGGGAGAACTACTGTGATTGTGTTTCTGGATCGTCCGGTTAAGCACCTTAGTAGAGAAAGCCGAAAACTGACTGTCATGATGCAGCGAGAGCTGGTCAGCCACTCGGCGATTCATTACAATCGTTAGTGATTTTTTCGTATTACATGAATGATCGTTTCCCGGTCACCTATGTAACGCAACTGTATTCGGATCACCGCGTACATACCAGGGGCTACATCGTAGACCCACCGTAAAACTCCTACGGCTAAGTGAAAGTGTTAAAGCCCTATAGTCTGATTGCCTAGTTTGCCACACTAACACCTCCGTTACGGACCAAGACATTGGGTTAAGAGTGATTAGGTGCTAATCCGAACACCCCCGTATTATATGCGAGGGGGCTAAAGCCGACGACTGGAAAACTTCCAGATTATAAAAATGGCCACACAAGAGGAAAAAACTTTCAGAAAAAGGTATGAATATAACACAACCTTAATATATCATAATATTTTTCTCACAATTACAATGCATCTATTTGAACATAATGTCCTTCGAGCACTGGCCCTCTATCAAGTGGGCGCCCTCTAGAACATTGCCCAAATAATGCTCCGGCGTGCGGTGGTCCTTGCCGCCGGGCGGGCCTTTAACCACAACATCGGTGGCCTTCATCTTGGCCCAGTACATCTTGACACGAGCGAACACCATCCGAGCACCTTCTATACACACCGATCGCTTGACAGCATCGATACGCAGCACTACATCGACAAGTCGATGCACCAAACTGAAATAGCTGTTTGGAATGGGCTCAGCCGGCCATAGCCGGACCACGACGTCCTTCATGGAAGCTCCAGACATCTTGTGGAGCTCGGCCCACTGTGCCATCTGTTCATTCAGCAATGCCCGACGCCGTGGCACGTTGAACTGTGACCAGAAAAGCTTCTCCGTAGAACACCCTTCCCGTGCTTGGAAGAACTGCGCCGCGTCAGAGACACTCTTTGGCAGGTCCAAGAACGCATCTGGAGAACTCCACAATTGATTAAGCAGAGCATTCTTCGGGTCGCTGAATTTAGTCTGTAAAAGAAAGGGCTTACCAGCCGCTATCTCCCCAGCTTGCCGGATCTCCTCCCGAGCCGCTCTAGACTCAGACTGTGCTTCTCTCGCCTGTTGTAAGGCCTTGTCGAATTCGGCGGCCTTGGCTTTGTTATCCTCCTCGAGTGCTTTGCACTTGCCAGTGGCATCCTCTAACTCTTGCTCCATGACAGATATTCTCTCCTCGCACTGGCACTGAGTGGCTGTTCGGCCTTTAAATCAACAGCCGCCTTCTGGATAGCCGCATTACTCACCCTGGCCTGCTCCTTGGTCTGGGCGAGCTCGGCTCGCAGGGTCTCTACCACGGTAGCACCATCTACAGTCATGCATATCACATTGTATAGTTTTCAGCTTCATGCTCATACTATTATACATGCGTAAGCGGGCGGTCCCAAAACATACCTTGTGCCTCGTCGAGCCGCCTGTTAATATGGGTAATGTCTTAATTAGCTAATTCAAGTTTCTGCTTTAAATCTGCAATTTCCGCAGCTTGGACAGTCCCCTTTGACATAATAACCAATTTTCAAATTAATCATATTACTTCCTGAGCAAATCCTTTTCGATCCTCTGATCGCCTCCCTATGGAAGCCGACCAGAGCCTTAGGGGCTACTATCTATACACAGGCGCATTTCTGCATGAAAAGAGCAGTTATTACATTGCATACCTCGAAGCCTCTCAGCAGGCTCGTGAAGGCTTCATTCAATCCGCTTCTCGTGGACAGAATCCTCTCAACTACAATACCCATTAAGGTACGATGTTCCTCTATGATGGATGCACTTTGCAATGTGTCTGTTAGTGTATCCGGCACCTGCGGATTCCCGGAGGCTGCTGTGGGAGTGCAAGCTCCCTCCAAAAGGGTACGCTTACTTGACCCTAGGGTCGTCTCCGGCTATAAACTGGATAGTTCGGGGCCCGTATTGTTAGTCCCCGCGGGGGCCGCCTCCCCTGGACCCTTGACAACCGAAATATCACCTTCGGGCGCTGTCTCCTCTGTCCCCCGCGCTGCTGGATGGTTAGGGGAGATCCTTCGGGATGACACCTCGAAGTCGTCCGCCCTTAGGGGCAGTGAAGCTTGTGGAGGCATCTCGCTTTCCATCATCTCCGGAGGCAAGTCCCCCGATGAGGAGGATTGTGGAGGTAGATAATGGGCGGGATTGCGAACATATGGTTTAAATGTTACACTTGCAAAACCAAAAAGAACGAGATATGTCTAGAGCATCCTTGTTTACTTATGATTCGGCAAAGGGCTTGTCCCTAAATAGGAGCTCTGCGTCAACATCATCCTCCGAACCCGAACCATCTGACAGAGATATCTTCCCTCACTTGGGTGCCTCCACCTCCAAGCCGTCGGGGGCAGTCCTTTTCTTCCCATGGGGGGAAGGGATATCCCTTTGTTCTTCTTCCCCTTTGTCTTCATCTTCAGAAAAGGGAGCTTCAGCCTCCTCGGACGTAGCATCCAGTACACTTTTAGAGTGGGGCCACCTTCAGCCCTCTTGCTCTTCTTCTGGTCCTCCCTCGCCGGCATTTGATACGGCGCCGGGGCCAACATCCTCATTAACACAGGATCAGATGAGTCTTTGGGAAGTGGGGTCGAACACCTGATTCGCTCCACCTTCTTTATCCAGCCCTGGTTGAAGATAGGCTTCTTAGTACATCGCTATGGGATAATTAACCGAATTGCGTTCATGAGTTGTGTACTTACCGGGGTATCCGGATGATTGCAGTCGAGGCTGATGTCCTTGGATGTGTCCGGCCGCTGCTTTCGAGCCTTGAAGAATAGTTTCCACATCCCTCTATGTGTTGTGTTGAAGAATTGCTGAAGGGTTTGCGGCCCTTCTGGGTTGAACTCCCACATGTCGAGAGGTCGTCACTGACACGGGAGAACCCGACAGACTAGCATCACCTGGATCACGTTAATGAGGTTGGTGTCCTTTCCGAGGATGCTCTAGAAATGACTTTGCAGCATCTGCACTTCATCAGTTGATCCCCAGTCAAGCCCCTTATTAATCCACGATGTGAGTTGCAATGGAGGGCCAGATCGAAATGCAGGCGTGGCTGCCCATTTGGTACCGCGAGGTTCGATGATGTAAAACCGCTCCCGCTGCCATAAGTTGGAGGTTTCCAAGAAGGTGGCCTTTGGCCAGACAACATTGGCAAGCTTGCTCACCATAGCACTGCCGCACTCCACCTGCTCCCCGTCGATTATCTTCAGCTTCACACTGAAGGTCTTGAGCCATAGGCCAAAGTGTGGGGGGATGCGGAGAAAGGCTTCACACACAATGATGAACACCGAGATGTGGAGAAAGGAGTACGGGGCTAGCTCGTGAATATCTAGCCCATGATAGAACATAAGGCCGCGAACGAAGGGGTGGAGAGCAAACCCTAGCTCGCGGAGGAGGTGAGAGATGAATACAACCCTCTCACCAGATTTTTGGGTGGGATAACCCGCCCCTTTGCAGGGAGCCTGTCGGTGTCAAAACCGGCGGATCTCGGGAAGGGGGTCCCGAACTGTGCGTCTAAGGCGGATGGTAACAGGAGGAAGGGGACATGATGTTTACCCAGGTTCGGGCCCTCGGAGGTAATACCCTACGTCCTGCTTGATTATTCTTGATGATATGAGTATTACAAGAGTTGATCTACCACGAGATCGTAGAGGCTAAACCCTAGAAGCTAGCCTATGGTATGATTGTCTGTTGTCCTATGGACTAAACCCTCCAGTTTATATAGACACTGGAGGGGGCTAGGGTTACACAAAGTCGGTTACATGGGAGGAGATCTACATACTCGTATTGCCTAGCTTGCCTTGCACGCCAAGGAAAGTCCCATCCGGACATGGGACGAAGTCTTCAATCTTGTATCTTCATAGTCCAACAGTCCGGCCAAAGGATATAGTCCAGCTGTCCGGAGACCCCCTAATCTAGGACTCCCTCAGTAGCCCCTGAACCAGGCTTCAATGACGATGAGTCCGGCGCGCAGTTTTGTGTTCGGCATTGCAAGGCGGGTTCCTCCTCCGAACACTCCATAGAAGATTTTGAACCCAAGGATAGTGTCCGGCTCTTGCAAAACAGTTTCCACATACCACCGTAGAGAGAATAATATTTCCACAAATCTAATCTGCTGACACGTTTTGACAGCACGATATCATGCCATGGCCCGATCATTATTCGAACCATTTTTCTCAACCAGCACCGCACATATCGCGTGGCGGTTTTATTGACACGTCTTGTCAAAGCAGAGATCGTGTCCCCCTTATTACGGGATTCTCATCAATACGGATGTGGGTAACCCAACCGTGCCATCAATTACGGCATTTGGGAATAAGCGATTTTACCAGGCAAGTGGGGAGGCGCATCGCCTCTTCCACCCCTATAAAGGGACAAGGATTCACCCTTTTTACCCACGCCTTCTTCCTCCTTGCTTACCCATTCTCGCACACTCGAGCTCCAACACCCAAGTTCGCGTATTTCTTCTCAAACCACTCCAAGCATGTCAGGAGCGGGAGGCAAGTGGATGGTCTCCTCCGTCATGGAGGAGAACATCACAAAGTTACAAGAAGCTGGATATCTGGCCGCGGATATTGCGCACCGGCTGCCAGATGCAGGGCAGATCATCCCTACGCCTGAACCCCATGAGAGGGTAGTTTTTCTTACCCACTTCATCCGCGGACTGGGGTTTCCCCTCCACCCGTTTGTCCGCGGGCTCATGTTCTACTACGGGATGGATTTTCATGATCTGGCCCCCAATTTCATCCTCAACATCTCGGTGTTTATCGTCGTGTGCGAGGCCTTCCTCTGCATCAGGCCCCACTTTGGCATGTGGCTGAAGACCTTCAATGTTAAACTGAAGGTGGTGGTCGGCTAGCAAGCAGAGTGCGGAGGCGCCATGGTAGGCAAAATGCCTAACATCACCTGGCTCGAAGGCTCCTATGTGGAGACCATAAAGGGGTGGCAATCGGGGTGGTTCTACATCACCGAGCCGCGCGACACCAACTGGGTGGTGGCCCCCAAATTCTGATCCGGAATCCCCATGCAGCTCACTTCCTGGAAAGAGAAGAGCATGTCCTGCGGTTCCTCGATAGAGCTGACCGGACTCCAGACTTGCATCAGGAACATGATGAGCAAGAAAATCAAGCTCGTCAACATGGTCCAGGTCATGCTCTTCCGCCGGATTCTCCCATGTCAACGACGGGCATTCAATTTGTGGGAGTTCGACCTGGCCAAGCACCAGACGCTGCGAGAGCTCTACGACACGATGCACAAGGATGTCTGGAGGGTGCTATTCAAGGGCGCCGAGGTTCCTCCTTCCCTCATTGAGGACCGCGGACTTAGTGCAAAGCGCCATGCCAATCCGATAAGTTTTTGTATCTCATTGGGTATTTATTTGTCCCAGTTAAATGATGTGCGGGATCTAAGCTCCCATGCCATTAATAGGACTGGATAAAGACAGCGGAGCAGCTCGATTTCCCAACCCCCCTTCCTGAAGATCCCGCAGATGCTCTCCTAACGGAGATGCTGGCTCTGGCACCTTATGAGGTGCCGGTGAAGAATACCAAGAAGAAGGCCACGGGGACCCGAAAGGGTCTCCGGCGCAAGGTTGTATCGGACTCCTCGTCCGATGACTCTGACGCGCACTCCTCCTATGAAAACGAGGAGGAGGAGGAGGAAAGTTCTCCCCCCCCCCCTAGCCGGGGGGACAAGAAAAGGAAGGCCGACCCAACTGGGGAGGCCGAAGGGTCCAAGAAGGGAAGGACCCTCCCTCCGGACTGCTCCACGATGACCGCCTACAGCGGCGACGAGTGGCTACCCAGGGTCAAGCCCCTGGCAAAGTCGTAAGTATCCGGACACCATAGTAATTCATGGTATGTTTTATTGCGCCGCTTCTCCTCATGCCGAACATGATTATGCACTCCGTCCCGAGCTCATCTCGACGTATCTTCGTCGAGCGGTTCATTGGACTCGTCGGATATGAACAGCGGTTCTCTTCCGACTGCCTCCATCCCTCGCCCTACGGACAACATCGACGTGTTGTCTCAAAAGGTACCTAGCCGAGGGGAGGTGGTCCTGGGGGCAGCTCGAGGCGACCTCCCGGACCCTGGGTGCCAAGGGATCAAAACTCCCACGGGCTCCGAGTTCGGCCCCCAGCCAAACACTACGCCGGAACCTTCGATGGTTCCGGACTCCGGCAGGCGATCCCCCGTTAAAGGGGGCCAGCCGCCCGTGCCGGTGTCCTCTGTCCACCTAGAGGCACCGGACAACTTGCTGGAAGCGCTTCGCGGCGCTTCCATCGACGAAGAGCACCGCACTATCATGAGTGCAGTGATCGAGAAAGTTCAGTCCGCCAAAAATGGACTGACCGAAGCTTGTGCCAGCCTCCTAACAGGCTTTGAGGTAAGCAGTCAAAATATAAGAAAATATTACCGCATAGATAGTAGCCCCTGATGCTTTGTTCGGCATTCGAGAAGAAAGGCAGAATAGAGGATCAAATGATGACTCAGGAGTCTAATCAGAATATGTCTATGTGTATGTGCAGGCTTCACTGCTGGCCGCTGCCGCACACACTGCGGAGGTCTCTGCACTGAAGCGGGACCTGGAGCGGTCCGAGAGTGAGCTCGGCCTTACCAAGAGGCGGCTCGAGGAGAGGAAAGGTAAGCAATACCTTGTCTACGCTTTAAAAAGAAGTTCGGTTGTAAAGTAATAGGGTCATCATGAATTTGCCAGGGGCCACGACCGAGATGGAGACCCTGAAGAAGGCGTTGTCTAAGGCCGAAAACAAAGCGGCCAAGGAGCGCCTTGAGCGGGAAAAGCAAGAAGCCCGAGTAGGCGAGGTGTAGCAAGAGCTCGAGGCTCTCACCAAGAAACACGAGTCCTTGGAGCTTGACTCTAAGACGCGAGAGTCCGAGCTTTTGAAGGCGCTCGAAAGTGCCTGGAGCACCAAGGCTGAAGCCCACAAGGCCCTCCAGGAGATTGATGTGGTGAAGAAGATAACAGCGGGTAAGGCGTTCATTATGCAAAGCAAGCATGTGAAGGAAACTTTCCTTTTACTTACCCGAGTTCGGAGCTCTCCAGGAGCATTCGCAGATCTTCCCCACAGTGTACTGGATGCCGCGGAGTTTTACCGAGCTGAGGAGGGTAGCTCGACGGAACAGTTGTTCTGGTCTCAGTATACTAGGACCGAACACCCAATGCCCTTGAGCGACCAGCTGAAGCAATTGGTCGAGCTTCACAAGGCGGCCGAACAGGCCATGAAGGGTCTTATAGTCCGGATGTGGCCTGGCGAGCCCCTGCCCGGCAGCTACTTCGGTCTGGTGAGGCGGCTTGTGGATGCCTTCCCACGGCTTGAGTTCATAAAGTGGTCTGTCTGCATCGAGGGTGTGCGCAGGGCTTTTGCCCGGGCGAAGGTGCACCAGGAGAAGTTGGACGCCATGAAGCTGGTGAAGGAGGGGCCGCCGGAGGGCAAGGATCATCGCAACCCCGAAATGTATTATGACAGTGTCCTGAAGGGTTCCCGTCTTGTGGCGGATGAATGTGCCAGAGATGTAATTTTTGAATGAACATGATCATGTGATCTTGTAATGTGAAACGAGTTCATTTGCGCTATGCAACACTTTTTTAATTTAAAATATTACCTTATGTGCGGCCGTTTATAAAATCTGAGAGTCGGCCAGTCGTCGGCTTCTGCCCCCATGTAACTAGTACTGGGGTGTTCGGGATAAACCTGAGCACTCTTTATCCCAATCATGGGTCCTTCGAGGGAGGTGTTCAGCACAACGAACCAGGCAATCAGACTATAAGGCTTTATCACTCTCACTTAGCCATAGAAGTCTACAATTTTAAATTTTGGCGAAGCCCCTAGTATTCGGAAGGCCGAATTTGGGGCACTATACACGCCTAAGTCGGGCAAGGCCGACTCCTCGCCCGAAGCGGAAAAAGTCTTTAAGGACTTGAGACCTCTTGAACGGCGACCAGCTCTCGCCTTATCATGACAGTCAGTTTTCGGCTTTCTCTACTGAGGCGCTCGTCCGGAAGAACCGGGACACAATCGCAGTAGTTCCCCTAGCGCTACCTTAGCCGATATAGCGGAACGTAAGGTACCAAAGCATGGGAGCCGAGCAAACCCAACTATTTACCCAAGACATGATTCGGAGCTGATGCATATAATGCTATAAGTTCAGGGTGCCGCATTGTCGAAAGTGTTCGGACTTCTCACACCGTATTATGGGGTAAACGAAAGCCCCTGGCATATTGACCGTACCAGAATGTATGGGAGCAAGTTGTCGTAAATGAACATATAAGAAAAAAGGGATAAATAATGCAATAATAGACTAATGCTATGCATTGTTATTTAAATAATACGTCGAAGCGTACTGATACAAGTAGTGCAATAAGCAGAAAATAGGACTATTTGACATGTCCTATCCAAGGGCAAGCTGCGTATGGATAGTAGAAAGCGGGTATATCGGTTATTATTAGAGACCACCTGGGGGTTCCTGTGTACATCTTAGCTTCTTACCTCCTTGGTTGTTCATTCCCGTAATGTGTCCGGCAATCATACTGCCGGAAAGGGCTTCCAGAGAGTTAGGTCCTGAAAGAGAAAAAATGATAAAGGTATACAGCCCCTAGGGCGGTTAAGCCGCATTGCGGGACGTGCCCTGATTGTGCCCCCGCCTATGTCCATGGTATTTTGAGTGCGTAATTATGTACACGCGGCACGGATTTCGTCACTTGACTAGGACTGGGACGGGGGCCGAATTGCTAGGCGAGCTCTGAACGTGCCAGGCGATCCTGTTGCAGTTTACTCTGGACTCGCTTGACGGTGTCCGGGGGTTGTATCGCCGAATTGGTGGTTTGCCTAAAAAGGCTGCTTTGTGCTTCTGCTGCGAGGGTCGTAGTGTGCTCTTCCGTGCGGAGCGAGCTTTCTGTGTTTCCATTGACTGTTATGACCCCCTAGGTCCTGGCATCTTGAGCTTGAGGTATGCGTAATGTGGTACCGCATTGAACTTTGCAAATGTGGTTCGCCCGAGCAGTACGTGATAGCCACTGCAGAACGGGACGATACCGAAGATTAACTCCTCGCTTCGGAAGTTATCTGGGGATCCGAAGACCACTTCCAGTGTGATTGAGCCCGTGCAATGGGCCTCTACACCTGGGATGACGCCCTTAAGGGTGGTTTTGGTGGGTTTGATCCTCGAGGGATCTATATACCCATTTTGCACACTATATCCTGATAGAGCAGGTTCAGGCTGCTGCCGCCGTCCATAAGGACTCGAGTGAGGTGAAATCCATCGATGATTGGGTCTAGGACCAATGCGGCGGATCCGCCATGACGGATACTAGTGGGGTGGTCCCTGTGATCGAAGGTGATCGGACAAGCGGACCATGGGTTGAACTTTGGGGCGACAGGCTCTATCGCATAGACGTCCCTTAGTGCATGCTTCCATTACCTCTTGGGAATGTGGGTTGCGTATATCATGTTCACCGTCTTCACTTGTGGGGGGAACCTCTTCTGTCCTCCCATGTTCGGCGGCCGGGGCTCTTCCTCGTCATTACTATGCAGCCCCTTGTCCTTGTTTTCGGTATTTAACTTGCCGGCTTGCTTGAACACCCAGCATTCTCTGTTGGTGTGATTGGCCGGCTTATCAGGGGTGCCCTGGATTTGACACGAGCGATCGAGTATGCGATCCAAGCTGGATGGGCCCGGAGTGCTTCTTTTGAATGGCTTTTTCCGCTGACCGGATCTAGAGCCTCTAAATCCAGCATTGACTGTCATATCATCGGTGTTATCACCGTTATTTCGGCGCTTTAGTCTGTTACGACGTGGTCTGCCGTTGGCATCTTTTGTATCCGAAGTGCCCGGATTCCTTGATGTGTTGTTGCTGCGAGCCAGCCAGCTATCCTCGCCCACGCAAAAGCGGGTCATGAGTGTCGTGAGGGCTGCCATAGACTTCGGCTTCTCCTGGCCGAGGTGCCGGGCAAGCCACTCGTCATGGATGTTATGCTTGAATGCCGCTAAGGCCTTTGCATCCAGACAGTCGACAATTTGGTTTTTCTTAGTTAGGAACCATGTCTAGAATTGCCTGGCCAATTCCCCGGGCTGCTGAGTTATATGGCTCAAGTCATCAGCATCCAGTGGTCGCACATAAGTGCCCTGGAAGTTATCAAGGAATGCGTCTTCCAAATCCTCCCAACTGCCGACGGAGTCTGCTGGCAAGCTATTCAGCCAATGCCGAGCTGGTCCTTTGAGTTTTAGTGGGAGGTACTTGATGGCATGAAGATCATCGCCGTGAGCCATGTGGATGTGAAGGAGGAAATCCTCAATCCATACAGTGGGATCTGTTGTACCATCATACGATTCGATATTTATGGGTTTGAAACCCTCCGGGAATTCATGATCCATAACTTCATCAGTGAAGCATAGGGGGTGTGCAGTGCCTCTGTGCCGGGCTATATCACGACGCAGTTCATATGAGTCTTGTCTGCTGTATTTGTCCCGGCCGGATTTACCTTTAGTGTATCCGGCGCGACGGTCATCGTCCCGTGTTGGCGCGCACGCCCATGACCCATATATCGACCTTGCATATTTTGCCCTGCTGTCCAATATGTCTCGCAGGTCCCGTGTGTTGCCCCGGGCCTTGGTATTTTTGTTTGAGTGGCAGCAGGGTGCAGGCTGAACATCAGGCTGAAACGCCTCTCTAGCTCGGCCACGCGATGGTCGATCAGCCGCATCATACACTGGTGATGTGGGTTTCAATGCTTCCTCCATGAGGTGAGGTAGAAACCTGCGCTTTGGGTAACTCTTGGAGGGGCGCTCGAGTTCGTATTCCCCGGCCGTAAGGACTTCAGTCCATTTGTCTGCTAGCAAGTCTTGATCAGCTTGAAGCTTTTGTTGCTTTTTCTTCAGGCTATTTGTTGTGGCCATAAGCCGGCGCTTGAAGCGCTCCTGCCCGACGGGATCCTCCGGTACTATAAATTCTTCATCGTCGAGGCTCACCTCGTCTTTGCAGAGAGGCATGTAATTGTCCTCCTCCGATTTTCCATCTGCTGCCTGCTCTGGAGGGCTAGCTTGTTCACCTTCCCGCTCTACATTGTGCTGGAGGGGACTGTGGTTGTCTTCGGCACTATCCAGAGTGTTATTGTCTCTTGTGTCGGTATCGCTACTTTTGCTCTGGCAGGACTTAGAGCGGCGCCGCTGACGTTGGCGCTTCGGTTGCTTCTTGGAGGGGTCATCCTCCGCTGTCTCGTCGCCATTGCCTTCTTTGGGGGTGTCCACCATGTATATATCATATGATGAGGTGGTGGTCCAGCGCCCTATGGGCGGTGGTTCCTGTTCGTCTCCTGCATCATCGTCCATACCATCAATGCCTTCGGAGTCGAAGACGAGCATGTCGGTTAAATCGTCGACAGTGGCTACTAAGTGGGTGGTGGGTGGGCAGCGAATTTCTTCGTCGTCTGCATCCCATTCTAGCCGGGCATAGTTCGGCCAAGGTTCTCCTGACAAGGAGAGAGACCTTAATGAATTTAGCACATCGCCGAAAGGCGAGTGTTGAAATATATCCGCATAGGTGAACTCCATGATCAGTGCCCAATCAGATTCGATAGGCATGAATGCAGGCGGCTCGGAGTCCGTGGCTGGAGACGAATCCCGTGGTTCGGCAACACGACTCTCGTATGGGGTGAAGTCAGTATCTGGCTCCATCGCCACTGAGAGTGCGGCCTCCATGGTGGGGTCTATCCCTCCATCCTCGGATGGCGCAATTTGCTCCGGATTGAAGGCCGGAGTAGTTGCAGAAGCGATCTCCCGAACACTGTCCGGCAGCAGAGTTACGTCATGCTTGTCGTGATTGTGCGGCGCACCTGACGTGGGCTTGAATCCGTCGAAGATCAAGTCTTCGCGGATGTCGATAGTGTAGTTTAGGTTTCCGAACCTGACCTGATGGCCAGGGGCGTAGCTCTCGATCTGCTCCAGATGGCCAAGCGAATTGGCCCACAGTGCGAAGCCATCGAATATGAAGGTCTGTTCGGGGAGGAAAACCTCACCTTGGACCGCATCGTTATTGATGATCGAAGGAGCCATCGAGCCTTACAGTGACGGCACAGTGGAACTCTCAATGAAAGCACCAATGTCGGTGTCAAAACCGGCGGATCTCGGGTAGGGGGTCTCGAACTGTGCGTCTAAGGCGGATGGTAACAGGAGGCAGGGGACACGATGTTTACCCAGGTTCGGGCCCTCTTGATGGAGGTAATACCCTACGTCCTGCTTGATTGTTCTTGATGATATGAGTATTACAAGAGTTGATCTACCACGAGATCGTAGAGGCTAAACCCTAGAAGCTAGCCTATGGTATGATTGTCTGTTGTCCTACGGACTAAACCCTTCGGTTTATATAGACACCGGAGGGGGCTAGGGTTACACAAATTAGGTTACAAGGGAGGAGATCTACATATCCGTATTGCCAAGCTTGCCTTCCACGCCAAGGAAAGTCCCATCCGGACGCGGGACGAAGTCTCCAATCTTGTATCTTCATAGTCCAATAGTCCGGCCAAAGGATATAGTTCGGTTGTTCAGAGACCCCCTAATCCAGGACTCCCTTAGAGCATGTGGGGGATTTCCGCAGTCAGGTACCTCACCTCCCGGAGCTTCGCAATATCTTCATCGGTAACCGAGGAGGACGTCCACCTGCCTTGGGAGCTAGATTCGGACATGACTAGAAGGCTTGGTAGAAATGAAAGAAATCGGGACCTGGGCATTGGAGCTCGGGGCTAGAAAGGCTAAGGGAGAGGTAGGCGTGGGGGAGAAAGGTGGGTCTGTATCCCTTTATAAAGGCGATGAATATCGAAAGGCCTCCACACAGGCCTTAAACCTTGCCTATTCCCAAGGGATCGTGCAAACGACACGGTTGGGTTACCCACGCCCGTATTAATAAGAATCCCATGATAAATGGGCACGATCTCTGCTTTGACGAGATGTGCCAATAAAGACCGTGTCTCGTAATGTGGAGCGAGAGGTTGAAAGACGGTTTGAAATAATAACTAGGCAGGGAACATGATGTCTCGCCTCGAAAGCCGTCAGTAGATGGGACTTGTTAAATATTATATCATGTTGTGGTTGTATGTGGTGTCTGTTTTGTAGAGCCGGACATGTTCTCTGTTCAAGAGCTACTTTGAAGTATTCAGAGGAGGAACCCGCCTTTCAAAGCCGAAGACAATCTGCATGCCGGACACATCATCATTGAAGCCTAGTTTAGGGGCTACTAAGGGAGTCCTGGATTAAGGGGTCCTCGGGCGTCCGGGCTATGTGACATGGGCCGCACTAATGGGCCATGGAGATATAAGACGGAAGACTTCCTTCCTCCCGTGTCCGGATGGGACTCTCCTTGGCATGAAAGGCAAGCTTAGTGTGCGGATGTGAATATTCCTTTCTTTGTAAACCGACTCTGTACAACCCTAGCCCCCTCCGGTGTCTATATAAACCAGAGGGTTTAGTCTGTAGAGGCAATCATAATCACATAGGCTAGACAATTAGGTTTAGCCATTATGATCTCATGGTAGATCAACTATTGTAACCCCTACACTCATCAAAGTCAATCAAGCAGGACGTAGGGTATTACCTCCATCAAGAGGGCCCGAACCTGGGTAAAACATTGTGTCCCTTGTCTCCTGTTACCACCAATCCTTAGACGCATAGTTCGGGACCCCCTACCCGAGATTTCCTGGTTTTGACACTGATAGTGCCCAGTAGTGGGTTTGATCTTACGGTGTTTGATCCCAGTGACAGAAAGGGAACAGGCACGTATGTATCGTTGCTACTAAGGATAAAAAGATGAGATCTATATCTACCGCCATATAGATAAATGTTGGGAAACATAGTAATTTCAAAAAAAATCCTACGCACACACAGGATCATGGTGATGCATAGCAATGAGAGGGGAGAGTGTGTCTACGTACCCTCGTAGACTGAATGCGGAAGCGTTAGCACAACACGGTTGATGTAGTCGTACGTCTTCACGATCCGACCGATCCAAGTACCGAACGCACGGCACCTTCGAGTTATGCACATGTTCAACTCGATGACGTCCCGTGAGCTCCGATCTAGCAAACCTTCACAGGAGAGTTTCGTCAGCACGACGGCGTGGTGACGGTGACGATGATGCTAGCAACGCAGGGCTTCGCCTAAGCACAACTACGATATGATCGAGGTGGATTATGGTGGAGGGGGGCACCGCACACGGCTAAGAGATCAATGATCAATTGTTGTGTCTCTGGGGTGCCCCCTTGCCCCCGTATATAAACGAGCAAGGGGGAGGAGGCGGCCGGCCAGGGAGAGGCGCGCCAAGAAGGGGAGTCCTACTCCCACTAGGAGTAGCACTCCCCCTTTTCCTACTAGTAGTAGGAGAGGGGAAAGGAAAGGGAGAGGAGAAGGAAAGAGGGGGCCGGGCCCCCTTGCCCTAAACCAATTCGGTTTGGGCCTTGGGGGGGCGCCCCACACTCCCCTTGCTGCCCTCTATTTCCACTAAGGCCCATGTAGGCCCATTAAGCCCCCCGGGGGGTTCCAGTAACCCCCTGGTACTCTGGTATATGTCCGAAACCTTTCTGATGTCTGAACATAGTCATCCAATATATCGATCTTTACGTCTCGACCATTTCGAGACTCCTCGTCATGTCCGTGATCATATCCGGGACTCTGAACTACCTTCGGTACATCAAAACACAAAAACTCATAATACCGATCATCACCGAACTTTAAGCGTGCGGACCCTACGGGTTCGAGAACTATGTAGACATGACCGAGACACGTCTCCGGTCAATAACCAATAGCAGAACCTGGATGCTCATATTGGCTCCCACATATTCTACGAAGATCTTTATCGGTCAAACCGCATAACAACATACGTTGTTCCCTTTGTCATAGATATGTTACTTGCCCAAGATTCGATCGTCGGTATCTCAATACCTAGTTCAATCTCGTTACCAGCAAGTCTCTTTACTCGTTTTGTAATACATCATCCTGCAACTAACTCATTAGTTACAATGCTTGCAAGGCTTATAGTGATGTGCATTACCGAGTGAGCCCAGAGATACCTCTCCGACAATTGGAGTGACAAATCCTAATCTTGAAATACGCCAACTCAACAAGTACCTTCGGAGACACCTGTAGAGCACCTTTATAATCACCCAGTTACGTTGTGATGTTTGGTAGAACACAAAGTGTTCCTCTGGTAAACGGAGTTGCATAATCTCATAGTCATAGGAACATGTATAAGTCATGAAGAAAGCAATAGCAACATACTAAACGATCAAGTGCTAAGCTAACGGAACGGGTCAAGTCAATCACATCATTCTCCTAATGATGTGATCCCATTAATCAAATGAAAATTGGCAACTCATGTCTATGGCTAGGAAACATAACCATCTTTGATCAACGAGCTAGTCAAGTAGAGGCATACTAGTGACACTCTGTCTGTCTATGTATTCACACATGTATCATGCTTCCGGTTAATACAATTCTAGCATGAATAATAAAAATTTATCATGATATAAGGAAATAAATAATAACTTTATTATTGCCTCTAGGGCATATTTCCTTCAGTCTCCCACTTGCACTAGAGTCAATAATCTAGATTACACAGTAATGGTTCTAACACCCATGGAGCCTTGGTGTTGATCATGCTTTGCTCGTGGAAGAGGCTTAGTCAACGGGTCTGCAACATTCAGATCCGTATGTATCTTGCAAATCTCTATGTCTCCCACCTGGACTTGATCCCGGATGGAGTTGAAGCGTCTTTTGATGTGCTTGGTTCTCTTGTGAAATCTGGATTCCTTTGTCAAGGCAATTGCACTAGTATTGTCACAAAAGATTTTCATTGGACCCGATGCACTAGGTATGACACCTAGATCGGATATGAACCGCTTCATCTAGACTCCTTCATTTGCTGCTTCCGAAGCAGCAATGTACTCCACTTCACATGTAGATCCCGCCACGACGCTCTGTTTAAAACTGCTCCAACTGATAGCTCCACAGTTCAATATAAACACGTATCCGGTTTGCGATTTAGAATCGTCCAGATCAGTGTCAAAGCTTGCATCAACATAACCATTTATGTTGAGCTCTTTGTCACCTCCATAAACAAGAAATATATCCTTAGTCCTTTTCAGGTACTTCGGGATGTTCTTGACCGATGTCCAGTGATCCACTCCTAGATTACTTTGGTACCTCCCTGCTAAACTGATAGCAAGGCACACATCAGGTCTGGTACACAACATTGCATACATGATAGAGCCTATGGCTGAAGCATAGGGAACATCTTTCATTTTCTCTCTATCTTCTGTAGTGGTTGGGCATTGAGTCTTACTCAACTTCACACCTTGTAACACAGGCAAGAACCCTTTCTTTGCCTGATTCATTTTGAACTTCTTCAAAATGTTGTCAAGGTATGTGCTTTATGAAAGTCCAATTAAGCGTCTTGATCTATCTCTATAGATCTTGATGCCCAATATGTAAGCAGCTTCACCGAGGTCTTTCATTGTAAAACTCTTATTCAAGTATCCTTTTATGCTATCCAGAAATTCTATATCATTTCCAATCAACAATATGTCATCCACATACAATATTAGAAATGCTACAGAGCTCCCACTCACTTTCTTGTAAATACAGGCTTCTCCAAAAGTCTGTATAAAACCATATGCTTTGATCACACTATCAAAACATTTATTCCAACTCCGAGAGGCTTGCACCAGTCAATAAATGGATCGCTGGAGCTTGCACACTTTGTTAGCACCTTTTGGATCGATAAAACCTTCAGGTTGCATCATATACAACTCTTCTTCTAGAAATCCATTCAGGAATGCAGTCTTTATATCCATTTGCCAAATTTCATAATCATAAAATGCGGCAATAGCTAACATGATTCGGACGGACTTAAGCATCGCTACGGGTGAGAAGGTCTCACCGTAGTCAACTCCTTGAACTTGTCGAAAACCTTACACAACAAGTGGAGCTTTGTAGACAGTAACATTACCATAAGCGTCTGTCTTCTTCTTGAAGATCCATTTATTTTCGATGGCTTGCCGATCATCGGGCAAGTCAACCAAAGTCCACACTTTGTTCTCATACATGGATCCCATCTCAGATTTCATGGCCTCAAGCCATTTTGCGGAATCTGGGCTCATCATCGCTTCCTCATAGTTCGTAGGTTCGTCATGGTCAAGTAACATGACCTCTAGAATAGGATTACCGTACCACTCTGGTGCGGATCTTGCTCTGGTTGACCTACGAGGTTCGGTAGTAACTTGATCTGAAGTTTCATGATCATCATCATTGGCTTCCTCACTAATTGGTGTAGGTGTCACAGGAACTGGTTTCTGTGATGAACTACTTTCCAATAAGGGAGCAGGTACAGTTACCTCATCAAGTTCTACTTTCCTCCCACTCACTTCTTTCGAGAGAAACTCCTTCTCTAGAAAGGATCCATTCTTAGCAACAAAAGTCTTGCCTTCGGATCTGTGATAGAAGGTGTACCCAACTGTTTCTTTTGGGTATCCTATGAAGACACATTTCTCTGACTTGGGTTCGAGCTTATCAGGTTGAAGCTTTTTCACATAAGCATCGCAGTCCCAAACTTCAAGAAACGACAGCTTTGGTTTCTTGCCAAACCATAGTTCATAAGGAGTCGTCTCAACGGATTTAGATGGTGCCCTATTTAACATGAATGCAGTCGTCTCTAAAGCATAACCCCAAAACGATAGCGGTAAATCAGTAAGAGACATCATGGATCGCACCATATCTAGTAAGGTACAATTACGACGTTCGGACACACCATTACGCTGTGGTGTTCCGGGTGGCGTGAGTTGTGAAACTATTCCATATTGTTTCAAATGTAGACCAAACTCGTAACTCAAATATTCTCCTCCACGATCAGATCGTAGAAACTTTATTTTCTTGTTACGATGATTTTCCACTTCACTCTGAAATCCTTTGAACTTTTCAAATGTTTCAGACTTATGTTCCATTAAGTAGATATACCCTTATCTGCTCAAATCATCTGTGAAGGTGAGAAAATAACGATACCTGCCGTGAGCCTCAATATTCATTGGACCACATACATCAGTATGTATGATTTCCAACAAATCTATTGGTCGCTCCATTGTTCTGGAGAACGGCGTTTTAGTAATCTTTCCCATGAGGCATGGTTCGCAAGTACCAAGTGATTCATAATCAATTGATTCCAAAAGTCCATCAGTATGGAGTTTCTTCATGCGCTTTACACCAATATGACCTAAACGGCAGTTCCACAAATAAGTTGCACTATCATTATCAACTCTGCATCTTTTGGCCTCAACATTATGAATATGTGTGTCACTACTATCGAGATTTAACACAAATAGACCACTCTTCAAGGGTGCATGACCATAATAGATATTACTCATATAAATAGAACAACCATTATTCTCAGATTTAAATGAATAACCGTCTCGCATCAAACAAGATCCAAATATAATGTTCATGCTCAACACTCGCACCAAATAACAATTATTCAGGTCTAAAACTAATCCCGAAGGTAGATGTAAAGGTAGCGTGCCGACGGCGATCGCATCGACTTTGGAACCATTTCCCACGCGCATCGTCACCTCGTCCTTAGCCAGTCTTCGCTTAATCCGTAGTCCCTGTTTCGAGTTGCAAATATTAGCAACAGAACCAGTATCAAATACCTTCTGCTATTCTTCTTGAAGTTCCCCTTCTTCTTCCCTTTACCCTTTTTCTTGAAACTGGTGGTCTTGTTGACCATCAACACTTGATGCTCCTTCTTGATTTCTACCTCCGCTGCCTTTAGCATTGCGAAGAGCTCGGGAATTGTCTTATTCATCCCTTGCATATTATAGTTCATCACGAAGCTCTTGTAGCTTGGTGGCAGTGATTGAAGAACTCTTTCAATGACACTATCAACAGGAAGATTAACTCCCAGTTGAGTCAAGTGATTATGATACCCAGACATTTTGAGTATATGTTCACTGACAGAACTATTCTCCTCCATCTTGCAGCTATAGAACTTATTGGAGACTTCATATTTCTCAATCCGGGCATTTGCTTGAAATATTAACATCAACTCCTGGAACATCTCATATGCTCCATGACGTTCAAAACATCGTTGAAGTCCCGGTTCTAAGCCGTAAAACATGGCACACTGAACTATCGAGTAGTCATCAGCGTTACTCTGCCAGACGTTCTTAACGTCATCAGCAGCATCTGTAGCAGGCCTGGCACCCAGTGGTGCTTCCAGGACGTAATTCTTCTGTGCAGCAATGAGGATAATCCTCAAGTTACGGACCCAGTCCGTGTAATTGCTACCATCATCTTTCAACTTTGCTTTCTCAAGGAATGCATTAAAATTCAACGGAACAACAGCACGGGCCATCTATCTACAATAACATAGACAAGCAAAATACTATCAGGTACTAAGTTCATGATAAATTTAAGTTCAATTAATCATATTACTTAAGAACTCCCACTTAGATAGACATCCCTCTAATCATCTAAGTGATCACGTGATCCATATCAACTAAACCATAACCGATCATCACGTGAAATGGAGTAGTTTTCAATGGTGAACATCACTATGTTGATCATATCTACTATATGATTCACGCTCGACCTTTCGGTCTCAGTGTTCTGAGGCCATATCTGCATATGCTAGGCTCATCAAGTTTAACCCGAGTATTCTGCGTGTGTAAAACTGTCTTACACCCGTTGTAGATGAACGTTGAGCTTATCACACCTGATCATCACGTGGTGTCTCGGCATGACGAACTTTGGCAACGATGCATACTCAGGGAGAACACTTTTACCTTGAAATTTAGTGAGAGATCATCTTATAATGCTACCGACAAACAAAGCAGAATAAGATGTATAAAGGATAAACATCACATGCAATCAATATAAGTGATATGATATGGCCATCATCATCTTGTGCCTTTGATCTCCATCTCCAAAGCACCGTCATGCACTACAAAAAAAGACACATCCGTGACATTTTGGGCCGAACGAAATTTTTTTCTGTCGTACATATGACACTTCTATGATGATAATTGTGACAAAACCCGGTATCATCATAGATGTGGTGGGCTCCTACTTCTATGACAAAAAAATCATGACAGAAAATGGGCTTTCCGTCTTGGGCGGGCCGGAGACACAGCTACATGACATTCTTTGGGCCGTCCATGACAAAAAAATCGTGGTAGAAGCGAGGGGGAGAAAATTTTTGGGGAGTTCCCGGTTACGGTGGGAGGTCGGGGGCCGAGCGATGCGCGTTTCTCTCGTACACGTACACGCGTGTGTGCGATGCGTTGGCTCTAACTGAACCCGAGCGAGGCGTTGGGCTCTAATTAACTGAACCCGAGCGATTGCACTACAGGCTATGCATTACTGAACCTGAGCGATCGATCGATGGATGTTAATTGAACCCGATCGAGAGATTCCTTCGCTACTGCTACTAACAGAAGCCGA
>NC_041384.1:417971382-417988857 GCF_002162155.2 Triticum dicoccoides
TGCCTCTGGATGAATAGTGAGTGTTGCGGGGGGGTTTGGATGAACAGTGAGCGGTGGCGTTGCCTCTGGATGAACAGGACCCCGAGGTGTGGTGGAGGGCTGGATGAACAGTAGATGGTGGATGGGTGCCCGTGGAGGGGTGGTTGAACAGGACCCCGTGGTGTGGAGGGCTGGATGAACAGTAGATGGTGGAGGGGTGGTTGAACAGTAGCCGGTGGAGTAGCGCGCGGTGGAGGCTGGATGAACAGGAGCCCATGGAGGCTGGAGGAGGTCAACGGTGGAGATGAATAGTATCCCGTGGAGTCCCGTTTTGCAGTACACCACACCCCTCCCGATGAACAGGACCCCCATTTCGACCGTAGGAGGTCCGTTTCGTTCGTTTTGCGGTACGCCACACCCCTCCCGATCAACAGGACCCCCGTTTCGACCATAGGAGGTCCGTTTCCTCCATTTTACGGTACGCCAGACACCTCCCGATGAACAGGATCCCGTTTCGAACGTGGTCGGTCGAACGCAATGTCGTTTCCTCCGTTTTGCGGAATGCCAGGCCTCGTTTCCATCGCCTGTTCCGTCCAAGCCCTCCCGGTGAACACGACCATGCATTCTGTTCCGACCCAGCCGGTTGGCTCCCACGCGTTCTGTTGCCTCCCGATGAACACGACGCATTCCGTTGCCTCCCCATGAACACGACGCATTCCGTTGCCTCCCCATGAACACGACGACGACGCTGCCTCCCCATGAACACGACGACGACGTTGTTTCTCCGTTCCGACCCAGCCATGTACACGAGCCCTGGCCGTACGTATGCGCGAGTAGGTGTTCGAGACCCCGCCCGTATGTACACATACGTGGCCGTATTTTATTTCTTGCACCCTGGCCGCTGTACGTACGTGTACATGCTACGTGCGCGCCTCTACTACGACACGTACGCGCCTCTACTACAACACGTGCGCGCCTCTACATCCACCAGTATATATGTACGTACACGTTCGCGACCAGAATGACAACACTACGTACGCTTCGACCAGGTGGGTCCCGACTGTCAGGCACCTACTTGCGTGCGAAGATGTAGCTGGTGGGTCCCAGTAGTCAGGGGGGCGAATCATTTTTTTTGCCCGGACGCACTTCCTTGCGTGCGAAGATGTAGCTATTGGGTCCCAACAGTCAGGGGGCGAATCATTTGTCTTTGCCCGGACGCACTTCCTTGCATGTGAAGATGTAGCTGGTGGGTCCCAGCAGTCAGGGGGAAATGTTTTCTTCACCAAATACGGTGGCCCGTCCAGTGGGTCCCCGCTGTCACGTGGAGGAATCATTATTTTGCGCGAAATATGATGGGTCCCCGCTGTCAGGTGGCCCGTCCCGTGGACCCAGCTGTCAGTCTCTCCACGTACAGTCCATGTCCGATGGAAGCCATTCCTTCACCATGTTGACCACGCCGAGCCGTGAGCACCAGGGCGGTGGACGACGGCGAGGCCTAGGAAGGGGACGATGCGGATCCGGGGAAGACACAGCAGTGGATGCCCATGCGTAGAGGAGTATGAGGGTTCACTCGTTCGGCTGCGGTGTGAGGCTGCCGTCGCCGCAGAATAACAGGGGGTGTGGGTGCGTAGAGGGATGGGTTGGACAGCGGTGGGAGTAGTAGGGGGCGGTGAGGCCTCCGCGGCATCACAGCCGGCCACGGGCGGCAGGAGCGGGCAGCACGACCGGCTGCTTTGGGCGGCTGGAGCAAGAAGACCAGAGGTTGAAGAAGCACTACGGCCGTCGGATGGACATTGTATGGTCACTGGAGCTAGAATTGTTCATATATTGACTATAAGTTGACAAAGGCCTCCATCCCAGTCAACCTAGTAGGCCCACAAGTCAGCCTCCCACCAAGGTGGGTCCCAGGTAGCAGGGGGTATTCATTTTTTTGTGCGTAATAAGGAGGCACTTCCGGTGGGTCTGAGCTGACAGCGGGGGGAATGTTTTTTTCGCAAAATACGGTGGCCCGTCCTGTGGGTCCCAGCAGTCAGGGGGAAATGTTTTTTTTTGCAAAATACTGGTGGCCCGTCCGGTGGGTCCCTGCTGTTAGGTGGAGGAATAATTATTTTCCGCATAATAAGGAGGCACTTCCTTGTGGCTGCCGTGGACCCAGTTGTCAGCCTCTCCACGTATAGTACTCTTTTAATGGAAGTCGGTCGTTGACCACATTGACCACGCCGCGTCGAGAGCACCACGGCGGTGGACAATGGCGAGGCCTAGGAAGGGGACGATGCGGAGCCGGGGAAGACGCAACAGTGGAAGCCCGCACGGAGAGGAGTACGAGGGTTCACCGATTCGGCTGCGGTGTGAGGTTGCCGTCTCCGTAGAATAACAGGGGGTGTGGGTGAGTAGAGGGATGCCCTGGCCAGCGGTGGAAGTAGTAGGGGGCGCTGAGGCCTACGCGGCAGCACAGCTGGCCACGGGAGGCGGGAGTAGGAGGTCCCGCCAGCGCTGCTTTGGCGGCTGGAGCAAGAAGATCAGAGATTGAAGAAACACGATGGTCGTTGGATTGACATCCAACGGTTACGTCTGCTAGAATCGTTTGTTGAGTATATAATAACTAAAAAAATCTTGCATACGCGTCAACTAAACAGGCCCACAAGTCAGACCACTCCCTCTTTTTTTAGTAATTTATATATAGCTCATGGCAACTTCTTATGCAATTTATTGCAGTCGTTTTTTTTGGTTGGCCAGGGCCAATTTCGCACATTTCTGTGGGTTCCAAACTATTTTTAATACCGAAATGTCAAGCCAGATTAAAAGTACTTTGAAGATATATTTAAATTAGGTTAATGCCCAGTGAAATAGGAATCTGAAAATGTGAAAAAATTCAGAAATTATAAAGTAATTTCCAATTTGTCATGTGTTTTTATATTTACAACACATTTCATATTACTTTCAAGATTCACAGGCATCTTGAAAGAGTTGGAGCCCATCAGGGCGTAGAAAAATAAGTAGGCCTGGATTGGGTATTCTTCAGAAAAAATAAACTGGGCTCATTTTCACAAAGAAAAAATAGCTGGGCTGGTCACATGGTGAACATAAAATATAAGCCTGGGCTATACGGGCCACAGCCCAGTTCAAACCCTACTCCGTCTTAACAATACCAAACAAAAAAATACTGCTCGAGTAGCTACGTCCCAGGTGTCAGCCGATCTTGTGTTGTTCTCTTGTCTATTGACTATATACGCTCACAATGTTGTGGGTCCCAGATGTCACGAAAACACTAGGAGGAAGCATTTTATTTTTCCATACGCTGACGTGGTGGGCCCCTACTATCATCCTCTCCACGTACTTCTGCCAATTCCTGTTCTTTGTTGACCATGTTGACAACGCGAGAGGGCGGCGCTGCGGTGAGCGCACCAAAGCGCGCAAAGGACGTCGGCGTTAACGATTTTGGAGATGGTGGGGCGGCGATGCGTGCGCTGAGGCACAGCCAGCCGTGGGAGGCGGAAACAGGCGGCCCCGCCGGCACTGGTTTGGTTTTGGGGGCTGGAGGAAGACAGGACTGAAGAAACACGATAGGCTGTAAAAGCAGCAGGAGTACTTAACAACCTTAACTGAAACCAGCAGGGGCACTTAACAACCAAAGCTGAAAGCAGTATGAGTACTTATACAGGTTCAACCATACAAAGCACGCCTCGAACAGTGCTACTTTGCCTACAGTTAACTAAGGGTGAGGCTGCCAAGCCCCAGGACAAGGCCCAGGCGCCACCCCGCGCATCCACAACCTTCTGAAAGCGGCTTCATCTCGCAACGTGGTCAATAAACAGGATATTCGCTTTAGAGCCATGGAAAAGCATGAACATAATCTTCTGTCCTACTCTCCAAGATGGAAGGGCCTTCATTATTTGAGACCACCCATGAATAAGTATCTTTTCACCTCCAAGGGGAATTGAGTAGGTCGACATAAACATCATGTTGTGACCAAGCGCAAGCCTGACCCGACCATGGTCAGGCATCTGTATAGGAACAATAGAACTCGGCAGTTCCTGTTTTCCTATTTCAAGAAGATCACAGCTGTAAAACTGTGTATAAGCAATAGTTTATGAACAACATATATAACAGAAAACAGCTCATACCATAAGTTTCTCGACACAGTTGGACCTGTTCAACTAGTGCAGCAGTGGCACACATATCCCACGTGGCCTTCCACCATTGAAACGCCCCACAAGGACCTCAAGACGATCAATAAAGTGTAGGAACTTGTGGATGTCGATCCAGTCAACTTCAGTGCCATTAGTAACAGCCTAGTTATTACAGAGTAACAAACGAACAAACTCCTTAACTCTGAAAAAACCTACACGTGCCACCAATTATAAGAAAATATTAGTTAGAAGTAGCATCTTCGTGAGAGATTCGTTGCTACTTCTAAAGTTAAATTGTGATTAGTTAGACAGAATAGGTGGATTAAGAAGTAATCGAGGCAACAAGCAAGAACCAGATACAAAACTAACATGGATGAACAATTGGAACGACGTCGGGGTGGAAGATCGCAGTGAAGATGAGACCAGGTTCTGCTATTTCCATCAACATTCGTGCGCCAACTTTCAGTCTGTAACACTTGAGAAAGTTTATCCAAGTTCGGCCATAAAAAAACAGCAGTCTTCTTGGTTCACGAACCCAACTCGGAACTTATATCCATGGCTTGTCTTCACTATGACCATTAAACTAGTGTATTCAGTTATGGCAAGGCCGAGCATCTTGAGTACATGTGTTCTGGCAGAGCAAATAATACACTGCAGGAAAAATAATATGAGAACACAGCATGTTCAAAAAAACCCCACCCTCCCGGATAGAAAAGAGGATTCTAGGAACATACTGTGTGCGTTTCAAAATGATGTGTTAGGATGAGAAGGAACAAGTGTGGTGTCTCACCGAGGGTGCATAAACCTGTAGGGTACTCGCACTTTGGGCACTGCACATGAAACACACTAGATTCAGTAGGAAGAAAAATGCATCAACGGCGGCGGCTGCCATCCTAGGATTACCTGCGACCAAGGGACTTGGATTTATCGGGGATGGATGAAGAATTCGTACCTGGTTCTCCATGAGAAAACCCTATGCAATCGCCGAGAGGGGGTTTTCTCTGAACAAGCAGACGAGGGAGAAGGGGATTCATGCCCAGTGAAATATTGTCGCTTCGTCCGTCCAGCTTACTGCTAAAGCTGGAAAGGGGGGTTGTGATTTGACAGCTCACTGGGCATTACTGCGGCGCTACGACCGGGGTGTGTCTACCGTGAAGTTGTGCACTCTAATTTGTGCATATGGCACGTGGACCCCGTTGCCGGTTGCCCCACATATCAGCGAAAGGAAGTAGAAAGACAGGAGTAACTAGTTACACATAAATATATTTTTTAATAGAGAGATACTCCCTCTATAAAGAAATATACAAATCTTTTATATCACAGTCTCACCTTGCCGCTCTGCAACGCACGGGCATTATGGGGGTTCAGCTTTTTTTATGGGGGTTCAGCTGAGAATATAATACTCAGATAGGCTCACAGTTCTGGACTTTGGGCCGCAGGCCGACCCTGCATGTTTGGGGGCCCATGTGTTCTACCTCAGCACTTTTCATATTGCAAGCAATTGGTATGGCACTGGTTTTAGATGCTGTCGCAAGGCGAATACACAAAATTGAATAAAGCACGGCAGCTGTTGGAATGAAATCGAACGACAGTTCCTAACCAGCAATCAGAGTTGCAATTCTATCAACGATATACCATGTGATAAATAATACTGTCGTACTACTTATACACACAGGACACTTGTTTCACCATGCCAGATTATTACATCAAAATCTCTCGGAGGATAGATTAGTTCGGCAGTTGCATGCTGCTACTGAAGAATTTCAAAGTTGATTTGGACCAGCTCTCCTTATCGAGAAAGTTCGATTTTGAAATCATCCCCTACCGCAAGATATGATTTAGATTTGAACCTTGACCATCCTTTAGCATCAATCATCATGCAACCATCCTTTGTACTTACGGTATATTGAGCAGGTTCATTCACACCAAGGCTGCGCATGGTACTAGAAACTTGGCCGCGGTCGCCCAGATTGTTGAACGACTCCCTCGTTGCTCTAGGAATTCTCTGTTTGCAAACAAGAAGACATACCCAAACAGTTAGATCAACACAGTGAATCATGTGAAACAACATGGAAAGAAAAAAGAACGAAGCACTTGGGCGGCCAATGCTTACCAAGAAGGTGGACATGCCGGTTTTTGTAAGGACTTTGGTATATGAAGTGCAAACTGCAGCCCAGTCTGTTGCCGGTGCAACTGCATGGGCCGGAGCAGATGCAAGTGCAAGTGTTGGTGTAGGTGCCGAAGCCGCTGCTGCTGCCGGAGATGGTGCTCCTTGTAGTGCAGGTGCCGGTGTCGATGCCCGATCCTCTGGTAGATCAGACTGATCCGCTGACGCGGTCGGTGCCCAATCCTCAGTTGGATCAAACTGAGCTGCTGCCGCTGTCAGTGCTAGAGCAACTGCCGGTGCTTGATCTATGCGAGACAGCGGCGATCGTGTCTGGTCTGCTATGATCAGCTTTCTATCTTGACTAGGATCCGTGACCGTGATCCAGTTTTTTTTCTTCATTTCTTTTAAACACGAGAAGGACTAATTGTGGCATTTTTGTTAAACCAAACTGCAGTTCATCATAGGGATTCAGCTTGTACTCAGACAACAGACTAATCCAATTTTTTCCAGTAATATAAGTGATGGATAGTGCCTTCATTACTGACACGACATAAGAAGTGAAACCTGCAAAAATAGCCATCGTAGAGCAAACCAAACGGTTTATTCTATGATGAATGTCACATGGCAAAACCTGCATCGTAAAATTGCAGGAAAAGAAAGAAAACATGACATTAAATCAATAAGATTTACTTGATGTGACACGAGTGAATCCTGACCAGGAAATAACTATGTTGAAGTACTAAACAGAAGATTGATCGTCCAACTACGCGTGGCATGCAGGGGCCCCGCCTACTCCCACAAGTAGGACAGTCCAAAGGTCGTGACAAATCGTATGGACCGAACATCCATGGGACTGGAAATCCTGGTGGGTGCGATAAACCCTGTAATGCATACAGATATTGGAGTGTAACCATAATTGATAAACCGTCCTCATAAAAAATATGATCTGGATACTTCAAAATATACAGACTGAATTGAGTGGACATACATTAACGTAGACTGTTCTTAGGACTGACCACACACCAAAAGCGGCAGTACTAATAAATAATATAGGGTTCACAAACACAAACCAAGTACTGAACAATAGTACTTACTACACACAAGCAAAGTTGCACTAACTAAACTCTGCAGACTATTTCTTGCCACCGACCTACGGGATGAACCCCGCATAACTGACTAGGCCATGGACTTCATGCGAGATGTCTACATGCACCATCACCATCTTGTCAACCTTGGAGAACCTAACAGAGTGGTCTTTCCACTCATAAACATGATGATGAAGACAGTCCGCATCAGATTTGTTGGGAAGCTTTACAAGAACCACACCATTCGTAATCGAAGGCACAGCCAGTAAATTGTTGTGGTCAAGTACAGCCTCGAGAACACGCCTGACAACAATGCTATAGGAAAACACTAGTTCAGGACACGTGGCGACAAGGACACAGCAGCTGGATAGTTCAGCAGTAGAACTCATCATCAGGTCTTCTAGTTCACACGGCATGACTTTGAGAACTTCATCTCCACCGCAGACCTGGTTCTAATTCAAATAGAAACCATATTTTATTACTACCTCCATTCAGAAATGTAAGATGATTTTCGATATTATACTCCATATATGACTACATATATGCACAGAAATGAGTGAACAAAGACACTAGAACATGTGTTCAAAGGCATGAGAGCAGAGGGATTACATGCAATATCCATAACACAAGTTACTGAGGCAAATATACCCTCTTAAAAGGTAGCATTGATGTTCATAAAGTACTCCCTCCGTCCCAAAATTCTTGTCTTAGATTTGTCTAGATACGGATGTATCAAGTCACATTTTAGTATTAGATACATCTGTATCTAGTCAAATCTAAGACAAGAAATTTGGGACAGAGGGAGTAGTTGAAAGTAATCTATAAGAAATCAGTGTCAACCTCTTGCATGTTTTGGTCAAAAGAGGAATTTAGAACCGTCATTTGGCACACTAAAATCACATGCAAGATCACCCAGAAAGTTGTACTACCAGTACTAGTACTGCGTGTTAGATGAAAAAACACGATCAAGATCGAGAAAAAGATCGTCAACAAGAGACATTACCTGGACTTACTTAATGAGGGATCCCGGAGAGGGGGGCTTGGACAGGGCGGTGGCTTTGAGCTTGTCCGCAGTAGTCTCGGCGGGGTGCTTGCGCTTCTTCGTACCATGAGCCTCGACGGTTTTGGCCAGAGCCATAGACATCACGTCCGCCGATGCTCCGGTGTCCATCCAAGAGAGGAAGCTGAGAGAGAAGAGTGAAAGGAGGAACAAGATGAGGGAGAAGCAAAGCGAGTGGGGGTTTTCTTCAAGAGAGGAAGCTGAGAGAGAAGAGTGAAATGATGGTTGCTTCGTCCGTCCAACTTACTGCTGGAAAGGAGGGGGTTTTGTGATTTGACAGCTCATTGGGCATTACTGCGGCGGTTCGATCGGGGTAGTCTACCGTCACTCTACTACGGAGTAATTTAGTGCATGGCTAGTGGACCCAGGTGCTGGCTGTCCCACACGTCGGCGAAAGTGAGTAATTTAGTGCATGGATGGAGGAGGATCCGCATGGTAGAGCGTGTCCACTGTTTTTTTGAAGAAAAAAATGATTACAGCAAGCGTTTCCACTCTTACGACGGAGGAGTGCGAAACACGGCAACCACTTGAACATACACAGTGCTCCTACGACTAGGCATGTGCAGTGGTTCATACGTCAGTACTACACAATCTTGTTGCTAGTGTAGTAAGATATGACGATAACAAATGATGTTGTGCGCATGTCAACTACTCCTATATGTAACATAGTACCGCTTTTTCGACTGTCCGGTCGAGAATGAACGGTGAGATCAATGTTAACAGAACTAGGTCCACAGTGCACGGAGAGTATGGTGCTACAGTACTCCACGAAACATGAACCATATGAAGCACGAATGGATTCTGGTGACAGAGCCCTGCAAGGATTCGCCCGGCAACGGCGACGGCAGCCTGCAACCCCTCCTTGTCCAGCTCAGCACCCACCATCGCGCGGAGACAGCTCAGCTCCTCGGAGATATAGGTGAAGAAGGAGACCAGGTTAGGAAGCCGCAGCTCGTTGAAGTCAACCAGGTGGTCGAACGGGTTTAGCCCGACGGCCGGCATCATCGCGCTGGCACGACGGTAGGCATCGCGCAACCGCAACACGTGTGTGGCAACTTGGTTCACCAAGTAGCTGAGGCGATCCTGGACCTCATCACGATCGGCCCGCTCGCGCTCCAGCCGGCTCCCCTGACGGCCTATCGTATCTCCCGCTTTCTGCAGCAACGCCGCCGACGCCTCGAGCATCTTTGTGGTGGACGCCTGCCTCTTTTGAAGCTCCGTGAAATCCCGCACATAAGGAGGAGCATGGCACTCCTCTCCTCCTTGAGCTCACGGAGCTCCACGTCCTTGGCCCTGAGCTCCGCATCCTTGGCATGGAGCTCATGTGTCAGGAGCCTCACCTCTGACTCCGTGATCTGCTGCGCCGCCATGGCACCAGGTAGAAGCAATGGGGAGAGGAAGCAAAGGGGCGAAACGGCTGAAAGGCAATGCACTATAGGAAGGCAGAGGGAGCAGTGGGTTTTTACAGGCGGAGTCATCATGACTAATTGCTTCCGCGCCTGCTCCCGTCAACCAAAAAATTAAAAATCCTGCCGCGCCTGCTCCCGTCAATCAAAAAATTAAAAATCCTGCCGCACCCAAACACCAGAGCAACGCCACGGTAGATATTTAAATTTACCTGTCGGCAAGTAGATAAAAAAGGGGTGAAAAAACAAATGTGGCGGCGGCCTAGCTAATCGGTCGAACTAGCCCAAGTAGCTAGCCACCGTGATTCACTGATGTACTCGGTGGGAAAGGTGGTCTTTCGTGATTTGACGACTCATTTACTTGCTTCAGCGCTACGACCAAGGAGGACCCAGAAAACGCGCGGTAGGGCATCCCACGTCAGGAAGAATATATGCGTGCACCACCCGGGAGGACCCCGAAACCGCGTGGTAGGGTGTGCCATGTCTCGGCACGGAGGAAAAATGTGCGTGTAAAAATATACTGTATCAGACATAGTACCTATGGTTCGACCTCAGGACCCAGCCAGTCGGTCAGAAAACACCCCACTAGCCACACAGCTTCATCATGCAAACATGGCACAGAGGATAGATGTGGTTAGCTCCGTCTCGACCAGCCACAACGTCTCTTGTTCTAGGCGATTCTTCTATTTTTCCAAGCTTTTTTTTAGTTGTAATAACACCACGGCAAGCTAGCGCCGCTCTTCGTGTGTACCCGCGCGAAGGTTAGACGATGGAGAGAAGAGAGATTGAGATCGCAGACCTGGGACCCACCAGTAAGTGAGACAACGGTCATGCACGTGTTGACGAGGCACTCCCTCTACTCTACTCAACGCAAGTACTGTATAAAATCAAGTTATGGGACAAAGCCAACAACCGTTCATTTTTTCAGGCTATCGACTTACGTTTTGTAGTCCAGGTTGCCAGTTCGAATCTCGTCTTTCAGATTTGTTAGTTTTAGGTCCAAATTTGATTAATGACAAGTGGGACCCCCGTGTGTTGTTCCGATATTTCAGTGTAGGATGGTTTTTTTGAACAAACACTTTGCACGGTTAGACAAGTAACGGCACAAGTTACACGTATTTTTCAAGTTTACGAATAAAAATGACAGCGTCATAGAATATCACATCCACCTCGCAGCTTAGATACTATGGTGATACGAGTTTTTACACCGTTGGAAGTGAGATGCAATGGCTTGGGAGTAGTCTTTGTAATTATGCGCAATTTCCAAACTCTCCAAATGATTTTTTGCAAATAAAACATTCAAGCCTCGTGTGTGCCGCTGCATCTTCGATCCAACTGCTCCCGGGTGCTCATATTAGGTGCTCCCCGTAGCTTAATTACCCGGTACGGTGATATGAGCATCTAGGTCGTATGATCGGTGATTAGATGGCACATGCGTAGTACTTGTACTTTCAGCGCATTTCCCAAACTCTATCAGCCGTATATTGCAAAAACATTCAAACCTCCTACTGTGGGCCGTTAGATCTCAGTGAACTCGTATCACCATAGAATCTACGGTGCGGGAGTACCTCATACTCTCCCGTGTGAGAAAACATAAGGTGCTATCGCAGGTTGGATGCTACGGTGATACGAGCTTGGGGGTCGTTTGATCTGAGATCCAATGGCATCTGAGCAGTCTTTGTGCTTGTAAGCAGTGGCCGAACTCTTTTGGGCTTTTCTGCAAAAAACCATTCGAACCACCGAGGAGGTGTTGGGTCACAAATCCAACGCCTCGGAAGATCTTGTATCACCAAAGCATCTAAGGTGTGGTAGCACATGATATTCTTACATACAGGAGAATATGATGTCCTCCTTCATCTTAGATGCTACGGTGATACGAGCTTCGAGGTCGTTGGATATGGGATCAAAGGTCATCTAAGTAGTTTTTGTACAAATTGTGTCCAATTCTCAAACTCATCAAGGTTTCATGCAAAAATATTGAGACACATCATGTGAGCTGATATATCTCATATCTACAAGCTCCAAGCAACTCGTATCGGCATATAGCATCTAAGGTATGGGGGCACATGATATTCTCCCGGGTAGGAGGGGTGGGGGTGCACAACCAATCGGCGGTTGGGAGGGTGGGGACAAATATAATCTAAACAACCCTAAATAGAGCTCCACAATTTTATCTAAGGTCGAGGGGTTGACTCCCGACAATCATACCTCTGCCTAAACACAACATTTACATGTACTGTAGTACTAGACTTAATATTCATGTTTTAGTTTCATGTTCATTTTAAATATTGAACTGAGGACCATGGATGATGTCTTACATTTTACTCCCTTCGTTCCTAAATATTAGTCTTTTTAGAGGCTTCAAATGGACTGGCACATACGGATGTATATAGACATATTTTAGAGTCTAGATTCACTCATTTTGCTCCGTATGTAGTCACTTGTTGAACTCTCTAAAAGACTAATATTTAGGAATAGAAGGAGTATTTTTGAATTCGTGTCATACATGCATGGTTTGGAAAAATAGATGCACTATACTTATTGGATTGTTGTTGTGTTCGTGCGAGTGTCTCTGTGTGTGTGTGTGTGTGTGTGTGTGGTCATATGCTTGATACATACAAAGTTTTCTCACCTCCATATTGTTCATCTTTTAAATTTGAATTTGCATTGGAAAACTTACTAGGGATACCATGAAATGTGAAATCCACGTTGAGATCATTATATCACAAACTCACTCTAATTCGACAACTCATCATAAATCAATTACCACATTGAGATTAGTATTTGCAAGGAAAATATGGGTATTGTAATACACATAGATTCGTTCGGCAATTTAAAAGGTTCCTTTCGTATTCTCGAATGGTAGGACCCAACGGCGTACCAGCCAGACCTTGGCTCGTGTTGATCCTAAAAAAACCGGGCTCGTGTCCTTCGGTGGCGTGTGTGGTACGCACATTAGGCAGCCCCAACCAGTTGAGCCTCAGCATTTCAAGTTGAAATATCTGGCAGCCAGAATTCTAGCCCTAGGAAATTCCCCTCATGTCCCCGGTCCATAATGACTATCGATAAACAACGGAGGGATGCTTTAGTAACTAGACAACATTACCTACCGTGTCGAGCACGATTCAATTCCCTCGATCGCCGCTCGTCAAGGTCATCGGTCAACTGCATTGCCTAGTACTACTACTATTACACCAGGATGAGCACAGAATTGAGCCCATTTGTCCGTGCCTAGTACTTGAGTTAATATATCAGGCAATGCATTGGTACGGAGGGATTATCCTTTTACTCTGCATATATAACTTGTCTGAAGTCTAACTAAGCAAAAGGTTTGACCAAATCCTTTCTTAAGAAATACAACAGGACAGATGTACGGCTTGAAAATTTATTGCATGATGCAGGTTATGATATTGTTTCGAATCATGGATCTTAAATTTCAGAAAATCCAAAAGTGAGCATAAATTCTTGAAACTAAGCATGGTCACGTGATATGGCACAAATATTACTTCGTAAGTTTTTTCTTCAATTTGAGACAACCTGCTTATGAAAAGTTGCACAAATGAAGAGCCAAGGTATTTTGGAACAAAGAAAGACCTGTCACGTTAAGGCGGACACTTTCACTATTGAAACCGTGGGCGTTTACGTGCCACCACGCGTCCCAGCTTCTCATCGGCAGGTGCCGTCCGAGCAAGCATGTGAGTCGACGGGAGGCGTGCGAGCAGACCGCTGCGCCGGCTGTCAGGGAGGCGTGCGAATAGACCGCTGTGCAGGCTCACCGGGAGGCGAGCCCTTTGACCAGGCTCCGCCGCCCACCGTCGTCCCAACTGCTCCCACTTTTAATGTCGCCGGTGCCGCAGTTTAAAATCAACCCCGCACTACCCTGTATCGCTATAATCCTGTCTCTTCCTCTCTGATTCTCCTATCGTCTACCTCCAACTAGCCTGACCTAAACGTACGCCATGCCGCATCACGATGGTCTGCCCTTAGTGTTCTAGTTTCCTGAGGAAGACACCCAGCCGGAGTCTCAAGAACATAAGGCGCTTTGGGACGAGCTTGAACTGGCCTTGCGAGAAGACGCCGCGCCTGTCCGCACTCCCGTTCCGGCTCCCGTCGCCCCGACTACGCCAGCGCCCATCCCCGTGCACCTGCCAGCGCATGCGCCTGCGCATGCACTGACGCGCACGCCCGTGCCGGTGCCTGTGCACCTACCTGCGCATGCGCCTGCGCATGCACTGACGTGCGCGCCCGTGCCGGTGCCCGTGCACACGAATGTCTCTGCCGCGTCGTTGACATCACATGTTCCCGCGCGGGTGCTAGTGCCTCCCTCAGCGGCATGGATGGCCGCCGTCGACCGCTTCCTTGCACCAACGCCAGTCGCCTCCTCCTGCCAGTTGACTCACTCCAAAGTCCAGAACATTTTGGCCTTCCTTGAAGCTAGGCCAACGTCCAGGAGTACGCCAACAACGGCGCAAGACGTCGCCATCGCCGTCGGTCAGTGGCCCGACGACACATGAAGCACGGCAGAGGAGCCGCTTCCCACCGTGAGACGCCCCCGCCGCCGCCGCGTAATCTAAATTTGCCATGAAAAATGTTCGGATTGCCATGCTTAAAATTCGAACGTTTATCATTTTTGTTTATTTTATATCGATCATCGTATAATTTAAAGTCGGAGTCAGACTAAATGAAATGTATGGTTTGATCGATTGAATGTTCTGCTAGAGCCGTATCAAATTAAATATAAAACTTCATCAAGCCACATGTATTCCTTGTCATCCAACGACCTAGACTGCTTCAATGTCGAGCGCTCAACACGTTTAGCGTGCAGTTAATTTCATGCCAAAAATAGTGCTAATCACATGACAACATGCAAATAATATCCTAGTGGTTAATATCCGCATGCACTTAATATACTTCCAAATTAACGTGCATTGCACGTACACACTGACTAGTGCTGCTAGTACGTGAAACTGGTGCCGTGACTTGTGAACGCGTCCAGATATGGTCAACGGCAACATCGCCCGCGAGTTCTTCCTATTTGCCCATGCGTCTAAACGCAAAAGGGGAGGAGAGAGAGAGCACACATGGAACCCACAGTAAGTGAAGGTGGATAGTACTAAAAATAATATTACATGTTATCCATTAATTAGGCTGTGGTAATATAAAAACATTATGTGAACAAAGGGGGTACAACAAACATTGCTATTCTACGTATGTTGCCTATTGACGTGCGGCTTGAAGGCCCGGTCGCATGTTCGATCCTCGTCCTTTATTTTTTAATTTGTATATGGGTCCAAATTTGTTTCATGACATGTGGTCCCCTCGGTGTGTAGTTTGTAGCACTTTAATTTATGGGTCGAAATTTGTTCCATTCCAAGTGGACTATCGGTGTGTAGTTTTGTAGCTTATTTATAGTAATTAAAGAGAACAACATAGTTTTTTCAATAATACCATGGTGCGACGTTGAAGGCGAGAAAGGACGTGCGAGAGAGCGATGACTGAGCCAGAGGGAAATCAACTAGGGGAGTTGTGTGGGTTGCAACGATGTTTGGAGTAGTTGTGGGCCGAATGCTATGAAAATATAATCTAAACCGATCGGAACAAATGCCTACACAAATTAATCCAAGGTTGGAGTGCCCCTTGCAATGTAAATAGCTCCGGCTTTGCGAGGGATGGAGAGGTTGTAGCGTCAACGCATGGAATATACGGTGTGAGAAAGCAAGGTCAATCGAGAGACATATAGATAGAGAGACAAAGTGAGTGTGGCCCGACATTCATTGAACAAATATATATGCTCTGGAGAGATATTGTCCGATTGAGCTTTTTGGCAAGGGTGAGGGCTGTAAGATAGAGCTTGAGAGATGATCCAGTCACAGACGTGTAGATATATTTTGTGCGTGGGAGGAAGCAAGGTCAACCGATCACATAGGGTCGTCGTGCGATCAAAAGAGTGAGACGGGTTGGAGAGAGTGACCTAGATAGACGATGTGCGTGAGAGAGTATACAATGTGAATAGGTCGAATTGGGCTCAAACATGGTGATATATCGTTTTTGTCCGAGAAAGAGCAAGGTCAATCGAGACATACGGAGAGAGAGAGAGAGAGAGAGAGAGAGATTGAGTGAGCATGGCCCACCATGAGGTCGAAAGAGTGGCGGCAGCTTGGATGGACTGACCTAGATAGACAATCTGTGTGAGAGAGTATAGAGTGTGTCGATCGAGGCCTGAACAGGGAGATATATCATTTCTGTGTGAAAGAAAACGAGGTTAAACAAGACTCAGATAAGGAGAGCGAGATTGAGCGAGTGTGGCCCGCCGTGCGGAAGAAAGAGTGAGACAGTCTCGAGGGAGTGACCTAGATATTCAACATGCGTGCGTGCGCGCGAGAGGTTGGGGGCTAGATAGGCAATGCATGTATTTAGCGCGAGAGGGTGAGAGGGAGAGGGGGAGAGAGAGAGAGAGAGAGAGCTCAGGATGGGGTGCAATGGCGGGTGTGTGAGGTAAATACATTTGGTAATAGAGTGGAAAAAGGGGTTGTGTAGTTGAGAGACTTAGAGATCGAAACATGGAGAGAAATAATGAACGTGTGTTGGAAATCGATAGCTTCCTAAGGTGGTTAGGAGAGGAAGATTGACCGATACAAGAAGTATGTAGCGTTTGTGCGGGGGGGGGGGCTAAAAACAACATTTGAATGTACATAGTACGAGACTTAATATCAATGTTTCAATTCGGTGTACATTGTAAGATTTGAACCGAGGACCAGGCATAGGGTAATTATTTCGAATTCCTGCCATACTAAGTTTCGAAAAGTTGACATTGACTCAGTTTGTTGTGCTATTTTGTAGGTCATATGTTTGAATCCATCCAAAAGTTTTCTCACTACCATGGCGTTCATCATATACATATGAATTTGTATTAAAAAAGTAGCGTGGATACAGTGAAATGCGAAATCCACGTTAGAATTGGAGATCGCTACGTGACACACACTCTAATTCAAATAACTAACTACGTGACACACACTCTAATTCAAATAACTAATTATGTGACACACACTCTAATCCACGTTAGCGTGGGTACCGTTTCGATTTTTTTTCAAATAACTCCTCATTAATTAATTTATAGTACTCCCTCTGCTCACTTTTATAAGACCTTGAAGACATTTCAGACAATGTGCAAAACAGTTCATTTTAAGTTGTCTGAAATGACTTACAAAAGTGAACGGATGGAGTATCTCGTTTCGAATGACTAATTATTGCAAGGAAAACACGGGCATGGTAATACATACAGATTCATTTGCAAATGAAAGAAGATTCATTTGCATTCTCAAATGTAGGTGCACTAGGCAGACCAGGGTCGTGTCGGGGTGGACGCTGCTTCGATGCCTTAAAGGCAACTGCCTTTGGGTCACTGACATGTGGGCCCAGCATGTCATGGACACAAAGGTAGGTGCCTTAAGGCACCGAAGCATAGTCCCGTCGGGGTGGTCGCGTGTGTCGGACAGACGCGTAGCACCCAGCCACCCACCCCCCTCCCCACCCAAAAAAAGGATGATGACAATATAAGTTCGCGCTTCCACGTTTCGGATTGAAATATCTGGCGGCCCCAATTCCAGCCCAGCAAAATCTCTCTTCTCCACCGTCCCCTTCCGCGCCCAGATTGCTCAAATCCCTAATTCGCCGCCAACCCTCGAATCGCCCCTCGTCTCGTCTCTTT
>NC_041384.1:417988949-418003710 GCF_002162155.2 Triticum dicoccoides
TGGAGCTTCACCAATGCTCTCGTCCACCGCATCGTAGCGCTCCGCTGCCACTCAAGATCTGCATCCGTGCACGGCCAGCCAATGCCAGCGCATCACCCTCAATGGCTCTGAAGTGACCCGCACTCTAGCTAGGCGAGCATGCCCAAACGCCGGCCCGAACTAGGTATCCACACATCACTCCCTTGTGCACTGTTCCGATGATGTTTGGATATCCTTTCACTGCTCTCTTAGCTTACACGCCTATGCAACTCTGACTTTAACTCTTATTTCTTCTGGAGATATCATCCGAAACAAGCAAATCCATTTTTTAGCGAAGCATGACGGCGCTACGGGATCTGGTACACATCCTGCACACCCGTATAACCTTGTAAGTATCTGTCCTCCGGTACAACATCAAGGTCGATTCCTCTTATTTGATCAACCATTCGCCGTGTCAAAAATGCAGAGGTGGATGCAAGGAGCACAAGTCCTGCACATCCAAGCAAGTGGTAACATGGACTTGTACATGGAACATCCCAAGCGCAAGTAGAGCTGTAGTGAGCCTGTACAACGAGCTAGCGTAAGTCCCTGCATTTCATTTAATTCGTACTGGCATTCGTGTATGATTTGTGTGCAGTGGCTGATCCACAAATTCAAGTTACCAGGGGCGAGCATTTAACTTAAAAAATACGAAGGCACTTGCACTCCAGAAATCAACATAAGTTGAGAAATGTGAAGCTACATGCACTTTGAAAACCAGCTAATGATCCAAAGTAGTTCAGATTATAAACACTAAATGATGCAAGCACCAAAAAACACAAAATGCAACATGGTGTACAAGGACTACAAACATGGTCTGTACCTGCTTGAATTATTCGTTCTCTGGCAGAAAATATCGAAGTGTAATTGCACGTATAACCAGTGCGCAAACTGCATATCAATATATCTATCCTGCAGAAGTACGCCAATAGTTTCAAACAACATATTAGAAAAGTATTTATGCTATGTTGTCATGATACGGGGACTTTCTAGTAGATGGCCTCGACGTTTCCTCAAGCTATGAAAATGCACTATAATTTGCTTGTCATCAATTCCTGCAAATCTCTGTCTCTCTCAACATAGTAGATCATCATTAGACACTAAATCCTTCAATGAGCTTGCAAAATGCTTGCATTAGATCCCTCATTAGACACTATATGTTCATCACCAGGAGCATGTAAAATGTTTGCATCAAATCCTTCATTAGCAGTCTGTTCATTAGACACTTCAGGCTCAAGAACAACATGAGCTTGTATGTTTGCACCGGAAACTTGATTAGATACATCAGATTCAGTCAGTTCAGTATTGATTGGGGGAGTTATAAAATAAGTAGAAATTGGTTTCATTTTCTCATAGATTCCCTACATACAAGCAGTTTTACAACACCGCCAGGTTTAACTATTGGCCAGAAATTGAAGAGTTGAATTAGATATAATCAGGGATGTGATGTACCTACTCATTGCGCATGCTACTCTTGCAAGCTGCGACTGTCCGTTTGCGCAAGCTCGATGCCATGCCCGTGCTGCCGCCGCTGCCTCCCATGCAAGCTACACCCAGGGTTGGATCTTCATCTTCTTGTCCTTCCGTTCGCTTGAAGCCCGGCGACTACCCTCCAACGAGGGCGCGAGGAAGTGTTGTGTCGGTCTGTCTAGCGGCGGCTAGGTTAGGAGCGAACCAGACTGGAGGCTGGAGCAAATGAATTGGGATTTTTCCTGCTGTCGATCGATATGGAGGCGCTCGTTTGGGCCGCGAGCCTGCTATAGGGCATGCCTTGCACTTATGTTATTGGCCCATCCAAATTGAAACATTTTTCTTTATTTTTTACATTGCCTGCTCGTGCGTTGGGACGAACAAAACTAGCGTGGGCCAACCTGGACGACTCAAACTAGGTGCACACTTTCCAGCCACCTGAGACGGCCGCCCATACCAGCCCCTATGGTGGCGTCACCCCTTTTTGCGTGTATGATTGGATAGTGAAAAATATTCCAGTGGCGCTTTTGATTTACCCACAGAATGGTTGAATTGCTTGTTTCTATGAACTGAGTTCTCCAATAATGTGAAGGATGCCAGTCTTTTCATCCTATTGTAGATTACTTAGATCTCGATATGCCAACAGTAATCGCATGAAATATACAGTAAAAGCCAGTGTGATGTCTTTGGCTACAACTAGTCTGACTACACGTCCTCATATAACATATCAAGGACACACCATCTTACCTGATTAACCATTTGACTTACCCATGCAGTGTGGGAAGAAAGAAGTATTGGGACTGCGTATCCAAGCAATTGATGCCATGGACTCCTTCGTACAACCTTGTAAGCGAAAAAGAAGTTGCAGTGTGCCTGTATAAAGAACTAGCGTAAGTTCATTTACCTGCTTCTCGGAATTTTAGTTAGCCACTTATTGCAAAATTGTTCAATTACGTTGCTTGGCTTAATTTAGTTTGCTACTGATTACATAATGGCACAACCTGTTAATCATATTGTAGACTGCGCCTATCTATGTGTTTGGTACTTACTGTTAAGAATTACCTGTTTGCCTTAACTTAAATATCTACTTCTTTGTTTAACTGCTTTGCTGCTGCAACAATGGGTTACAATGATGTTAATAACTACTTTTCAGCATTCAATTGAAACTCTTTAATTCCTTGTTTGTTTAACTGGTTTGCTGTTATAACTCCCAGTTGAGATGTTTTGCTAACTTCAACTTTTCTGAATCCAATCAGAACTTTAATGGCAAAACAGGTTAGCCCAAGATCAAAGAGCGAGGTCCCATGGACGTTGCATCATCCCACAGCAGCGGCACCGGCCCAATCGTGCATTATGAATTGCCAACTGCTGATGCTCTAGAGGCTAAACTAGTGGTAGAAAGAGATTCTGCTTCTGCACTTAGAGATGAAGTTGACATGTTGAGGAAGCAAACAGCACAATCACAAGCAATACTCAAGACAACCATTAAATATTTGGTGGATTTCAAAATGAAGCAAGCTGAGACTGACCAGATTGTTAAGGTCCTGAAGGAAAAAAGGAAATTAAATTCCTACTTGGTAAATCATAGGTGAAATGTTCTTTCCATAGTTGAATAACCTTTGTGTTGTCTGTTCATGTAATCAATCAAACCATTTGTTTTAGAGATCATGTAATAATTGTTTTTTTGGTTTGTAATTTATTTGAGCACAGGTCTGTATTAATTGATAAGACTCGGAGACATTTCATTTGGATTGCTATGCCAGACCTACAAATATGCCAATCGGGCTGAATGTGCATTCAGCAATAGTAGTAATATAGATGGACCGTAAGTGGCACACATCGGAAAGGGCCAAGATGCTGGCTAAAAAAAGGATGTTGTTGTAGCCAAAAAAAGTATAGCGGCCTGGCTTATGTATGTTAGTTGATATTATTGATCCATATACTCTATAAGTGTTTATATGTCTGTTAGTTCTGTACATTCTTGGTTGATTGACTCGATATTTGAATCTTGATACATCGCTTGTGTACATATCTAAATGGGAGTACACATTATGATGCGTCTGACATTTGAGTTGGACATGAAGTGTTCCAAATATTCGAATTCACCTTAAACTGGATTCTAGTTTCTGAATTTGAGTATCAGCATTTGTAAACCATATTCATATATGACAGTGGAATACATCTTTGTCGTCCTTTTGAAGATATATAAAAACACATAGAATGATTTATAAAGATTCATATAGGAATACAAAATGGATTCCTATTTAGTTGTTAGGGTAAACGTGGATGCTTATTGTCCCAAAATTTGAAAGAAGCAGCAAAATGTCCACTCCCACGTCGGCTGCCCGAAGCCAAGTGTTTGGGAGATGGAAATTACTGTCTACCCATTACACAGACAATCCATCGGCCCGATTTCCACTGCTCTAAATAGGGGTAGGTTAGTAACTTCAATTAGACGTGACACGACCGCCTCTGAGCCCATTCCGACACGGTGGGCGTCAAACATGGGCGGCAAAACTCATTTGATTCAAGCTCGTCCGAAAGACCTCTGTTTCTCCCTCCATTACCCATTCATACACGGTGGGCGGCAAAACAAACTCGACTCGGCCGAAATCGATGTAGGCAAATATTTTCAATAGGGGCAGGTTTGTAACTTCACTCAGACGTGACACAACCGCCCTACCTGTCAGCCCCATTCATACACCGTGGGTGCCAACCATGGGCGCCAACCACCCTCTCCTCGCCCGAAATCGCTCTGGGCAAATATTGGCGAGATGCGAGATTACCGTCCTATCCCCAACCAACGAGACGTCCAAATTTTAAACGGGGGCTAATTTCATAACTTTCCCATATTTCAGACAGGCGCGTCCCAAAAACATGGTTCCCCGTACCTCTCCCTCCATTTTCCCATTCGTACACCGTCCGCGCTAGAACACCCCATCCCCACACCAGCCTCCGTCCGCCACCCCATCTATCGGCGCCGTCCTCCACCACATCCATCGCCACCGTCCTCCACCATGCTGGAGTGCCTACCAAGACCGCGTCGTCCATTGCTAGAGATGGACGTTTCTCATCCACGGCGATGGACCAATAGCCTTGCATCGCGTCCTCTCGCTTCATCGGCGCCGTCGTCCTCTTTGCCGGGGCTGCTCACACGACCTTCTCTTCCACCGCAATGGGACTTATCCCCTGATGCACCCGTCTACTGTCGCAGATCTGCTTCAATGCCACCGACAGCCATCGCACCCCCGATGCCTACACGGTGCCGCAAGAGAGGTGGTACTTCATATCTCCTCAACTTTTTGATCTCAACCAGAAAATAGATCTTAACTTGGTTACTCTACTTTCTTTTCAGCTCTTAGAATTTAGTTCTTAGTTTGAAGCAAACAATGGATGCTAAATATCATTTCTCCAGTTTGCAGCTTCAAATCTGGCATGGCACAGCCATAATACGATTTAATTGATCATGCTTAGGGTTTAATTGATCATGTTGGTTGCGTGGTGGTTTCTTTAATAGAAATCAGAGGGGAACCCCTCTTTTGATAAAAAAAATATGCTTAGAGTTTCCCCCTTTTATGATCACTATACGATCAGAATACGTGCTTCGTGTCATAATAGCACTGCTCCACCCATCAAGCTAAACAAGCTTAGTTGTTCAAATACGAATCTGATATTATTAAAACAGAGTTGTTTAATTGGTCAGCTAAATTTTCCTAAATTAGTTCCGAAAATGCATGTTCGCTGCTCGGGTGTGTATCTCTACAGGGTGCCCACGGTGGGCCGGCCCACCCTGGGATTTTGGATCGTCCCACGCCCTGATTCCCCTCTGTTCTGCTGCGCGCTTCCGATCTCTACTCGCCCCCAGTCGCCTGCCTTGCCGGCGACTTGCCGTCCCCGGACGGCATGACTCTAGCAGGAGACGCCAGACTAACAGGAGGCCAGGAGCCGCTCGCCCAATAGCGTCACCGCTGCCCGGGCGCGCTGCCATGCCTACCTTCCCAGTCCGTTCAGGGCTCAGGCGTGCAGCACCCACCAAGCTAACCCGATTTATCCTGAGATGCATCCTCAACACTCAGCAGCCACTCCTCATCACCCATTTTCTAATTGATTCATTACTCATTAGGCAGGACTGTCATTAGGGTTTGTTGTGTGCTTAGTGCTACCTACACTTAATGGTTTAGATGTATTTCGGTAATCTTTAGTACCTCTAAAGTTCACAGGGTTTTCAAAATTCCAGCCCTCGGAATAGATAATCTGACTACTTTTATGTTTTCATGAATCTCAGATTCTGAACAGCATCATAATGATTATGAGCTTGCGCGCATGAAAAGAATAAAGCAGAACAATGCCATGGCTGTCAAACTTGGCATTAAGGGACTGAAATCAAGTCTGGATGCAATGCAATGCAAACGCTCTCCACCTATAGATTCATGCTCAGAATATGATCCTAACAGTGATTCTGAGCTAGAGGGAGACCTAAGTCAATGTAGCTCCCTAGTGGAGGAGTCAGAGGAAGATGCCCTATCTTATTCACCCATCAAGGTGCTTGCTCTAACTTTCCAAGGTTACATTGCTCGCACATATCTTGCAACTGATGCTTTGCATTGCTTCTACTTTGTTGAACTGCCATTAGCTTAGTTTACACATCGTGTATGTGAATACGCCCTGCCTATCCATTTTCAGTACATATTCCATCTGTCATCGTACCATATTTATCCATTCAAATGATGTTCTTGTGTATCAGACGTTCAAAAGGAAGAGGGCGATTGCTGATCGTGGAGGAGCACAAGCAAAGTATTTGGAAAAGGTAGTGGCACCTGATAAATCAAATAGCCCATTAGGTGTAGTTGCAATATCACCTAACCCACAAAATACCCCAACTCTAGCAGACTCTAGCCCTACTACACTGGTCATTTCTGGTGCCCCAACTCAGCAGACCCCAACTGCAGCAAATAGTATGATTATGCCAGTTGACATAGCACCAGTTGTACGATGCAAAACCCCCATTCCAGCAAAGAGTACACCAAATCCAGTTGCCAAATCCCTTTTCAAACCAGAGAGAGCCCCAATTGCAGCAAATAGGACCCCTGTTCTATTTCTTGCCAGTTTAGAAGACGAAGCTTATGTTGTTGTCAGGAACTTTGTGCGCATCTTTCCTTCATGGAAAGATTATACCGCAGACACAAAACAATTTCCAGTCTTCCTCCGCAACTTACATGTAAGTAATGTACTAATGTTATTCATGGTCATTACTGCATATGTTTCTGCTGACAGAAGACACAAGATTTCATTCTTTTAAATAGGCGAGGAGCAAACTGGATTGTGATGACGAGCAAGGGTTGGTTGCGCTTTTCAAGCACTCATTGATGAAGTATCGTTCCTACCTGAGGCAAGCGCACTTCGATGGCAAGCCTCTGAACAAAATTTCTGTAAAGTCTCCGGTGCTACATTTATCCGATGGTTACTGGAATAATCTTGTTACACATTGGTCTCGGCTGCAGTGTAAGGTACTGTCTATGATATCACATCACAATTTGAACTACATTTCTGCATTTGCCTTAATGTCTCACTTGTACGAAAACTGTTAGCAGAAGAACATTCGTTCTCAAGGGACCACAGAATCTCGCAACTATTGTAACGCCCTCGATGCGACTATAGCTCCCACGTGTCGAGGCACGATTTAGAGACATAATCGCATTGAAGGCATATGTCGCAAGTTAGGCAATCTTCACAAACATCCCATGTAATGTAATAATAAAAGGGGAGATAACATAGTTGGCTTATACTCGCCACGTCAATCAAGTACATAAATAACATTACATCATCCATACACTCAAGGCCTGACTACGGCGCCAAAATAAAAGAGAACCCAACATGCGACACGGTCCCAATCACCCCCAACTGGGCACCACTACTGATCATCGGGAAAGGAAACGTAGTATCGTTGAGAGTCTTCGTCGAACTCCCACTTGAGCTCATACGCGTCTCCTGGAGCGGAATCATCAGGCCCTGCATCTGGTGAAATAGTAATCTGTGAGCCACAGGGACTCAGCAATCTCGCACCCTCGCGATCAAGACTATTTGAGCTTATAGGTAAGGCAAAGGTAAAATATGAGTGGAGCTGCAGCAAGCGACTAGCAAGTATGGTGGCTAACTTATTCGCAAAAGAGAGCGAGAAGAGGAGGCAAAGCGCGAGCGAGAAGCTATAGAACAACCTGCGCAAACCTTACTCCAACACCATGTCCACTTCCCGGACTCCACCGAGAAGAGGCCATCACGGTAACACACTCGGTTGATTCATTTTAATTAATTAAGGTTCAAGTTATCTACAACCGGACATTAACAAATTCCCATCTGCCCATAACCGCGGTGCCTCACTTTGCAAGCTTGCACAAGTCACCACACTAATTAAGGTTCAAGTGAGGCACCGCGGTTATGGGCAGATGGGAATTTGTTAATGTCCGGTTGTAGATAACTTGAACCTTAATTAATTAAAATGAATCAACCGAGTGTGTTACCGTGATGGCCTCTTCTCGGCGGAGTCCGGAAAGTGGACACGGTGTTGGAGTAAGGTTTGCGCAGGTTGTTCTATAGCTTCTCGCTCGCACTTTGCCTCCTCTTCTCGCTCTCTTGTGCGAATAAGTTAGCCACCATACTTGCTAGTCGCTTGCTGCAGCTCCACTCATATTTTACCTTTGCCTTACCTATAAGCTCAAATAGTCTTGATCGCGAGGGTGCGAGATTGCTGAGTCCCTGTGGCTCACAGATTACTATTTCACCAGATGCAGGGCTTGATGATTCCGCTCCAGGAGACGCGTATGAGCTCAGGTGGGAGTTCGACGAAGACTCTCAATGATACTACGTTTCCTTTCCCGATGATCAGTAGTGGTGCCCAGTTGGGGGTGATTGGGACCGTGTCGCATGTTGGGTTCTCTTTTATTTTGGCGCCGTAGTCGGGCCTTGAGTGTATGGATGATGTAATGTTATTTATGTACTTGATTGGCGTGGCGAGTGTAAGCCAACTATGTTATCTCCCCTTTTATTATTACATTACATGGGATGTTTGTGAAGATTGCCTAACTTGCGACATATGACTTCAATGTGATTATGTCTCTAAGTCGTGCCTCGACACATGGGAGCTATAGTCGCATCGAGGGCGTTACAAGTTGGTAATCAGAGCCTTCCCCGACCTTAGGAGCCCCATTGCTTGATCGTTTTTAGCGGCTGAGTTGTGTCTGGAAAAATGTTTTGAGTCTTTTAGGAATTATATATCGGAGAGTTTAGGAATTCTTTTTACTTCCCAGTCTCCTCATCGCTCTGGTAAGGCATCCTGACGTAGAGTTTTGACTCTTCTCTTCTCAAAATTTCACTAAAATTTTTTTTAGGATCATGCGAGTATCTTGGAATCGTTTCGATGGCTTATGATGAGAACATTGTCTTGGTGCCTCCTGTCAGGGGTTTAGTGGAAGTGTCCCGGGGAGTTGAGCTCTGAGGTGTTGTCATCATAATTTTATCGTTGCAATTCTGGAATACTTGAGATATTTTCGCCAACATCGAAAATCTCTTTTATGCAGTTCGTTGGTGAGATAACCTCGACGCCACCCAGTACTGGGGCGGGAGTTCGGGAGTATCGCCATAACTTGTATAACGGATGCTTTTCGAAGGTTGAGGTAGATGGTTTTCCGAAGTTTTCTTGGTTATGTGTTGAAGGATGGATACAGCTGGATGTAGGATTTGCTAGTTTGGGTGAGTTATTATGCTTCCCCTGTATCCCCAACACCTGATTGCATAACCGGAAAAGTTTGGGAGTTTCATAGGTGGGAATTCTAGTAGCTCTAGTTCTTCTTCCACGGATATTGGTTTGAGATTGGGATTCCTTACCGATTATTCGTTCTTGATCCGTACCTTGTTGATTTATTTATCTACCTTAATTCTACGTGGCTTCTCAATTTATGGATATGTGACCATTTCAAGAGGAATGCATTCGTTCATTTTGTTCGGATGTGAAGACTATATGTTGCAATTTTCATTCCGTTGGATTCAACTTCAATATTTATCTATCAATGTGCTAATGGTGGTCACCCTCTTCGGGATGGCTCCTCCAACGCGCACGACTCCAAATCCTGATCCGCCACCGCCTCCATCTCCTCCAGAGGCATGGCAAGCTGTGATGGCCGCAACCAATGCAAACACACAGTTGATCATGCAAATTCTTCAAGAGCGCAATCAAGGCAGTCAAGGGAATCAAGGCAGCAACCAAAGTCACTTTGCTACACTCAACCAGTTCCTTGCTAACGGGCCAAAGACTTTCAGCAATTGTGTTGAGGCAACCGATGCTGATGATTGGCTTGTGGATCTGTGTAAGCATTTCGAGTGCAGTAACGTCAGGCCTGAGGACTTTGTTAAGTTCGCTTCCTTCCAACTCAAAGATCAAGCTGCAGAATGGTTCCAGCAGTACAAGGACTCCAGAGGTGGACGTGTTATCACTTGGGATGATTTCCGTCGAGATTTCTGAGCTCATCATATTCCCCAGAGCGTGGTTGAAAGCAAGCGTGAGGAATTCCGCAATCTGAAGCAAGGCTCTTTGTCTGTCTATGACTACAACAAGTTGTTCCAGAAGCTTGCCCGCTTTGCCAAGCAGAACGTACCTGATGAGAAGAGCATGATATATCAGTTCAGGGGTGGTCTCAGAGAAGATATTCAGCTAGCTCTTGTCCTCTTTGAGCCCTTGAGATACGATGAGTTCTACAACATGGCACTAAAGCAAGAGGCTGCTCAGTTGAGGTGTGATGCTTCCAAGAAGCGAGTCAGAGATGTTACTCCTTCTTCCTCTACTCAAGTGGCCAAGCAGCAGAAGTTTTGGCTTCCTCCTCCTCCGTTTCGTCAGCCGTATCAGCAGAAGAGCAAAGGTGGCAGTGGTTCTTACCACCCACCCAACCCTGGCTTTCAGAATAAGACTTCGTCTCAAGCTCCAAGATCGAGTGCTCCGTACCACCGTCCGCTTTCAGAGGTCACGTGCAACAAGTGCCAACAGAAGGGTCACTATGCCAACAAGTGTCTCAACCAGAGGCGTCTTCCTCCTCCTCCTCCTGTCAGATCGGCAAGTACAGCTGTGGTCAAGCATAACCGCAAGTTCGCCAAGGTCAATATGGTGAATGCAGCTCAGGCAAAGGACTCACCAGATGTGATCATGGGTAACCTTCTGTTAATAATATTCCTGCAAGAGTTCTTTTTGACACGGGTGCATCGCATTGTTTCATGTCAAAGCCATTTTTTACCAAGCATGAGTTCGTTTCTTCTCATTTGGGTAAACAAATGGATATCGTTTCTCCTGGCAAACGTCTGAGTGCTAGTCTGGAGGTGCCATATGTTACTATCACGTTGGGCGACTACAAGTTCCTTTCTTCCCCAATGGTTCTTGGTAACTCGAATATTGATCTTATTCTCGGGATGGATTGGCTTTCTAAGCACAAGGCTCAGCTTGATTGTGCAGCCAGTCAGATTCAATTGACTCATTCGTCTGAGGATGTAATTGTCTTTGCCGCTCGGGATAATACCATCCGTCTGTTTTCTCTCAATGAGAAGGGTGAATTGGATGCCATCTCTCAAATTCCAGTCGTTTGCGAATATCAAGACGTCTTTCCAGAAGAGCTCCCAGGAATGCCTCCGCACCGGCCAGTTGAATTCGTTATTGAACTTGAGCCTGGCACGGAACCTGTGTGCAAACGTCCTTACAAGCTCGGACCTAAAGAGCTGAAGGAGCTGAAGAAGCAACTCGATGAGCAAGAAAGAATGGGTCTTATCCGGCCTAGTTCTTCTCCGTGGGGTTGTGGTGTTCTTTTTGTGAAGAAGAAGGATGGAACGGACCGACTTTGTGTTGATTACCGTTCAGTGAATAAGAAGACCATCAAGAACAAATACCCACTTCCCAACATCAATGAGCTGTTCGAACAACTCAAAGGTGCACAAGAATTCTCCAAGCTTGATCTCCGTATGGGTTATCACCAGATTCGCATTCGTGAAGAAGATATTCCCAAGACAGCATTCAGAACAAGCTTTGGTTCATATGAATACACTGTCATGTATTTTGGCCTTGCCAATGCTCCTCCGACGTTCTCTCACATGATGAACTTCATCTTCAACGCCTACACCAATGACTTCGTTTTGTTCTATCTCGACGACATTCTGGTTTTCTCCAAGAACAAGGAAGATCATGCCAAGCACTTGCATCTGGTTCTTGATAAGCTCAGAGAACATCAGTTCTACGCCAAGTTCTCCAAGTGTGAATTTTGGCTCGATGAGGTTCTTTATCTTGGTCATATCATCTCTGCCAAGGGCATTGCCGTGAATCTTGAGAAGGTGTCTGCAATTGTGAATTGGGAACCTCCTTAGAACGTGAAGCAACTCCGCAGTTTCCTCGGTCTCGCAAGCTATTGCCGAAGATTCGTTGAAAACTTTTCTAAGATCGCGAAGCCTCTCTCTAATATTCTTCAGAAGCACGTCAAGTACTTTTGGTCTCCGGAGTGTGATATTGCTTTCAACACTTTGAAAGAGAAATTGATCACTGCTCCAGTTCTGACTCCGCCTGATGAATCCAAGCCGTACGAGGTCTTTTGTGATGCCTCTCTCCAAGGTCTTGGCGCAGTATTGATGCAAGAGAAGAAAGTTGTTGCTTATACATCTCGCCAGTTGAAGCCTAATGAGAAGAACTACCCCACTCATGATCTCGAGTTGGCGGCAGTTGTGCATGCTCTTTTGACTTGGAGACACTTCTATTGGGAAGAAAAGTGGATATTTTCACTGATCACAAGAGTCTCAAGTACATCTTCACTCAGCCTAATCTCAACCTCAGGCAAACTCGATGGGTTGAAATGATTCAAGAGTATAATCCGAGTATCGAGTATACTCCAGGCAAGGCCAATGTGATTGCTGACGCTTTGAGCAGAAAAGCGTATTGCAACAGTCTGATTCTTAAGCCTTATCAACCCGAGCTTTGTGAAGCTTTCCGCAAACTGAATCTTCAAGTTGTTCCTCAAGGTTTCCTTGCCAACCTTCAAGTCTCTCCTACCTTAGAAGACCAGATTCGCCAAGCCCAGCTTCTTGATGCTATGGTGAAAAAGGTGAAGATTGGGATTGACAAGAGTCAGTCCAAGTACAAGTGCTACCGCCTTGATGACAAGGACACTCTCTTCTTCGAGGATCGTATTGTTGTACCCAAAGGTGACCTCCGTAAAGTGATCATGAACGAGGCTCACAATTCTCTCCTCTCCATCCACCCTGGGAGCACGAAGATGTATCAGGACCTTAAGCAAGCTTATTGGTGGACTCGAATGAAGCGCGAGATCACTCAATTCGTAAATGAATGTGATGTTTGCAGAAGAGTGAAGGCAGAACACCAAAGGCCAGCTGGTCTCCTCCAACCTCTTGCCATTCCAGAATGGAAGTTTGACCACATTGAGATGGACTTCGTGACTGGGTTTCCAAAGTCCAAGCGTGGCAATGATGCTATATTCGTTGTCATCGACAAACTCACCAAAGTGGCTCACTTTCTGCCTATCAAAGATTCGATCACTGCAGCTCAATTGGCGGAACTCTATACCTCTCGTATTGTCTCTCTGCACGGTATTCCTCAAGTGATCTCTTCAGACCGTGGCAGCATCTTTACCTCGAAGTTTTGGGATTCTTTCTAGAAGGCCATGGGCACCAACATCCGCTTCAGCACAGCTTTCCATCCTCAAACAAGCGGTCAAGTCGAGCATGTCAACCAGATTCTTGAAGATATGCTCAGGGCTTGTGTGATCTCCTTCGGCATGAAGTGGGAGGATTGTCTTCCTTATGCTGAATTCTCCTACAACAATAGTTTTCAAGCAAGTTCGGGCAAGGCCCCATTTGAAATTCTGTATGGCAGGAAGTGCCGTACCCCTCTCAACTGGTCTGAAACCGGTGAACGTCAGCTGCTGGGTAATGACTTAATCACAAAAGCAGAAGAAATGTGCAAAGTCATTCGAGATAACCTCAAAGCAGCCCAATCCCGCCAGAAGAGCTACTATGATAGTAAGCACTGTGATTTGGCTTTCGAGATCAGAGATCATGTTTACCTCCGTGTCTCTCCTATGAAAGGTACTCGTCACTTCGGTATCAAAGGGAAGCTTGCCCCTAGATACGTGGGACCTTTCAAGATTGTCAGCAAGAGAGGCGACCTCGCCTATCAACTCGAGATTCCTTCAAACTTTGCAAATGTTCATGACGTGTTCCATGTCTCTCAGCTTCGAAAGTGCTTCAAGACTCCTGAATGCACCGTCAACTTCGAGGACATTGAGCTCCAAGAAGATCTCTCTTATCGTGAGCACCCAGTTGCTATTCTTGAAGAGACTGAACGCAAGACTTGCAACAAGTCAATCAAATTTCTCAAAGTCAAGTGGTCACACCATTCCGACCGTGAAGCTACCTGGGAACGCGAGGATCACCTCCGTTCTGAGTACCCGGTGTTCTTTCAGTCCTAGATCTCGGGACGAGATCCTTTCGTAGTGGTGGAGTGTTGTAACACCCCGGATGTAACTTTCCCAATTTGTACTCCAACTCTTGCCGTTTGCGGCGTTAAGTTATTTTATTTTCTCGGGTTCGGGTTTTTGTCTCTATGTGTTGTTGTCGTTGTCATGCATCTCATATCATGTCATCATGTGCATTGCATTTGCATACGTGTTTGTCTCATGCATTCGAGCATTTTTCCCGTTGTCCGTTTTGCATTCCGGCGCTTCGTTCTTCTCCGGTGGTCATTTCTATCTTTCTTTCGTGTGTGGGGATTAAACATTTCCGGATTGGACCGAGACTTTCCAAGCGGCCTTGGTTTACTACCGGTAGACCGCCTGTCAAGTTTTGTATCATTTGGACTTCGTTTGATACTCCAACGGTTAACCGAGGGACCGAAAAGGCCTCGTGTGTGTGGCAGCCCAACACCCCTCCAATTTGGCCCAAAACCCACCAAACTCTGCTCCATGTCCTAGAGCGTTCGATCACGATCGCGCGGCCGAAAACCGCACCTCATTTGGACTCTCCTAGCTCCCTCTATGCCTATAAATAGCCCCCCCCCCGTTTTCGGATCTCTCTCCTCTTCCCGAACCCTAAAAAAATCAGATCTCCAGCCACCGGACATGTCCGGAGCCTAGCCGGACACGTCCGCCGCGCCCCCTCGCCCACTCCCCAACCACCACGTGGCAGCCCCGCACTCGCCGCGCCCGGCTCGCGCCGCCAGCCGCCGCCGGCCCGGGAGGCC
>NC_041384.1:418004380-418081481 GCF_002162155.2 Triticum dicoccoides
CGCGCCCCGCACCTCGACTCCGCCGCCGCCTCTCCCACCTCCGGCGACCGGTGCCGCCGCGGTCCGCCATCGCTGCCACGGCCGCCACCTCACCTCGGGACCTCCGCCACCACGCTGACCTCGTCGACCGCCGCCTCCACGCAACCGCCGCCGCCTCCTCGCGTCGTCGGCCGCCTGCCTCACCGGAGCCCAAGTCCGGCCGGCCTCGCCCCGGCCTCTTCCTCCCTCCACGCCGGTGACCTCAACTACGGCCGGTCAACCTCGACTTCCGCGCCCGATGAACAGTGCACCGGATCTCAGATCTGAGATCTGAGATATTTTGAGACGGTTGACTTTTTCCCTCCGAACCCTAATTTTTATGCTAACTTTGACCTGCCATATCTCCGCATCCGTAGCTCCGTTTTGGGCATATAGCATATCAGAATGTTCGCCTCGATGAGTACATCATTTTATTCCATTGCATCATTTTCATTTGAGTTCATCTTGATGCCCGAAATGCTGCTAGAAGGAGGCTTCGTGAGTTAATTGTCAGATCTGCTAGTTCATCTTAGACTTTTGTCATTTTTGCCATGATTAATGCGTGCATGCTATGGCCGTGAGTTCTTCATATGTTTTGTTAAGGATTTTGTCTTCTTTACAGAGGTGCAACCCATGCATTTTTGTGATGTGTGTGGTGACTTGTGCAAGCTTGCAAAGTGAGGCACCCGGTAAATCTGTTTTCAGGGACTTAGTAGTTTTCACTAAGTCTGGGATTATTTAGTTCACGATGCCCCATGTTCATGTTGTTTCTTAGTGATCCGTGCCTCTTTTGAGGATGATCAGTAAGGGAGTTTTGTTAATCTTGTTATGCTCTATCCATCCATGTCTTTGTTTGCAATTATGGAGCACCCTAGCTTGAGTCAATCGAGCTCTACTTTTGCTTCGTTGCAAATCTGGGCAGATCGTCAACTTGTTTGCGATTTTGCCGATGTTATTGTAGTTGATCCGTGCATGCTATGCCATTGTTCTTGCCATGTATAGCTTGTATTTTGTGCCTTCTTCAGGGATGTATGCTTGTATTGCCATGACCTGCACCATGGTGAGTGCATCGAGCTCGTAAACATGCCTTCGTGAGTTATATTTCAGCATGTCCCAGTTTTCACTAAGTCTAAAAACTGATTATGTTTTTGCTATGTTCGTGTGCTTGTTAGAATATTTTGTGATCCCTTTTGGCTCAAGGTCACTAAGGGACTTTTGTTAAGCTTGTTGAGTAGCTCCATGCCATGTCTTTCTTTGTCATGTTCAGGTCCTGTAGCGTGTTGTTTTGTTGCTCCGAAGAGGGCTATATGATCTGAAATTCCAGACGAGTGTTAATTTCACTAAGTCTGTGATCTGTTTTACCATTTGCGTTTTTGCCATGATTGTTTGAACCTGTTAATGGATGAATTGGCCGTAGCTCAGTTCTAGACTTTTGTTAAGCATCTTGTGTGCATCCCTGCCATGTATTTTGTTGTCATGTTTGGGTGATGTAGCATGTTCATTTCATTGCTTTTAGGTGCCTACTTGCTGTAAATCGCATACCGGTGTCATTTTTGAAACGCTTGCCATTTCCAAACCGTAACTCCGATTCCGGCGTTCTTTATATCGTTTTCAAGCGATTTCATCTCATCTTTCCAGTGGCACCCTTGGAATTCCAAGTTGAGGCCAGGTTCATGCATTTCCTGTCATATCTTGCATTTTGTATTCCGCATCGCATCCCGCATAGCATATCATCTTCGCATCGTGTTGATTGAGTTTGCACGTGGTTGATTGTATCCTTGTTGCTTGTTTGTCTTGTTTGGGTAGAGCCGGGAGACGAGTTCGCTAAGAGGAGCCCGTTGAGTTTGCTTTTGAGGATCCAGTCAACTCTGACAACTGTGCAGGCAAGATGATCATACCCTCGAAATCACTACTATCTTTGCTATGCTAGTTTGCTCGTTCTATTGCTATGCCATTGCTACGATGCCTACCACTTGCTTGTAAGCCTCCCAAATTGCCATGTCAAACCTCTAACCCACCATTGTCCTAGCAAACCGTTGATTGGCTATGTTACCGCTTTGCTCAGCCCCTCTTATAGCATTTCTAGTTGCAGGTAAAGTTTGGAGGCCGTTCCTTGTTGGAACATCTTTTATCTACTTGTTGGGATATCATTATATTGCCATGTTATCTTAATGCATCTATATACTTGGTGAAGGGTGGAAGGCTCGGCCTCTCGCCTAGTGTTTTGTTCCACTCTTGCCGCCCTAGTTTCCGTCATATCGGTGTTATGTTTCCGGATTTTGCGTTCCTTACGCGGTTGGGTTATAATGGGAACCCCTTGATAGTTCACCTTAATTAAAGCTTTTCCAGCAATGCCCAACCTTGGTTTTACCATTCGCCACCTAGCCTCTTTTCCCTTGGGTTACCGGAGCCCAAGGGTCATCTTATTTTAACCCCCCCCCGGGGCCAGTGCTCCCTCTAAGTGTTGGTCCGAACCGGGCAGCCTGCGGGGCCACCTCGGGGAAACTTGAGGGTTGGTTTTACTCGTAGCTTGACCTATCTGAGTGTGCCCTGAGAACGAGATATGTGCAGCTCCTATAGGGATTTGTCGGCACATTCGGGCGGTGTTGCTAGTCTTGTTTTAACCTGTCGAAGTGTCTTGAGTTACCGAGATACCGAGTCTGATCGGAACGTCTTGGGAGGAGGTCTATTCCTTTGTTGACCGTGAAAGCTTGTCATGGGCTAAGTTGGGACTCCCCTGCAGGGATTGAACTTTCGAAAGCCATCCCCGCGGTTATGGGCAGATGGGAATTTGTTAATGTCCGGTTGTAGATAACTTGAACCTTAATTAATTAAAATGAATCAACCGAGTGTGTTACCGTGATGGCCTCTTCTCGGCGGAGTCCGGGAAGTGGACATGGTGTTGGAGTAAGGTTTGCGCAGGTTGTTCTATAGCTTCTCGCTCGCACTTTGCCTCCTCTTCTCGCTCTCTTTTGCGAATAAGTTAGCCACCATACTTGCTAGTCGCTTGCTGCAGCTCCACTCATATTTTACCTTTGCCTTACCTATAAGCTCAAATAGTCTTGATCACGAGGGTGCGAGATTGCTGAGTCCCTGTGGCTCACAGATTACTATTTCACCAGATGCAGGGCCTGATGATTCCGCTCCAGGAGACGCGTATGAGCTCAAGTGGGAGTTCGACGAAGACTCTCAACGATACTACGTTTCCTTTCCCGATGATCAGTAGTGGTGCCCAGTTGGGGGTGATTGGGACCGTGTCGCATGTTGGGTTCTCTTTTATTTTGGCGCCGTAGTCGGGCCTTGAGTGTATGGATGATGTAATGTTATTTATGTACTTGATTGACGTGGCGAGTGTAAGCCAACTATGTTATCTCCCCTTTTATTATTACATTACATGGGATGTTTGTGAAGATTGCCTAACTTGCGACATATGCCTTCAATGCGATTATGTCTCTAAGTCGTGCCTCGACACGTGGGAGCTATAGTCGCATCGAGGGCGTTAGAGGTGGGAGAGGCGGCGGCGGAGTCGAGGCGCGGGGCGCGGGGGACTTCGGGCTCGCGGGGGCCCCTCCTGGGCCTCCCGGGCCGGCGGCGGCTGGCGGCGCGAGCCGGGCGCGGCGAGTGCGGGGCTGCCACGTGGCGGTTGGGGAGTGGGCGAGGGGGCACAGCGGACGTGTCCGGCTAGGCTCCAGACATGTCCGGCGGCTGGAGATCTGATTTTTTTAGGGTTCGGGAAGAGGAGAGAGATCCGAAAACGGGGGGGGGGCTATTTATAGGCATAAAGGGAGCTAGGAGAGTCCAAATGAGGTGCAGTTTTCGGCCACGCGATCATGATCGAACGCTCTAGGACATGGAGCAGAGTTTGGTGGGTTTTGGGCCAAATTGGAGGGGTGTTGGGTTGCCACACACACGAGGCCTTTTCGGTCCCTCGGTTAACCGTTGGAGTATCAAACGAAGTCCAAATGATACGAAACTTGACAGGCGGTCTACCGGTAGTAAACCAAGGCCACTTGACAAGTCTCGGTCCAATCCGGAAATGTTTAATCCCCACACACGAAACAAAGATAGAAATGACCACCGGAGGAGAACGAAGCGCCGGAATGCAAAACGGACAACGGGAAAAATGCTCGAATGCATGAGACGAACACGTATGCAAATGCAATGCACATGATGACATGATATGAGATGCATGACAACGACAACAACACACAGAGAAAAAAACCCGAACCCGAGAAAATAAAATAACTTAACGCCGGAAACGGCAAGAGTTGGAGTACAAATTGGGAAAGTTACATCCGGGGTGTTACAACTATACTGCACACTGCATTGCTCTTGTGAGTACCTCTTGCCCTGTATGACCATACTTACTTTCATAGTTGTTTGATTATGTAGCATCACTGCACATGTTAGCCTCGTAATCGTCCATTTGGTGGACATTATAAGATCCGTATGGACTCTTACATAAATTTAGAATCAACCCAATGCTTTTGAAGAGGTTTAGCTTTGTAGTCCTCTTGTAAGGACTGAACGTGGTCTATCACTGTACTTACATTAACAACTACTCCCTCCGTCCCATAATATAAGAATGTTTGTTACAGTACACAAGTGTTCAAAACACTCTTGTATTATGGGAAGAGGGATTGGTTCATTTTGTAGCATTCTGCATCTTATCTCCCTCGCCCACCATTTACTAAAAAGATCAGATCTATATTTAATCTTACTAACAAGTAGAATACACAGACAATGCCAGTGCAGAAGTGTAGCCCATTGCTCTTGTCAGTACATTTTGTCCTGTAACGCTTGTACTTCCAGGGATTGGTAGTTGATTATGTAGCATCAATTTGCATCTTATCTTCATTATCCTCTATCCCTTCCAGTATTATCATATCTATAATTACTCTCTACAAAATGTAGAGTACAGGCAATGCTTATGAAGAAGATTCTGTGCTGAAATTCTTGAGTTATCCTTCCCTTGACATGGAGAAGGGCATTATAAAGCCGGTGTTAATTGTTAATGTAAGTCAGTCCTTCTAAAGACTTTATCCTCAACTGCTGTTTAATTTGCTCATACTCCCTATTGTTTACTGTTGTTTAGTTTGCTGTTTCTACCAAAATGCATGTTTGTAAGAACCGTAAGTTCTAAGTTTTACTTGTAAAACCAAATTCCTTATTCATACCATGCACATTACTTAATACTCCCTATATGTATGCTTGTTTTTATGGATCTATAATCCAGTGTGTGGTGAAGCAGCCCACGTTTGCACCTTGTCATCTCCTGTTTTTATCTTATTGATGTGGCTGATGATATGAACAACATGCCATGCACATTATCCAAAATAGATACAATGATTTTCTTTGCCCTTCATCTATGCTTGTTATGTTGACATGGTAATCCAGTAGTGTGGTGAAGCTCCCCGCATTATGAACAATGCCAAATTATGCTATTGATATTTTGAACTTACTCTTTATTTTCTAATTTGAAATTGGATAGAGTTGACAGAATAGTTATCATCTTTGTTTATACACGTGCAAAACCTGTCATCTCTCTGCTTTTGTTTCAGGGTGATATGCCTGATGGCATGCACAAGTCTGTTGAAGGCTGTGAGAAAAAACCAACATATATTGCAGCAAAGAAGGCAAAACATCTTAAAGATAGCGAGACAACCCCAAAGTATTGTCTTGATGCAGTGTTCAAGTTACTTGAGACTAACAGTCAGACAAGCTCACAGAATTCGTTGTCTGAATCAGTTCGACTTCTTCAGTCCCAAGTTCTAGCAGAAAGGCATTCTGCAACTCAACTTCGACTTGAAGTCCTATCTCTAAGAAAGATTGCGGAGAACACCAATCAGAACCTCATCGCTAAACAGCTACACCTGGAAGCTATGACCGACATGCTAGCCCGGTCTCACAGCCTTGCTCAGCAGCTTGCGCAGCAGTTCCCCCGCAAGGCTAACCTTTCTTGAACTGTCTTGGAAGTGGTCTCGGTTCAGTATTATTTTGTTACGCTGCAATGGTACCCAGTTTTTGTAATCTGCTTCTTCGTTGCGCTTTATGATCACTGGTGGCGAACTTCGATGCCCAGTGGATGTAATATACCTTAAATCCTTTATTGTATAGTGTAGGTTTATTCTTAGTTACTATGCCATAATTTCTTTATTGTATAGAGTAGGTTTGTTCTTAATTCCTACTAGTTACTGCCATCATTCGCTATCTGAAAAAAAATCAGATGTAGTCGACCAGACCGAAACATTCGACTCTAACGGGCCAGGTTTTTAGCGGGCCTGAAACGTGCCGAACAGCTCACGGGCCGGCAGCAGCCCGAAATGAACCCCGGCCCATGATTGTGTGAATCAAATCACGGGCTTTTAACAGGCCAAAATTTTCTCGGTCCTTGTTTGGCCCAATAAGATATCGGCTGCGAGCAGGACGGATGCAAACCGGGCCGTAGTTAGGACCAACTATATGACGGGCTTTTAATAGGCCGAAATTAATATAGGGCCGAAATGTTAAACGGGCCCTTAATAGGCCAAAACAAATATCATGCCGAATTACTAAGTGGGCCTTTAGCAAGTCGGCCTAAAAGCATAGTGTCCAGTTGACGGGCCGAATCTGATATGGGCCATAATTGAGCCCAAAGACTCTTAAAGGGCCGAACATGATCTGGGCCGTAATTTGGCCTAGAACATGGTAGGCTTTTAACGGGCCGGATCTCATATGGGCCACTATTAGGCCCGGAGCATGGCAGGCCATTAATGGACCGGATCAAATATGGGCCGGCATTTGGCCCAAAACATGGCATCCAGTTAATGGGCCGGCCTACTAGGGTCCTCAAAATCTTGTGGGCCTACAGCTGGGCCGGCCCATTAATGTCGGCGAAATCTCATGGGCCTTTAGCTGGGCCGGCCCATTATGATCCGCAAGAATCTTGTGGGCCTTTACCTGGGCCGGCCCATTATGGCACACAAAAATCTTGTGGGCCTTTACCTAGGCCGGCCCATTATGGCCCGCAAAATCTTGTGGGCCTTTAGCTGGGCCAGCCCATTATGGTCCGCAAAATCTCATGGGCCTTTAGCTGGGCCGGCCCATTATGGTTCGCAAAATCTTGTGGGCCTTCAGTTGGGCCGGCCCATTTAAACTTGATGGGCCGGTCCACGTGTCAACATATCATAGGCGCGTCTCGCCCATTGGATGAGTGACACCTGTGCCAACGCGGGCCTGACACGTGTCTCCTCCAGCCAATGATGATTTTACACGTGGAAAATCCCCATTGGTCGGGGCTATTAACGGGTTATCGGATCCAAAACCCGACCCGATAGCTTAACAGCGTTCCATTACGGTGGATGCCACGTGTCTGTCACCCTTGACGAAAACACTTCTATGACGCGCGATTTATCGTCATGGAAGTGGACACTTCTGTGATGATAATTTTGGTAATGTCATGGAACACTTCTACGACAACACATGTATGACTATCTTGATTCTGTCATAAATTTGTCATGGATGTACATGCATGACAAAAAACGCGACCTACTGTGACAAACGCGTATCATCACGGAAGTGTATTTTTTTGTAGTGATGATCACCATCGTCATCGGCGCGACACCTTGATCTCCATCGTAGCATCGCTGTCGTCTCGCCAACTATTGCTTCTACGACTATTGCTACCGCTTAGTGATAAAGTAAAGCAATTACATGGCGATTGCATTGCATACAATAAAGCGACAACCATATGGCTCCTGCCAGTTGCCGATAACTCTGTTACAAAACATGATCATCTCATACAATATAGCATCATGTCTTGTCCATATCACATCACAACATGCCCTGCAAAAACAAGTTAGACGTCCTCTACTTTGTTGTTGCAAGTTTTACGTGGCTGCTACGGGCTGAGCAAGAACCGTTCTTACCTATGCATCAAAACCACAACGATAGTTCGTCAAGTTAGTGTTGTTTTAACCTTCGCAAGGACCGGGCGTAGCCACACTTGGTTCAACTAAAGTTGGAGAAACTGACACCCGCAAGCCACCTGTGTGCAAAGCACGTCGGTAGAACCAGTCTCGCGTAAGCGTACGCGTAATGTCGGTCCGGGCCGCTTTATCCAACAATACCGCTGAACCAAACTATGACATGCTGGTAAGCAGTATGACTTGTATCGCCCACAACTCACTTGTGTTCTACTCGTGCCTATAACATCTACGCAATAACCTGGCTTGGATGCCACTGTTGGGGAACGTAGTAATTTCAAAAAAATTCCTACGCACACACAAGATCATGGTGATGCATAGCAATGAGAGGGAAGAGTGTGTCTACGTACCCTCGTAGACCGAATGCGGAAGCGTTAGCACAACACGGGTGATGTAGTCGTACGTCTTCACGATCCGACCGATCCAAGTACCGAACACACGGCACCTCCGGGTTATGCACACGTTCAACTCGATGACGTCCCGCGAGCTCCGATCTAGCAAAGCTTCACAGGAGAGTTTCGTCAGCACGATGGCGTGGTGATGGTGATGATGATGCTACCGATGCAGGGCTTCGCCTAAGCATCGCTACGATATGATCGAGGTGGATTATGGTGCAGGGGGGCACCGCACACGGCTAAGAGATCAAGGATCAATTGTTGTGTCTCTGGGGTGCCCCCTTGCCCCCGTATATAAAGGAGCAAGGGGGAGGAGGCGGCCGACCAGGGAGAGGCGCACCAAGAGGGGGAGTCCTACTCCCACTAGGAGTAGGACTCCTCCTTTTCCTAGTAGGAGTAGGAGAGGGGAAAGGAAAGGGAGAGGAGGAGAAGGAAAGAGGGGCCCGCCCCCTTGCCCTAAACCAATTCGGTTTGGGCCTTGGGGGCGCGCCCCACACTCCCCTTGCTGCCCTCTATTTCCACTAAGGCCCATGTAGGCCCATTAAGCCCCCGGGGGGTTCCGGTATCCCCCGTACTCCGGTATATGTCTGAAACCTTCCGGAACCTTTCCGGTGATCGAACATAGTCGTCCAATATATCGATCTTTACGTCTCGACCATTTCGAGACTCCTCGTCATGTCTGTGATCATATCCGGGACTCCGAACTACCTTTGGTACATCAAAACACAAAAACTCATAATACCGATCGTCACTGAACTTTAAGCGTGCGGACCCTACGGGTTCGAGAACTATGTAGACATGACCGAGACACGTCTCCAGTCAGTAACCAATAGTGGAACCTGGATGCTCATATTGGCTCCCACATATTCTACGAATATCTTTATCGGTCAAACCGCATAACAACATACGTTGTTCCCTTTGTTATCGGTATGTTACTTGCCCGAGTTTCGATCGTCAGTATCTCAATACCTAGTTCAATCTCGTTACCAGCAAGTCTCTTTACTCGTTCTGTAATACATCATCCCACAACTAACTCATTAGTTACAATGCTTGCAAGGCTTATAGTGATGTGCATTACCGAGTGGGCCTAGAGATACCTCTCCGACAATTGGAGTGACAAATCCTAATCTCGAAATACGCCAACTCAACAGGTACCTTCGGAGACACCTGTAGAGCACCTTTATAATCACCCAGTTACGTTGTGATGTTTGGTAGCACAGAAAGTGTTCCTCCGGTAAACGGGAGTTGCATAATCTCATAGTCATAGGAACATGTATAAGTCATGAAGAAAGCAATAGCAACATACTAAATGATCAAGTGCTAAGCTAACAGAATTGGTCAAGTCAATCACATCATTCTCCTAATGATTTGATCCCGTTAATCAAATGACAAATCATGTCTATGGCTAGGAAACATAACCATCTTTGATCAACGAGCTAGTCAAGTAGAGGAATACTAGTGACACTCTGTTTGTCTATGTATTCACACATGTATCATGTTTCCGGTTAATACAATTCTAGCATGAATAATAAACATTTATCATGGTATAAGGAAATAAATAATAACTTTATTATTGCCTCTAGGGCATATTTCCTTCAATAAATGGATCTTGTCTACATCATGCCATCGTTCTTATTGCATTACTCTGTTTTCCATGAACTTAATACACTAGATGCATGCTGGATAGCGGTCGATGTGTGGAGTAATAGTAGTACATGCAGGTAGGAGTCGGTCTACTAATCTTGGACGTGATGCCTATGTAATGATCATTGCCTGGATATCGTCATAATTATTTGAAGTTCTATCAGTTGCCCAACAGTAATTTGTTTACCCACCGTTTGCTATTTTTCTCAAGAGAAGCCACTAGTGAAACCTACGGCCCCCGGGTCTTCTTTCTCATATATTTGCCTTGCGATCTACTTTTCCTTTGCATTTTTATTCAGATCTATTAACCAAAAAAATACAAAAATACCTTGCTGCGTTTTATCTTTATTTATTTTATTTGGCGTTCGATCTATCAATCTACTGCAATTTACCTCACGTCCGTTTGCCTATCTTGAGGCGCCGTACCCCGGAAGGGATTGACAACCCCTTCAACACGTCGGGTTGCGAGGTTTTGTTATTTGTGTGCAGGTGCTGCTTACGTTGTGTTGCTTGGTTCTCCTACTGGTTCGATACCTTGGTTTCATAACTGAGGGAAAATACCTACCGTCGCTGTGCTACATCACCCCTCCCTCTCCAGGGAAATACCAATGTAGTTCCAGCTACCATCACTGATCACGCCGACAAGCTTGTAGAGGCCGCCAAGGCTGCAAAAGCTGCCGAGGTCATCAAAGCGAAGCTGGATGCCAAAGTCAAGAAGCTTGAGGAAGCTCTGGCCGACAACAAGGCCGATGCAGAGAAGGTGGCCTACACCTTGGCTGAACTACAGACTTTCATCTCTGCCAAGAATATGGAGCTGTCCACCGCCAACAATTCCATTGCTGACCTCAAGCTCAAACTCAAAACTCCGGAGCAAGATCTCGAGGCCAGCAGGAAAAGGGAGAAGGACTTGCTAGTGAACTAGAACAATGAGAAGGCTTCACTCGTCGGCGTTGAGAAGTCCATCAATGATCCGAGGGATAACATGGAGCTCTGGACCACTAGCCTTGTCGACATCGCGGAACGCCTCAGTTCGCAGCTGACCATCATGAAGATGGACAACTACATCTTCATGGATGACGAGCATGAGGCCACAAGTGCCAGGCTGACGCACTTCTTCTAGAATCTCATCAAGGCACTAGAGATGCACCATGCAGAGAGATCCACCAGCCTCGCCCACTAGTCCCGCGCGTTCTATCGTGACGTCCTCTTCAAGGTGCTCGTCAAGCTCATGTGCCGGAACCCTATCCTTGACATCCCCAAGGCTTTCAAAAGATTGCCGAAGGGAGTGGACACCAAGGCCGCCGAGGAGCAAGGGCCGCTTGCCGACAAGGTCACCGAGATCCCTAGGACTAAGGGCCAGCACAAGGACTAGCCCTTCACTTGTATCATTTGGCTGTAAATGTAGTTCATGTAAAAGACAGACTCATCTTAAGTTAGAACAGCATTTGGCTTCTGATGTAATACAACTTACTATATGATGAATGGTTTTGTGCTATCTCCCTACACTCTTGCTGCGAGCGCTTGAGGAACAGGTCCTTAGCAGCATGCCGGAAGTGCCGCTGCTGGCAAGGTCACACTTGACGGTCACAGTGCAGCTACTTAAGTTGTCAAACAGACTCGAAACAAAGTAAGAGAGCAACTGGTCGTGACAAGGTTCCTTAGCGTGCGGGTTTCTCATACAAAGGCCAAGATCGTTCAAGGAAGAAATGCAACTACAACAAAGAATTCATTTCAAAGTTTTTCAACTTAGCTCTTTTTTTGCTAGACTTCTTGTCATGAATGATAACTTGAACACCACTTGTGGTATCCATACAAGCACTCATACGTGCTCACGTGCCCGTATGGAACACCGTCTTTTGCTCTGTCTTCGCAGAAACGCCTCATGTTGATTCCTTCTTTCTCCATTCTCCTTCCATTCCATTTCCACACATGATTTCTTCCCTTTTTAGCCCATTCCACATGGAAACACATCAAAGAGAGGATTTGTGGAATCCTATACATTCATTGGTCATTAGTGGCAATAGAGGAGCGAATATCTCTTTTTTAAATGAAATATCTGGGTTTAAACAAAGGTGAATGAGTGTAAAAATATCACACATCGAGCCCTTGAAGGAATCAAGATGGGATCTTCCAAAGACCTGACACATACTCCAAGGGACGAATGCAGTCTTCAGCATACTTGTCTTCATATGTAACCGACCATATGTAACCCTAGGTACCCACGACATCTATATAAGCTAAAGATGGAAATGGGCAAGGTATGGGGTAGGTAGAGCAATACCATACACATACCCGTGTAGTCAATGGGTACAAAATTCTTCCCATACGCGTACCCATGGATATAAAACTTTACTCGTACCCATAACCGATGGGTTCCCAACGGTTAGATCAAACAGTACACAAGTTATGCATGATTTTACATTCATCGATACCACCTATACCGTGACATCGACAGCTACATTTTTACCTACCCCCTTCACATCACTTTAATCCATACCTTCTCGTAGAGGGCGGTACATGCCCATGCCCTAGCTTTTCATGTCATGGTCCTTGCCGAGGTATGCCCCTCTTATGTCAGATCATCTTTCCTAGCCACTTGGGCACGACCAGACACGCTGGGATGCGGGACCTCCTCTCTCGGAAAAGAGGGAGTTCCCCCGAGCACTTCCCATGGCCCATCAGGTTGACCTCACGGAGGGCCCTCGATGGCTCCTTTGGGGAGGCCCAAGGGGTACCCCCGTCCTGATCCCGTCGATAACCGGTGCCGATTTTTGCGAGGGCGAGTTGATGCTGCTTCAATGGCGATCAATTTTTTCCTCATCGGGACACGCGATGCGGAGGAGGGCGGTCGGTGCAGAGCAAGACAGTCGACGCAATGAGTATAGCCGAGACTGGTGGCTAGTGACCATCCGTGCCGCGGCAAATTTGTGAGGCGTGCTGCTCGATAGGCGGCGGCAAACAGCAGTGGCGAAATGCGGTGGGGTTTGGCGGCAGTTGATGACGATGACAAACATCGAGCTAAGGCCTCCTTTGGTTTGGAAGAATTTCATAAGAATTTTAGAGGATACGATTCTTATAGGATTTTTTCCTTTAGAGCCTTTTGGTTTATAGGAATGGATTCCTATTCCTATATAGGATTGGTTCCTATCCTTCACTTTTCATAGGAAAATAAAAATGAGCCTAGACTTAATGGAAAAATTCCTTTGATGTCAACCAAATGACATCTTATTTCCTATTCCTACTCATAAGATTTGAGATACATGCCATCTCATTTTCTATAAAATTTCTATTCCTATGATAATCCTATTCTATAAGGGTGGTTACCACCGTGATAGGCGTGGGAGAGGGGAGGATCAGACGGCCCCGCACCCTCTCATCTAAGGGGCAGGGAGGTGACCGGCCAGGGCTGGCGCCGGTCGACAAGGACAACTCTCAACACCTTCCCTTCTCCTTCCTACATTCCTCGTCCTCCTCAGTCTCTCCCCTCTCACCTCCCAACCCAAAGGATCCCTCCTCTTCACACTCCGTGTCGCCACATTCGGAGCTCGGATCCAACCACTGCTTATCCCACCCGATCCCTCCCAAATCACCCCCGCACCCGATTCGCTCCTCCCCTGCAAAGAGAGGTCTATACCCCTACCTTGATTCGGCGGCCGGCGCCATGGCGAGCGGCAGCGAGCAGCCGCAGGCGGAGACCGAGCCCGAGGCGGTGGAGCTCGTGCTGTTCCAGGTCGCCGAGTGCTACGTCTATCTGGTATTCGTCCTAATTCTCTTTGGTTTCTGTGACAATCTAGTGATGGGGATTCATCGAGCGCTTGCTGTGCATGAATGTGTTGCCGACGGCCTGACGTTTTGGGGCCTTTTTGTGTGCAGATACCTCCTAGGAAGACGGCCGCCTCTTACAGGTTCTGCTCCTCTTAGTTCGTTGAAGAATCTGATAACGGTTTGTTAGGATTTGTATCTGTTGACTGTCAGGTTGAATAGCGTTAGTAGCTAAATAGACCAGGAAAATCACAATTAGCTAAAGGTTGCAGGCCTTGTTTCAGCATTTTTTTCGCATTTGCAAACTTGATTGCAAAGCTAATGCACTATTTTGCTTCACGATTGCCTGTTCGTCCTTTTTGGTGTCCGGTTCGAGTGATGGATTGAACTTATCTTCTATTTGGTTTGAATGTATCACCAGTTCGCAACCGCGTCATTGCTTATACGAACGTGATAATTGAAAAAAAGACTAGGAAGGAAATCCTACATATATCATGGACTACCCCACCATAGGATTAATCCACTCCTCAGACCATATCATGCCTTCCGCAATTTATTGAAAATGATCTTACATTAGTGACATCTAGGGCTGATGAGTGGAATGTCAACAAATGGGCTTGGGAAGGGGCACTTAAGGTTGCCAGCAAGGGGGAAGAATGTGTCATCAAACTGGAAGACAAGAGCACTGGTACAGTAATTTTGTTACTGCTGGCCATTCCTTTGTAGCGTTTGTAATCCTGACTTCTTAATTTCTCTTGCTCATTTCAGGTGAGCTGTATGCCAGGGCATTTCTGAGAGAAGGCGAACCACATCCGGTGGAAGCTGTAATTGATAGCAGCAGGTCGGTATATATTGCTGCCACAGGGCAGTCTAATTGTATAATGAAATGTGTGCCTTTGCAGTTCCATTCTGGGTTAGACACCGCAAATACTCTATTAGCAGAACCTGAAACGATTCTTATTGCTTGCAGATATTTTGTACTTCGCGTTGAAGAGAATATAGGTGATAACTTGTCTTTTCCTCGAGTTATAAGATCTTGCATTTGCACTGACATTCTACTTACTGCTGAGTTTAGCCGTTTGCCATAGTATTTGATACTTAGTGTCGAGCTGGTGAGCATAGTGTTTGTTAAGTTGTGTTGAGATGGTGAGCATGGTATTTGACAAGTAGTATTGAGGTGCTGAGCATATTACTTGATCTGGTTAGCACCATTTCTTGCAATGGTTCGTATATAGAAGCATGACAATTCTTACTATGCACTGCAGATGGGCGTCAGCGTCATGCTTTTATAGGGTTAGGCTTCCGTGAAAGAACTGAAGCATATGACTTCCAAGCTGCTCTACATGACCATATGAAGTATCCTTTTATCTTATCTTGAAACACAATATGTTGCCTGTAATTTGGATTGTCACATGAATGTTTCCCATGCAAGTCAGTCCACGACCAGAGACTATATATGTGGAATTCCATTAGATCAAAAAGTAATGTCTGCTTAGCACAATATATTATTGTTTTGAAACAACAATTTTAATACTAAGTTGGTCTATTACATGAATCCAGTCAGGTCACTGAGCAATGCTCAGAACTTTGAATGCACTTCCAGTTGACAAAAATATTTCTTTTAAAGTTATATGAAATATTTCTTGGCCAGTCACTTTTCTTCTTCTTTCCTGTTTCTTTATTATTTCTAAATATATTGGTGTATGGTATTAGAGTTGTACAATAAGTTGTTCATATAATCTGTTGTTCTCTTACATTATCAAAGATATCTAAACAAGAAGAAGACCGCTGAAGAGATGGTGCAGCACTATGAGAATACGTCATCAGTGGATTATAGCCTCAAAGAAGGGGAAACTTTAGTTCTCCAACTAAAAAATGTAAGTTTTCATTGACTTCTTATTCCAGGAGAAATGAATTAAAGCTTGGTCATGGGATTATTTTTAAGTGTCTTAAAAATTACTCCCTCCGATCCAAAAAAAGTGGCTTTAGTTCAAATTTGAACTGAAGCTGAACTAAAGGCACGACACTTTTTTTGGATCAGAGGGAGTAGCATATATGATTTTTTATGCTTAACTAGTATTTTCCACTTTAAGATGCACAATTATTCTGTGTGCAACCTCCGTTTCCGGTCATGCATGGGATTTATTGAATTGGGGTAATCTTCTTATCTTGACCTAGAAAACACAGTCTAGTGCATCTTCAAGGTTCCTCCAATGGCATTTGAGAACATCATATACCCTTGCATGTTCGGGGATATATCAGTTTGAGCTGCTGTCACGTAAGAACTTGAGAAAAAACTGAACCTTACTAAGCTATAGTTAAGAATATTTTCGTTCATGCGGCAAAATTAGTTGACTAAAGTGTATTATGCTACAGTAATAAATTTGTATGCATGCCTTTGATAAGCACTTGAATTGCTTTGTATTTCTCATGTTCTTCACGTAACATGCCCCTGATTTTTGGGTCTGTTATGCAGAAAGAAAGTGCCAGCAAGACAAAATCTGCATTTTTCGAGCAAGGTCTGAACAAGCTGTCGTTCAATGAAAAAGCAAACACCAAGGAGGCCACAGTGTCCCTCAAACTCCCGCCACCTCCACCCTCACCCGTGTCTCCAACTGATTCTGGAGTTGCCATTTCCCCTTTCAAAGCAGAATTTCCTTCCCAGGAACAACCAGGCACCGGCGATGCCGGGGACGCCGCCGCTCCTTTCAAAGCAGAATTTCCTTCACAAGAAGAAGCACTGGATGATATCGTGGAAGCTAGAGCAGAAGCTGCTCCTCGTAATCAACCAGCCGCAGCAGAGAAGAGCAAACAAGGAAGCGTGGATGATGAGTTTGACTTTGGGGACTTCCAGGCTGCTGCTTGAATCATGTATCCTGTACATACGTCAACTTTATTACGTGGACACATACATGTCTCCTTTCTTTTTCTTGGATCTCCCGTCAGTTGTGACTTTTTTTGGCCACCCGAGTTGTTGTACAGAGAGCTGTCATATGATAAGCCGTATAAATTAAGAATACATATATAAGCCGTAGAACACATGGATGGAAACATTCTGGAATTTTTTTAAGCACATATTTTCTACTAAATTTAAATGAGTAATATGTAAAAAGTAGCCAAGGAAAGAAAGAAAGAAAAAGGAAAAAGCGGCAGATCCTATCCAATTCCTGATCTAGGTATCCCCATAGATTTGATCAACTAGAGTGAAACATCATCCCAGATTGGAAATAATCCAATCCTTGAGGGCCTGTTCATGCTTAATTTTGAAACTGTGAATTAGAAGGGTCATGTCCTTATTGAGCAAGAATTTCCAGGAATTTCTGCAAGGAACTTCCTGAAAATCTTGCCATTTCTTAGAATCCATAAGTTCCAGCACCCTAGAATAATTATATCCATCTCCAAGGCCTTGGGAAATTTCTGATGGGCTAGTAAAATCTCATCATACGTATAAGTTCCTCTTTGCCTATAGGTGATTATAGAGGCCCAACAGTCCTGAGGAAAAAGACAGTCCCAAAAAAGATGAAGAGCGGGTTCTTCAGCACCCTCATGCAAAATAACAAAGTCATAGCAGTCCAAGTGCATGGTTTTCCTCTTAGGAGTTTTTTGTGTTGACCCTATCATGAAGCAGTAGCTAGAAAAATATCGTATGCCTAATCCTGTCAGCACATTCCAGAGCCATTTGAAGATCTTGTGTGCTTCCACTCCATCTATCATAGTATTGTACACTAAGATGGAAGAGTAGTCTTATTCAGAGCATATCCACCTATCTTGATTCTGCCAATTGGTGTGTTGAGAAAGCAACAGTTGAAGCTCATTCAGCTGAGCAAAAGCTTGAGCTAAGAGAGGGGTGTGGAAGAAGACATAAATGTCAGCACTGTTAACCATATGCTAGAATAGTTTGAGGTGTGCCTTCCACTAGCTAGAATCCACCATCCTCTCACCAGAAATTCCTCGGAGTAGTATTTGTCCCAAATTAGTTGCACCCAAGGAAGACTTTCTTTATTGAAGAATTTTTTTAAGGGTTTTCATCAAGAGAGCTTTATTGTGGACAACCACATCTAGGATACCAATCCCACCCCGACTTTTAGGCTTGTGTATTGTGTTCCAGGCTATTAAAGTTTGCCCAGAGTTTTCTTGTCCATATTTCCTCCAAACGAAGTGTATGAAGTATTTGTTTATTTGCTCAATGACACCAGCAGGTAGGGCTAAAGCACACATGAAGAAAATAGGCATGAAAGAGAACACAAATTTAATAAGTTGTAGTCTTCCATCATATGATAGCATTGTGGAGCATCCGACCAACCTTCGCTCTATTACTTGACAAAATAGGACTAAAACCTTCATTTTTCAATCTTCCATCTCTTAGAGGAGGCCCAGATATGTGAGTGGAAAGTTACCCAGCTTGCGTCCCAGAAGATCAAGAATTCTGTTCGGATTTCATCGGGCACATTCAATGGAAGCAAAACTAATTTTCTACAGTTAATCTTCAGACTAGTTTGAGCAGAAAAATGAGTCAGAAGATTATTGAGTTGAAGAATTTGAGGTTCCTCTACTCGCATGATCAAGATGGTGTCCTCTGCATACTGAATCACTGGAAAATCTTGGTTGGAATGTGGTAAATGGGGTACCTGAATCAAATTGGCATTCGTTGCTTCATTAAGAATGGTTTGCAAAAGATCAGCGACTAGAACAAAAATAAGAGGGGAGAGAGGGTACCCTTGTCTAACCCCTCTTTTACAGTGAAGTTGTTTTCCTGGAACCCCATTAAGCAATACAGATGAGAAGCATGTGCTATGGACCATGCTCATCCACTTGATCCATATATCACCAAAGCTTTTTCCTTTCAGAATTTGAAAAAGAGTCTCATGCTCAATCACATCAAAGGCCTTCTCAAAGTCAAGCGCTAAAATAATTATTTCTTGCTTTCGCTGCTTTCACTGATGTATGTATTCAAAGGCCCAAGCCAGACAATCTTGGATTGATCTTTTCCTAAAAAACATATTGATATATGTGCACCAACTGGAGAATGATTTTCTGCAGCCTGTTTGCCAATAACTTTGTGACGATTCCGATTGTGCAGTTGAGCAAAGAAATATGCCTAAAGTCACTAGGAAGGAGAAGATTGTCCTTCTTCTGGTAAGAGTGATGAAGGAGCTATTAATAAGCTTGAGATCAATATCTCCGCAGTAGAAATCTTGAATGAGCTCATAAAAATCATTAGATATGATATCCATCCCAAATAAGCCTTTATAAATGCACCATTAAATCCATTAGGACTAGGGGCTTTGCTAGAGGGCATATTTTTAATCATCCTATCTATCTCTACGTTTGAAAAAGGTTCTTCCAATTGATTAATCTGATCATTGTTCTGAAGTAAGCTTGGCAGGTGAAAGAAATTGGAAGTTGGAGAAGAAGTGCCAAGTCTATCTTTAAAGGTTCTCCATGGGATTGCAACTTTGGCTTGATGATCGGAATGTTCAGCTTGGTTTTCATCCAAGAGCATAGGAATATAATTATTTTTGTATTTGATTCTTGCTTTTGCTTGGAAGAATTTTGTGTTACCATCACTAGATTTAACCCATCTTATGGTTTCTCTTCGCTTCCAATAAGCACTTTGATATTCCAAAAGGTTACCCATATGCTTTTTGACAATGTTCCTTCCATTCCACTCTTTAGTGCTTAAGGGCCTGAGTTCCTAAAATGTCCCAAACAAGGATCAAATCATTTGAATTACTGATGTAATGTGCTAAATTTGAGAAGTTCTTAGCCCAAATCTCTAGCCCCTTTTCGAGCCTTTTAAAGTTAACAGTAATCCTTTTGGCATTAGAAGTCATAGACACCTCTTGATCCCAAATTTTTTGACCACATCTCTGAATTCTAGGAATTTTAAAAAAATAATTAAATATGAAAATATTAGCTTTGGGAATGTTGGATCCCACATGAATGACACAAGGCACATGGTTAGATACGGGTTTAGCAAGAGTAGAAGCATAAGTATTGGGGTAATTTAACATCCAGGATTCAGAAGAAAACACTAATCCAACTTTTCTACTAAGGGTACCTCTTGCATATTGCTCCAAGTGAGCTTTCTATTTTGAGTGGAATCTCACTCAAGCTTAATTCACCGATGGTTGAGTTAAAGTTCATCATGTCATTAAAACTGCCTCCAACTCCATTTCTATCTTCAGGGTACCTATTGTAGTTGAAATCTCCTATAATTAACCAATCCACATGAGGGGAGCATTGATAACCCACAAGTATAGGGGATCGCGACAGTCTTCGAGGGTGAAATTTCACCCAAATTTATTGATTCGACACAAGGGGAGCCAAAGAATATTTATGAGTATTAGCACTTGAGTTGTCAATTCAACCACACCTGGAGAACTAAATATCTGCAGCAAAGTATTTAGTAGCACAATAGTATGATAGTTTGATAGCAATGGTATAATACTAGAAATAGTAACAGGAACAGTAACAGTAGCGGCTTTGTAGTGATTGTAACAACAACAACAACAACGAAATTAACTTAGCAAAGATCATTATAAGAAAAGCGTAGGCATTGGATCAGCAATGGATATTTGTGTTGGATGATATTTATCATGTAACAGTCACAACCTAGAGCAATATACAATAGGTCCGATTCATCAATGTAATGTAGGCATGTATTCCGTATATAGTCATATGTGCTTATAATAAGTTTGTATGCCATCTTTTGTCCTACCCTCCCATGGCAGTGGGGTCCAAAGGGAAACTAAGGGATATTAAGGCCTCCTTTTAATAGAGAACCGGAACAAAGCATTAACACATGGTCAATACATGAACTCCTCGAATTATAGCCATCCCCGGAGAGTATCCCAACTATTGTCACTTTGGGGTTTACAGATCAGAACAATAATAAGTGCATATAACTAGTAGATAGGATCAAGAACTCAAATATATTCATGAAAACATAAAGGGTTCATATCTGAAATCATGGCACTCGGGCCCTAGTGATAAGCATTAAGCATAGCAAAGTCATAGAAACATCAATCTCAGAACATAGTGGATACTAGGGATCAAGCCCTAACAAATTGAATCGATTACATGACAAATCTCATCCAACTCCATCATCGTCTAGCAAGCCTACGAAGGAATTACTCACTCCCTGTAGTCAGCATCATGAAGTTGTTGATGGAGAAGGGTTGATGATGATGATCGCGATGAACCCCCCTCTCTGGAGCCCCGTACGGACTCCAGATCAGCCCTCCCGATGAAGAACAGGAGGTGGCAGCGGCTTCATTTCGTAAAAGCGATGAAACTTCTTCTCTTGTTTTTTTCTCTCGGGAAGACGGTATCTATGGAGTTGAAATTAGGGTCGGCGGAGCCTCGTGGGCCCCACAAGGTAACATGTGGGCCCTAGGGGTGGGCGCACCCTATTGCCTTATAGGCAATAGGTGGCCCCCCTTTGGTGGATCTCCGTTCCAATATTTTTCATATATTCCATAAAAAATCTCCAAAAAGTTCTGTCTGATTCCGAGAACTTTTATTTCTGCACAAAAAACAACACCATGGTAGTTCTGCTAAAAATTGCGTCAGTTCGGGTTAGTTTCATTCAAATCACGCAAATTAGAGTCCAAAACAAGAGCAAAAGTGTTTGAAAAAGTAGACGATGGAGACGTATCAACTCTCCCAAGCTTAACTCATTGCTAGTCCTCAAGCAATTCAGTTGACAAACTGAAAGTGATAAAGAAAAACTTTTACAAACTCTTTTGTTCTTGTATCCGTACATAAGCATAAATAGCACCCAATGAGGGAGTCCTGGATTAGGGGGTCTCCGGACAGCCGGACTATATCCTTTAGCCAGACTGTTGGACTATGAAGATACCAGATTGAAGACTTCATCCCATGTCCGGACGAGACTTTCCTTGGCGTGGAAGGCAAGCTTGGCAATACGGATATGTAGATCTCCTCCCTTGTAACTGACTCTGTGTAACCCTAGCCCCCTCCGGTGTTTATATAAACCGGAGGGTTTAGTCCGTAGGACAACAACAAACATACCATAGGCTACCTTCTAGGGTTTAGCCTCTACGATCTCGTGGTAGATCAACTCTTGTAATAGTCATATCACCAAGATCAATCAAGCAGGACGTAGGGTATTACCTCCATCAAGAGGGCCCGAACCTGGGTAAACATCGTGTCCCCTGCCTCCTGTTACCATCCGCCTTAGACGCACAGTTCGGGACCCCCTACCCGAGATCCGCCGGTTTTGACACCGACATTGGTGCTTTCATTGAGAGTTCCACTGTGCCGTCACCGACTCACCGTAAAGGCTTGATGGCTCCTTCAATCATCGGTAGCGATGCGGTCTAGGGTGAGGTTTTCCTCATCGGATAGATCTTCGTATTCGGCGGCTTCGCACCACGGGCCAACTCGCTTGGCCATCTGGAGCAGATCAAGAGCTACGCCCCTGGCCATCAGGTCAGGTTTGGAAACTTCAACTACACTGCCGACATCCGCAGAGACTTGATCTTCGACGGATTCGAGCTCATGACAGGTGCGCCGCACAATCACGACGAGCATGACGTAACTCTGTCGTTGGACAATGTTCGGGAGATCGCATCTGCAACTAATCCGGCCCTCAATTCGGAGTAGATTGCGCCATCCAAGGACGGGGGAATAGACCCCGCCATGGAGGCAGCACTCTCAGTGGCGATAGAGCCGGATACTGACTTCACCCCCTACGAGAGCCGTGTTGCCGAACCGTTGGATTCGTCCTCGGCCACAGGCTCCGAACCGCCTGCATCCGCGCCCATCGAATCCGATTGGGTACCGATCATGGAGTTTACCTCCACGGATATCTTCCAGCACTCGCCTTTCGGTGATGTGCTAAATTCATTAAGATCTCTCTCCTTGTTAGGAGAACCTTGGCCGGATTATGTCCGGCTAGAACGGGATGCGGACGACGAAAAAATTCGCTCCCCACCCACCACCCACTTAGTAGCCACTATCGACGATTTAACCGACATGCTCGACTTCGACTCCGAAGACATCGACGGTATGGACGACGATGCAGGAGACGAACAGGAACCAGTGCCCACAGGGCGCTGGACAGCCACTTCATCACATGACATATACATGGTGGATACACCTAAAGAAGGCAATGGCGACGAGACAGCAGAGAATGACCCATCCAAGAAGCAAACCAAGCGCCGACGTCAGCGGCGCCGCTCTAAGTCCCGCCATAACAAAAACAGCGATAACATCGCAAGAGAAAATAACACTCCAGTCGACTCCAGAGGAAACGATGACCACATGGATCCGATGTCCGAACACGGCGACGCCACGGATAAACCTCACCAATCCCCCTCTGAGGAGAAAAATAGTCCGGACGAAGATGCACACATCATCCCGGAAAGGCACTTGGAAAAAGAGAACCTCCGCATAAGGCTTATTGCCACATCGAGGAGTCTGAAAAAGCAGAAGCAAAGGCTTAAGGCCACACAAAATACGCTCAACAGCAGGTGGAACAAAGTGCTCGACAACGAAGAAAAGTATAGTGGAAGTTACCACACAAAGAGCTATCCAAAGCACAAGGTATTACCTGAATTCGACGATGAGGCCTTAGAGCCCACACAGCCGGAAAATAAAACGGCCAACCGGACGGATCAACCACCTTGTGACCGCGATAGAGCGGCTAACAAGGCCACACATAAGTCCACACACGATCTACGTGAGGACTTGCGCCAAAAATCTAGTATGACCAGATCCATCTATGGATCTAAGAAGCGCGCTCCGGAACAAACCAAAACCAAATACTACAAACGTATGAACGCCATGATACATCCAAATACAGGGGTGCCGCGCACCCCCTATGTTTCACCGATGAGGTGCTGGACCACGAATTCCCAGAAGGATTCAAACCAGTGAACATAGAGGCATACGACGGGACCACAGACCCTGGGGTCTGGATTGAGGACTTTATCCTCCATATCCATATGGCTCGCGGAGATGATCTCCACGCCATCAAGTACTTGCCCCTCAAGCTCAAAGGACCAGCCCGACACTGGCTGAAAAGCCTCCCCGAAAACTCAATTGGAAGTTGGGAGGAGCTCGAGGATGCTTTTCGGGCTAATTTTCAAGGGACCTATGTCCGACCTCCAGATGTAGACGATTTAAGTCATATAATTCAACAGCTCGGAGAGTCAGCCCGAAAGCTTTGGAACAAGTTTCTCACTAAGAAGAACCAAATCGTCGACTGTCCGGACGCCGAAGCCTTAGCAGCTTTCAAGCACAGCGTCCGAGACGAATGGCTCGCCAGACACCTCGGCCAAGAAAAACCGAGAACAATGGCAGCCCTGACAAGCCTCATGACCCGCTTTGGTGCGGGTGAAGATGGCTGGTTAGCCCGCAGTAGCACCAGCGACCCAAGCACATCCGAAGTCAGGGATGTCAATGGAAAACCACGACGCAGTAAAAGCAAGCGTCAAAATAAAGAAGATAGCCCAGATAATACGGCGGTAAACGCCGGATTCAGGGGCTCTCGACCAGGTCAGCGGAAAAAGCCTTTCAAAGGCAGCAGAGATGGACCATCCAGCCTAAACAAGATTCTAGACAAACTGTGTCAGATTCATGGCACCCCTGATAAACCTGCAAATCACACCCACAGAGAGTGCTGGGTCTTTAAGCAGGACGGTAAGCTAAACGCCAAACACAAGGGAAGGGAGACACCAAGTGAAGACGAGGACGAACCTCGCCAGCAAAAGCACTGGAGGACAGAAAAAATTCCCACCAGAGGTTAAAACAGTAAACATGATCCATGTGACAAAGAGGAGAAGCAAACACGTACTCTGAGACATACGCGCCGTAGAGCCCGTCACCCCTAAGTTCAACCCCTGGTTGGCCTGCCCGATCACTTTTGATCGCAGGGATCACCTGACAAGCATCCGACATGAAGGATTGGCCGCCTTGGTGTTAGACCCAATAATAAACGGATACCATGTCACACAAGTCCTTATGGACGGCGACAGTGGTCTAAATCTGATATATCAGGACACAGTCCGCAAAATGGGGATAGACCCGACAAAAATCAGCCACAACAATACTACCTTCAAGGGAGTAATACCAGGCCCAGAGGCCCGCTGCACGGGCTCTCTATTACTAGAGGTTGTATTCGGTTCTTCCGACAACTTCTGAAGCGAAAAGTTAACTTTCTACATTGCTCCATTCCGAAGTGGCTATCAAGCACTACTCGGAAGAACAACTTTCGCTCATTTTAATGCGATACCACATTACGCTTCTCTTAAGCTTAAGATGCCCGGTCCACGTGGCACTATCACAGTTAGTGGAAATATTGAGCGTTCCCTATGCACGGAAGAACGCGCGGCGGCTTTAACAGCCGAGCACTAGACGGCCTCACCAACCAGAATAAATGACAGGTCGTCAAGACCACGGACACGGTTAGACGAGTCCGGCGCATCAATAGATATAACTAAGATTGGTGTGATGGTTAAACCCTCACAGACGGTACCAGGGGCTTCCCGCGTGTAATCAGGGCTAGTTCGGCTCAACTTGACTTATCTTGAATTTTAATTGTTTATTGAGAATAACCAATTTTTTGGCACGACAACTTTGACCTAAGTTCTTCTCTTTTACAGATGACAATCGTGCTACACCCATCCAGGACACGGCACAACGGAGACACAGGCACAGACGTGCAACAGGGACCCGCTCAAAGGTTTCTTTTCAGATTAAGACCCTGCGTAAACCTTTTTTTACTGTCTCTTGTTGCTCACATCCTCCGGATACTTAATACAACCGAGAAGGATGCTGACGTTATTGGCATGTGGCCACGTCAGGATATTGCACGTACCTGGACAATCGAGGTTTATTATTAAGGGCATTGTTCAGCCCGACATATGTTATAAAGAGCGAATACCTCAGGGAGTGTTCGGCGTCGCGAGTTTGGCCTTATATGCATTAGCTCCGAATCATGTCTTTGGTTAAATGTTGGGTTTGCCCGGCTCCCGTGTTTTGCTACCTTATCGGCTAAGGCGGCACCGGGAGAACTACTGCGATTGTGCCCTGGTTCATCCAGATGAGCACCTCAGTAGAGAAAGCCGAAAACTGACTGTCATGATAAAGCGGGAGACTGGTCAACCACTTGATGACTTAGCGGAATCTTCAGGATTGCTCCGCATTAACGAAGGGCCGTTTCCCGGTCATGTACGTACGCGCCCCGTATTCGGACGAGCGCGGAAGTACCAGGGGCTATATAGTAGTCCCACCGTCAAACTCCTATGGCTAAGTGAAAGTGTTAAAGCAATATAGTACGATTGCCTCGTTCGCTGCGCTACCACCTCCTTCATGGACCAAGATGTTGGATCAAGTGTGAATACGCATTTTTTGCGAACACCCCCGCATTATATGCGTGGCGGCTGAAGCCGATGACTGCAAACTTTCAGCTTATATACATATATACATAAACGGCCGCACAGGAGGCATCATAATACTTTCAGGCAAAAGTATAAACACAGCCTTTATAATCCAATAAAACATTGTTTTTACAATGGAATACATGTCACTAGAACATAATATTCTTCGAGCACTGAGCCTCTATCGAACGAGCGCCTTCAAGGACTTCTTCAAAGTAGTGCTCGGCAGCAACTCGGCCCACGGCTGAACCCTGTGTTGCAATAGTGGTGGTCTCCATCTCTGCCCAGTATGTCTTGACACGGGCAAGTACCATCCGCGCACCCTCTATGCACGCCGACCTCTTCATAGCGTTGATGTGCGGCACAACACCAAGGAACTGTTGCACTAAACTAAAATAACTATTCGGCCTTGGCCCTTCCGGCCACAGATGATCCGCAACAGACCTCATGGCAAGCTCGGACAACCTATGGAGCTCGGCCCATTCGGCCATTCGCTCATTCAACAGCAGAGGACGCACGGGAAGATGGAACTGTGACCAGAATAGCTTTTCCACTTCACGATCTTTTTGATCCTTGAAGTACTCGGCCGCATCAGCAGCACTTGCCGCCAAATCCACATATGCTTCTGCAGAACTCCATAGTTGATCAAGAGGGGCATACATCGGATCTCCGAACTTCATCCGCAACAAAAAGGGCTTCCCAGCCGCGATATCCCCAGCTTGACGCAGCTCCTCCTTCGCCGCTCTGATTTTGAAGCGGGCTTCCTTGGCTGCTACCATGGCCTTCTCCAGGTCCGTCGCCTTCGTCCGGCTTTCTTTTTCAAGAAGCTGGTAATGGTCGGCGGCATCTTTCAACTCAACGGCCATTTCGGCTATTTTTTCCTTGCTTTGGCAATGCGCAGCCTGTTCGGCCCTCTGCTCTTCGACCGCCTTTAGAGCGACCACATCACTATTCCTGGCTTGTTCCTTGGCTCGGGCAAGTTCTGCCCAAAGGGTCTCCACATCGGCAGCTCCATCTGCAGTCACAACATATTAAGATACTGGCATCATGCTCCTCTTACTATGTGTTGATCACCGGAGAAATCACATACCCTGTGCCTCGTCGAGCCGCTTGTTGACAAGCACGATGTCGGCATCTACCGCATCAAATTGCCGCTTCAGCTTGGCAAACTCATCAGTCTGGCTAGCCACCGAACCTTCAACCACCTACACATGAAGGTGGCCTAATTATTTCCTGGAACTATGATCCTCTGTTCGCCGCCGTTCTCGACGACAACCAGAGTCTCAGAGGCTACTATCTGCATAGGGCACACCTAACGTGCGCGGTACTGTAAAAAACATACACTATTTCACGTACCTCAAAGCCTTTCAGCAAACTCATAAAAGCTTCATGCAACCCGCTTTCGGCGGATGAAATCCTTTCAATCACCATACCCATTAGCGTACGATGCGCTTCTAAGATGGCCGCTCGCTCCAGAAGATCCTTCAGTGCGTCCGACCGCACACTGTATGGTTCCGCGCTCTTTCTGTTGCTCTCTTTAGGAGCCGAATACTGAGGACTTTAGGTGGCCAAAGGATTACCCTCTGGCCTTGGCGGATCAGGAGAAACCCTCCGCGATGACACTTCAGGGTCGCCCGCCTCATGAGGCGGGGTGGCAGGGGGAGGTGTTTCGCTCTCCATCATCTCCGGAAGAAGATCCCCCGAAGACGAACTCTGTCGAGAAGGGCTACGACCCGAACTACAAGACATATGCTTCAGTTATTGTCTTCAGAAGTAATGTAGGATATGTTTACTATTAAGTACTTTTTGTGTACTTACAGCTCGGTAGAGGGCTGATCCCCTTGCGGGCACTGTGCGGCAAGAGTACCCTCCGAGGCAGGACCCTCTGGCGAAGATTTCTTCCCCCGTTTGGAAACCTTTGTTTCCGGGTCTTCAGAGGTGGTCCTCTTCCTTCCTTGGGGAGAGGGAATTTCAGATTCTTCTCCCTGGTTATCCTCCTTCGCGGAGGCGCTAATTCCCTCGGTTTGGATGAATAATGAGTGAGGCCTGCTTTCAACCTCTTTATTCCCCCTTTATCTTCCCCTGAGGGCGCCTGATAAGGCGCCGACTCGAGCATTCTGGCTAGTACTAGATTTGCCGAGCCTTCGGGAAGGGGGCCGAACACCTGATCATCTTCGCCTTTGTTACCCAGTCCTAGTCAAGGAGCGAATTTTCAGAATAATGTTATGACAAATAAAAAGACAGCGTGTGCGGCCACGAGATTACTTACTTGGGTATCTGGGCGATTACGGCTTAGACCCGCATCCTCGGTGGTGTCCGGACACTTTATTTGTGGTCCGAAGAACAATTTGTACATCTCTTCAAGCGTCATGCCAAGGAAGTGCTAAATAGTTCGCGGTCCTTCCGGGTTGAATTCCCACATACGGAGGGGTCGACATTTGCAAGGCGGGACTCGACGAACTAGCATGACTTGCATTACCGTGACCAGGCTTACATCTCTCTCGAGGAGATCTCGGATGCGACTCTGCAATATCGGCACATCATTTACTGGCCCCCAGTTCAGCCCCTTGTTGATCCATGACGTCAGTTGTGGTGGGGGGCCTGAGTGAAAGGCAGGCGGCTACCCACTTGGCACTTCAGGGAGCTGTGATATAAAACCACTCCCGTTGCCATAAACCGAACACCTCTGGGAAGGAACCCTCTGGCCATGGAACGTCAGCACTTTTGCTTATCACAACACCTCTGCACTCTGCGTGTCGCCCCTTCATCATCTTCGGCTTCACATTGAAAGCCTTGATCCACAGGCCAAAGTGTGGGGTAATGCGGAGAAAGGCCTCAGACATGACGATGAACGATGAGATGTGAAGGACGGAATCCGGGGCCAGGTCATGGAAATCCAGCCCATAATAGAACATGAGCCCCTTAACAAAGGGATCCATAGCGAGGCCTAGCCCTTGGAGGAAGTGAGAGATGAATACAACGCTCTCGCCGGGTTCGGGAGTGGGAATGACCTGCCCTCGAGCAGGCAGCCTGTGCGAGATTTCGAGGGTCAAATGCCTAGCCTCTCTCATCTTCTTGATGTCTTCCTCTATGACAGAGGAAGGCATCCACCGACCTTCCTCAGAAAATAAGAAAAATACCTGCCAAAGATGAAGGCCAGGGGGCCCACTGTCTCTCCACGAGGGTGGGGCGCGCCCCCTACCTCGTGGGCCCCTTGTTGCCTCTCTGACTCCAACTCCACCTCCATATATTGAGTTTCAGGGAGAAAAAAATCAGAGAGAAGAAATCATCGTGTTTTACGATACGAAGCCGCCGCCAAGCCCTAAAACCTCTCGGGAGGGCTGATCTAGAGTCCGTTCGGGGCTCCGGAGAGGGGAATCCATCTCCATCATCATCACCAACCATCCTCCATCACCAATTTCATGATGCTCACCGCCGTGCGTGAGTAATTCCATCATAGGCTTGCTGGACGGTGATGGGTTGGATGGGATCTATCATGTAATCGAGTTAGTTTTGTTAGGGTTTGATCCCTAGTGTCCACTATGTTCTGAGATTGATGTTGCTATGACTTTGCTATGCTTAATGCTTGTCACTAGGGCCCGAGTGCCATGATTCAGATCTGAACCTATTATGTTTTCATCAATATATGAGTGTTCTTGATCCTATCTTGCAAGTCTATAGTCACCTATTATGTGTTATGATCAGTTAACCCCGAAGTGACAATAATCGGGATACTTACCGGTGATGACCGTAGTTTGAGGCGTTCATGTATTCACCATGTGTTAATGCTTTGTTCTGGTTCTCTATTAAAAGGAGGCCTTAATATCCCTTAGTTTCCGTAAGGACCCCGCTGCCACGGGAGGGTAGGACAAAAGATGCCATGCAAGTTCTTTTCCATAAGCACGTATGACTATATTCGGAATACATGCCTACATTATATCAATGAACTGGAGCTAGTTCTGTGTCACCCTAGGTTATGACTGTTACATGATGAACCGCATCCGACATAATTCTCCATCACCGATTCATTGCCTACGAGCTTTCCATATATTGTGCTTCGCTTATTTACTTTTTTGTTGCTATTGCTATCATCACTACAAAATACCAAAAACATTGCTTTTACTACTGTTATCTTTTGCTACCGTTATCACTACTATCATATTACTTTGCTACTGAACACTTTGCTGCAGATATTAAGTTTCCAGGTGTGGTTGAATTGACAACTCAGCTGCTAATACTTGAGAATATTTTTTGGTTCCTCTTGTGTTGAATCAATAAATTTGGGTTGAATACTCCACCCTCGAAAACTGTTGCGATCCCCTATACTTGTGGGTTATCAAGACCATTTTCTGGCGCCGTTGCCGGGGAGCATAGCTCTATTCTTTGAGTCACTTGGGATATATATCTACTTATCATTATGAAGAACTTGAGAGATCCAAAAACCAAGATCTATCCCTCAACTACGAGGGGAGGTAAGGAACTTCCATCTAGCACTGCACTTGATTCACCTTCTGTTATGAGTAAGTTTGCGACACCTACACCTGCTTCTGCTATTCGTTCTGATATGTCGCATGTTATTGATGATGCCACTTCTGCTATGCATGATACTTATGATGAAACTACCTCTATGCCTGATACTACTATGCCACTTAGTGATTTTCTTGATGAACAACTTGCTAGGGCTAGAGAAATTAAAAATATTGAATCTGATGATACTGATGAAAGTGATGATGAAGAATCACTTGCTATTCCTAAGGGTTATGTATTTGATCAAGATGCTTCTTTAGCCATTTTAGCTTGCAGAAATAGAACTGAACTTAAAATATTATTAGCTAAATGGAGTAAGCAATCTCTAAATAATAGAATGAAACCTGACCCTGCTTTTGCTACTTCACCTATCTTTGTTACTGATAAGGATTATGAATTCTCTGTTGATCCTGATATAATTACTTGGTTGAATCTGATCCTTTTCATGGTTATGAATCTGGAACTCTTGTGGCACATCTTACTAAATTGAATGATATAGCCACCCTATTCACTAAAGATGAGAGAACTCGCTACTTTTACATCCTTAAAATATTTCCGTTCTCATTAAAAGGTGATGCTAAGATATGGTTTAATTCTCTTGATCCTGGTTGTGTGCATAGTCCCCAGGATATGATTTATTAGTTCTCTACTAAATATTTACCTGCTCATAAGAAACAAGCTGCTTTAAGGGATATATATAATTTTGTGCAAATTGAAGAAGAGAGTCTCCCACAAGCTTGGGGGTGGCTTCTCCAATTACTTAATGCTTTGCCTGATCATCCTCTTAAGAAAAATGAAATACTTGATATCTTTTATAATGGACTAACCGATGCCTCCAGAGATTACCTGGATAGTTGTGTTGGTTCTGTTTTTAGGGAAAGAACACCAGATGAAGCTGAAATTCTATTGCATAATATGTTGACAAATGAAAATAATTGGACACCTCCGGAGCCAATTCCTGAGCATATTCCTAAACCATCTTCGAAGAAGAGGGGTATTCTATTTCTCAGTCCTAAAGATATGCAAGAGGCAAAGAAATCTATGAAAGAAAAGGGTATTAAATCTGAAAATGTTAAGAATTTACCTCCTATTGAAGAAATACATGGTCTTAATTTACCTCCCGTTGAAGAAACATATAATCTTAATCCTTTACCTATTGAAGGAACTCATGGTCTTGATAACCCGACACAGGTAGTAAAGGTAAATTCTCTCTATAGATATGATAAAGCTGTAATCCCATTTACTAAAATTGCTAGCCCATGCTTAGATGAGTTTGATAAATTTATGGTTAAGCAAGAAGATTTTAATGCTTATTTTGGTAGAGAATTGAAATACAATTCAAATATGCTTGGACACTTGGGTAATTATATGGCTAATGTCAAAGGTGAACTCAAACTTATTAGTAAACATGCTTCTATGGTTACCACTCAAGTAGAACAAGTACTTAAAGCTCAGAATGATTTGCTCAATGAATTGAACAGTAAGAATAATGATAATGCTGTTAGAGTTATGACTAGAGGTGGTAGAACGACTCAAGAACCTTTGTATCCTGAAGGCCATCCTAAAAGAATTGAGCAAGATTCTCAGAGAAATAATATAGATGCACCTAGCTCTTCTAAAAAGAAGAAAAAGAAAAATGATAGGACTTTGCATGCTTCTAGTGATACTATTGTTGAAACACCTGAGAATCCAAATGATATTTCTATTACTGACGCTGAAACACAATATGGTAATGAACCTGAAACTAGTGATAATGTTAATAATAATGTTCATAATGATGCTCAACCTAGTAATGATAATGATATAGAAATTGAACCTGTTGTTAATCTTGATAACCCACAATCAAAGAATCAATGTTATGATAAGAAAGATTTTGTTGCTAGGAAACACGGTAAAGAAAGAGAGCCATGGGTTCAGAAACCCATGCCCTTTCCTCCTAAACCATCCAAGGAAAAGGATGACAAGGATTTTGAGTGCTTCGCTGAAATGATTAGACCTATCTTTTTACGTATGCGATTAACTGATATGCTCAAAACCAATCCTTATGCTAAGTATGTGAAAGATATTATTACAAATAAGAGAAAGATACTGGAAGCTGAAATTTCCACCATGCTTGCTAATTATACTTTTAAGGGTGGAATACCAAAGAAACTTGGAGATCTAGGAGTACCCACTATACCATGCTCCATTAAAAGAAACTATGTTAAAACTGCTTTATGTGATCTTGGAGCCGGTGTTAGTGTTATGCCTCTCTCTTGATATCGTAGACTTGATTTGAATAAGTTGACACCTACTGAAATATCTTTGCAAATGGCCGATAAATCAATTGCTATACCTATCGGTATTTGTGAGGATGTGCCTGTTGTAGTTGCAAACGTTACTATTTTAATGGACTTTGTTATTCTTGATATTCCCGAGGATGATAGTATGTCTATTATTCTTGGAAGACCCTTTTTTGAATACTGCAGGGGCTGTTATTGATTGCACTAAAGGCAATGTCACTTTTCATGTTAATGGTAATGAGCATACGGTACACTTTCCGAGGAAACAACCTCAAGTTCATAGTATCAACTCTATTGGAAAAATTCCATCGATTATATTTGGAGGTTTTGAATTTCCTCTTCCTAATGTCAAGAAGAAATATGATATTCTTATTATTGGGGATGTGCATATCCCCGTTGACGTAACATAGTGTTATTCGAAATTTCTCCGGTTCCATGTTATTCGGAATGAGTTCGTTAACAAGACTTGATCAACCTTGTTAGTGAATTCCTTTTGATGATCATGCGATGGATGAAACTAGAAGGCACAACCTTCTATATCCCACTTTTACTTTTTGTTATTTAGATTAAATAAAATAGAAATAAATATTTTTTGTCTGTTATCTGATTATCCGTGCAATATAAAATACCTCGAAAAATAAAATTTCTCCAAATGCCCTGAAAATTAAATATGATTTTTTCTAGAATATTTGAGGATTTATGGAACTGAGAACACACCAGGGGGGTCAACCACCTGCCCACGAGGGGGAGGGCATGCATACCCCTCTAGGGCGCGCCCCCTGCCTTGTGAGCCCATGGTGGCCCTCCTCCACTTATCCTTTCACCCATACACTCCTTCTTCCTCCCCCAAACATGAATAACCAGCTCAAACCCGAGTCCAAGCTTGTTTTGCTGCCATTTTCGATCTCCTTGCTCAAAGCACCTCTCACAAAACTGCTTGGGGAGATTGTTCCTTGGTATGTGACTCCTCCATTGGTCCAATTAGTTTTTGTTCTAGTGCTTTATTCATTGCAAATTTTTGCTGCTTAGGTGACCCTGTTCTTGAGCTTGCATGTCAAATTTATATGGTCAAAAGTAGTTTTGATGCATGATACAGGCCCTAGGCACTTGTAGGAGTAGTCATTATCAATATTATTGAGTTTGGTTTACTTTTATTTTGAAGTTACTAAAAATTTCAGATTTTTTCAGAAAATGATGAGGAGACTTTTGAGGGGCTCATCGAGCCAACGCTCAAAGGAGAAGGCACCGAAGCCTAAGTATAATTTTCCTCGCACCGCGGAGGTTCGGGCATGTGAATGGCCTTCCGAGGATTTCTTTAGAGCAGCCATGATTTATGAAGATTTTCATGAGTTGGCTCAGACTGCAGGCCTTACCGCTTTCCTCCACGACTAATGCGATCAGTATCTCTTGCTCACAAATACCTTTGTGCAAAACTTTCATTTTCATTCTAGGAACTCACCACCTACGGTGGAATTTCATTTATATGATGAGCATAAGGAGATGTCACTTTATGATTTCTGTCGGATTTTTTTAGTCCCTTTTGGGGGCAAGACACAAGAACCACATCGTGATGATGTGGAGGGATTTATTGACACTATCACTATAGGGGAAACAAGGAAGGTTTCCGATGCACGAATCACTAGCATGCATTTCCCTGTTTTACGCTACTTTGCATTATTTGCTAGTCGTTGCTTAATTGGTCGCGAAAACTGTGGAAACCTGAGTATCCCTGATATTATTATTTTGCACCACGGTTTATACGGTGATAACTCTTTTAGTATGGGCTGCATTATTGCCAAACGGTTAAGTCTAAACCGTACCAAGGGCCCCATCTTTGGAGGCATCTATGCTACACGCCTAGCTGCACATTTTAACATACCTATTAGGCATGCTGAGAAGGAAGAAAAAGTGCTGCCCCGTGTTTATCTAGATTATAAAAGTATGGTGGCACATGATTTTATTGTTAAGAGTAGGGAAGGAGAGCTTAAATATCAATATTTCTTTAATAAACATCATCCTGAGACTATTACCTTACCTGCTCCTTCTTTGTTTGATTTGACTGTAGGCATGTACCTTGTTCCGTTGACGGCTATCCACGCCTACCGGAACCCTGCACCAGCCGAGGAGCCAGAGCCGGAATCACAATTTGATCCTTCACGACAGTCTAATTACCAGTGGGATCCAGAGATGATTGTCAGCCAATGGCAATCTGAGCCTTCTTCTTCCTCATCACAGTATGACCCCAACAACTATTATTATGGATATCCGCCAGGCCAGCCATGGCCATAGACCAACCTAGGCCAAAAGCCTAAGCTTGGGGGAGTACGTATTTCCCACCGACACTATATTCATGCTCACACACTCATTGCTAAATGTCGATGCTCATACTTTTTCTATATCATCCATGCTAGTTTAATTTCCTTTTTATTCTTTCTTCTTGTGTGTTTAATAAACCTTAGGAAAAACCAAAAAAATTAGTTGTAGCTTTTAATTAGTTTATTTTCCATGCTTGTAGTAATAATTAAAAAGAAAACCCAAAAAGATTTGATGTTCTTCTTTTGCTTGTTGGGAGCTTTCCCGTGTAAATAGTTTTATTTCTTTTCTTTTCTTTGGGGGTCGATAGGAGAAGACCATGATTAAATTGTTGAAGTGGCTCTTATATGCATTATTGTTGATCTGACAAAAGAGCCCATATTGCCTTGTCTTCTCCTGTTTATTGAATGCTTGCAGATTCTAGCTTAGTCCAATGCACGTGCACTATTATTATTATTCACATCGTTCGGTCGTGCAAGTGAAGGGCAATTATGATGATATATGATGGACTGGCTGAGATGAGAAAAGCTGGTATGAACTCAACCTCTTTTGTTTTTGTAAATATGATCATCGTTCCTGATTCGGCCTATTATGAATAAACAAGTTTGCAATGACAACTAGAGATCATAGTTTCTTGTGCCATGCTTGATTAGCTATGAGTTATAATGGTTTACCTTGCATGCCAACATGCTATTGAGATGGTTATGATGTGGTATGATAGGGTGGTATCCTCCTCTGAATGATTTAAGTGACTTGACTTGGCACATGTTCACGCATGTAGTTGAAACAAAATCAACATAGCCTTCACGATATTTATGTTCATGGTGGATTATATCCTACTCATTCTTGCATTCGATGTTGATTAATTTTAATGCATGTTCATGACTGTTGTCGCTCTCTAGCTGGTCGCTTCCCAGTCTTCTGCTAGCCTTCACCTATACTAAGCGGGAATACTGCTTGTGCATCCAATCCCTTAAACCCCAAAGTTATTCCACATGAGTCCACTATACCTACCTATATACGGTATCTACCTGCCGTTCCAAGTAAATTTGTATGTGCCAAACTCTAAATCTTCAAATAAATATCCTGTTTTGTATGCTCGAATAGCTCATGTATCAACTAGGGATGTCTGTATCTTCCATGTTAGGCGGGTTATTCTCAAGAGGAGTGGACTCCGCTCCTCACTCACGAGATAAATGGCTGGTCGCCGGGATGCCCAGTCCCATGCTTTATGCAAACTAAATCAAAATAATTGCAAACAAAACTCCCCCTAGGACTCTTGTTAGTTGGAGGCACTCGTTGTTTCGAGCAAGTCATGGATTGATGCTTGTGGTGTAAGGGGGAGCATAAACTTTACCATTCTGTTTGGGTACCGCCTATAATGTGTGTAGCATGGAAGATATCGCCATCTCTTGGTTGTTATGTTGACAATGAAAGTATACCACTCAAAATATTATTCACCTCTGTTTCAAAACCGAGCTCTGGCACCTCTACAAATCCCTGCTCCCCTCTGCGAAGGCCCTATCTATTTACTTTTATGCCGAGTCATCATCCTCTTATTAAAAAGCACCAGTTGGAGAGCACTGCTGTCATTTGCATTCATTATTGTTAGTTTACATTGAGTATGACTTGACTGGTTCTCTTTTACCATGAATTACAATGTCTAGTCAGTCCTTGGTCTTTAAAGGTGCTCTGCATTTATGTTTTGCGGTCTCAAAAAGGGCTAGCAAGATACCACCTTGTTATATCATATTATGATTGTTTTGAGAAAGTGTTGTCATCCGAGTTTTATTATTATGGCTCGCTAGTTGATTATGCTATTGATATGAGTAACTTGAGACCTATGCGTTATTGTGAATGTGGTTAGTTATAATCTTTGCTGAAAACTTGAATGCTGGCTTTACATATTTACAACAACAAGAGCAAACAGAGTTTGTAAAAGTTTTTCTTTATCACTTTCAGTTTGTCAACTGAATTGCTTGAGGACAAGCAAATGTTTAATCTTGGGGGAGTTGATACGTCTCCAACGTATCTACTTTTCCAAACACTTTTGCCCTTGTTTTGGACTCTAACTTGCATGATTTGAATTGAACTAAGCCAGACTGACGCTGTTTTCAGCAGAACTACCATGGTGTTATTTATGTGCAGGAGCAAACGTTCTCGGAATGACCTGAAACTTCACGGAGACACTTTTCAGAAAATAAGAAAAATACCTGCCAAAGATGAAGGCCAGGGGGCCCACTGTCACTCCATGAGGGTGGGGGCACGCCCCCTACCTCGTGGGCCCCCTGTTGCCTCTCTGACTCCAACTCCACCTCCATATATTGAGTTTCGGGGAGAAAAAAATCAGAGAGAAGAAATCATCGCGTTTTATGATATGGAGCCGCCGCCAAGCCCTAAAACCTCTTCGGAGGGCTGATCTGGAGTCCGTTCGGGGCTTCAGAGAGGGGAATCCGTCGCCATCCTCATCACCAACCATCCTCCATCACCAATTTCATGATGCTCACCGCCGTGCGTGAGTAATTCCATCATAGGCTTGCTGGACGGTGATGGGTTGGATGGGATCTATCATGTAATCGAGTTAGTTTTGTTAGGGTTTGATCCCTAGTGTCCACTATGTTCTGAGATCGATGTTGCTATGACTTTGCTATGCTTAATGCTTGTCACTAGGGCCCGACTGCCATGATTTCAGATCTGAACCTATTATGTTTTCATCAATATATGAGTGTTCTTGATCCTATCTTGCAAGTCTATAGTCACCTATTATGTGTTATGATCCGTTAACCCCGAAGTGACAATAACCGGGATACTTACCGGTGATGACTGTAGTTTGAGGAGTTCATGTATTCACCATGTGTTAATGCTTTGTTCCGGTTCTCTATTAAAAGGAGGCCTTAATATCCCTTAGTTTCCATAAGGACCCCGCTGCCACGGGAGGGTAGGACAAAAGATGTCATGCAAGTTCTTTTCCATAAGCATGTATGACTATATTCCGAATACATGCCTACATTATATCAATGAACTGGAGCTAGTTCCGTGTCACCCTAGGTTATGACTATTACATGATGAACCGCATCCGGCATAATTCACCATCACCGATCCATTGCCTACGAGCTTTCCATATATTGTGCTTCGCTTATTTACTTTTCCGTTGCTATTGCTATCATCACTACAAAATACCAAAAACATTGGTTTTACTATTGTTACCTTTTGCTAACGTTATCACTACTACTTTGCTACTGAACACTTTGCTGCAGATATTAAGTTTCCAGGTGTGGTTGAATTGACAACTCAGCTGCTAATACTTGAGAATATTCTTTGGCTCCCCTTGTGTTGAATCAATAAATTTGGGTTGAATACTGTACCCTCGAAAACTGTTGCGATCCCCTATACTTGTGGGTTATCAGGTGTCTATATAAACTGGAGGGTTTAGTCCGTAGGACAACAACAATCATACCATAGGCTAGCTTCTAGGGTTTAGCCTCTACGATCTCGTGGTAGATCAACTCTTGTAATACTCACATCATCAAAATCAATCAAGCAGGACGTAGGGTATTTCCTCCATCAAGAGGGCCTGAACCTGGGTAAAGATCGTGTCCCCTGCCTCCTGTTACCATCCGCCTTAGATGCACAGTTCGGGACCCCCTACCCGAGATCTGCCGGTTTTTGACACCGACACCCAAGTTTTCAACTAACCATGCAAATGATAACACTTAGAGTTCACATTTACTCATATCAATGGCATAATCAACTAGCGGGCAATAATAACATATCTCATATGCCAACAATTTGTCAAAACAATCATGATATAATATGATAACATGGTATCTCGCTATCCCTTTCTAACACCGCAAAACATAAATGCAGAGCACCTATGAAGTTCAAGCATCAACTAGTCAATGCATAAGAATAACAATAGCACTATTAGGATTGATGCTTTAAATAAGAAGGTGATGATTCAACAATAAAAGTAAATAACATGAAAGTAAAAAGATAAGCCCTTCACAGAGGAAAGCAGAGATTTGCATAGGTGCCAGAGCTTGAAGCTTAAATCAGAGATGAATACATTTTGAGTGTTGTTATTTTCCTGTCAATGTACGACAAATCAATTTTCAATATATTCCATGCTAAACACATTATCGGTGGTTCCCAGGTGGAAACGTAAAGTTTATTCCCCCTCAACCATACAAACACAATCCATGGCTAGTTGAATCCTCGGGTGCCCCCCCCAAACAATCAATTTTCTGGGGGAGTTTATTTATTATATTTTTTCTTTATTTTGATTATAGGACTAGGCATCCTAATTACCAGCCTCTCTCGTGCAATGACAAGTGAATAAACACCCATTGTGAGAATAACCCGCTTACTATGGAAGATATTGACCGCCCCCCGTCGCTCCATGAGCGATACGGGCAAACAAAACAGATGATTATTTGAATGGTTAGAGATGGCACATGCGAATTTACTTGGAACGACAGAGTAATACCGCATATAGGTAGATACGGTGGACTCATCAGGAACAACTTTGAGTTTAAGGATTTGGATGCACAAGCAACATTCCCGCTTATTACGGGCGAAGGCTAGCAAATAGATTGAGAAGCGCCCAACTAGTGACAATAGTCATAATCATGCATTGCAAATAATTAACATCAAGTACTAGCATGAGTTGGATATAAACACCCTAAACATAAATATCATGAAGGTTGTGTTGGTTTTCAATCAACTACATGTGTGAACATGTGCCAAGTCATGCCACTCAAATCATTCAGAGGAGGATACCATACTAACCTACTACATCATAACCACTTTAATGCATGTTGACATTCAAGATAAATCATTATCCACTCCTAGCTACTTAAGCATGGCATGATCAATTATAATCTCTAATTTTCATCACAAACATGTTTACTCATAATATGTTGAATCATCGATACCGAGTTAAACATATTTACAAAAACAAAAACAAGAAGAGTTCATACCAACTTTTCCTTGCCACAGTCACTTCATCAAATCATCGTCATTATTGCCTTTCACTTGCACGACCGAATGGCAATGTGAAAATAATAATAGTACAAGAGTGTCGTGGACTAAGCTGGGATCTGCAAACATTTCATTCGAAGGAGAAGACAAGGTAATATTGGCACTTCGTTAGATCGACAACAAAGCATATAAGAGCCATTCAACAATTTCATCGTGGTCTTCTCCTTACAACGACTCAACGGAAAGAAAAGAAATTCAAAGGAACACACTGAAATGTTTTTGGAGTTTTTAGTTTTTCTGAAGAAACCAAACTAAAGAAGAAAAACAAAAAGTGAGAAAAACAATTTACACGGAGAACTCCCAACAAACAAAATAAGAAATGAGAACTTTTTTGATTTTCTTTTACTACTATAAACTAATTAAACAAGAAAGAAAAACCAAAAAGAAGCGACAAATATTTTTGGATTTTCAAAGTTTTTCAAACACATAAAAGAAAAGTAAAATAAAACTACGCACAGATATACAATGAAAGCGATGAACACCGACATCTGGAAAGAATGTGTGATACATGAATGTAATGTCAGTGAGTAAACATACTCCCCCAAGCTCAGGCTTTTGGCCTAGCTTGGTAATCACCACCGCTGGTGAGGATAATAGTCAAAATGATAGCTCATGAAGGCATTTTGTGCTGCCTCCTAAGCAGGACTAGCAACCTCAACTGTCGCATTATACTCTCATGCCTCATTCTCATGGCCAAAATATGTCTGTTTGCTCTGAAATTCAAAAAGAATGGGTGAAGGCAAAATAACAGAGACATCACGGTATTTATCAAATATCAGGTTGTAATCGTATATGTGAGTATCAGGCTTAATAAACTCATGGCGCGACATCACCTCAAAATCTAAGTATTTATTGGGTAATATGGGGTCATTGGGTCTAGGAGAGACCTCAAGCTTCGCCGCTAAGCAAGAGGCATAAATTCCTCCATATAAGTCACCGTTGCCCGAGTTTTGGTGCAACCAACGTGCAACAATTGCCCCAAGATTATAATGTCTACTACCATTTAATGCGGCATGAATGATGCTCAAATTAGGAGCACAAAGTGCACTACAATCATGCTTACCTACAATACACTTCCCATTAAAAAGTGCAAAGTATCGAATAGAGGAGAAATGAATGCTTTTATTTCTAGCTTGCGTAACACCCCGATCCTCGCCATTGCAAAGATTACAAAGAAACATCTCATAATCAGATTTCTGCGGTTCGACGAGCGAACCCCAATACGGAATTTTGCATGCATCACAGAATTGTTCTAGAGACATACCAAAGGATCTATCATAAAGGTGGAAAAAACTCTAGAATTGTTGGAATGATACTCAAACCTTTGAGTGAACTAATGGGTGAGGTTGTAGTGTTGCGTGTACTTATCTGCGATGAAGGTCGAGCTTGCTGTTCTTAATGTATTGGTAAAATTCTTCCTTAATTCCAGCACCTATCATGAACTCGTTGCAAGGCCATTGATATGATTTCGCTTGAGCAACGTGCACCGAACTTGCCCTTGGTTCAATATACGCTTGGCATGTCGAGCTTTCGCTCGACGATCCTTCTGAGGACATTCTCCTTGAAGAACTCTCCTAAAGAAGTTCATTTTCCTAAGAGCAAATTACTGAAATTTTTGGACCACAAAATGATGTCAACAAAACTTCATAAGATTGATAGCAACTACTCATATGAATGTCTAGAGGCTATATCAAGCATGCAAACTACTTAGAACCAACTAAATTTAACATGCAAGCTCATTTTCAGTGGCACCAATAGAAGCAAAATAAGAAAAATATACTCCGCAAAAACAAAAACTAATTGGAGCATTGGAGGAGTCACATACCAAGGAGCACTTCCCCAAAACAGTTTTGGAAACGGAGCCCCGAGCACAGAGATTGAAAATCTCAGGTTTGGGCGCAAGAACACGAGAGAGAGCTACCATGATTTGTTTCTGGAGGTAAGAGATGAAATGGGATGAAGCACTAAGTGAGTAGGGTCTTGTGGGCCCCACAAGGCATCCAGGCGCGCCTAGGGGGTGGACATGCCCAGTTGCCTTATGAGCAACATGGGCACCCCTGGAGTATATTCAGTGCCAAAAATTCATAAATATTCCAGAAAAAATCATGTTAAATTTTTACGACATTCCGAACACTTTTATTTTTGGGTTATTTTTCATTGCATGTGTAATTTAGAAAACAAGATAATCATGGCATTTTACTTTATTAAACTATAAATAACTGCTACTTGTGAATTGTGTTGGGATTTCCTCGAAGAGGAGAGGATGATGCAGTATAGTAGAGATAAGTATTTCCGTCAGTCAAGAACCAAGGTTATCAATCCAGTAGGAGAACCACACAATACCTCTTTAGCAGTACCTACACACAAAATAACAAATACTTGCACCCAACGCAAACAAGGGGTTGTCAATCCCTTGGCGATTAATTGCAAGATCAAATCTCGTAGTGATAGATAGATAAACAAAAACGCAAAATAAAATAAAAGTAAATAAATTGCAGCAAGGTATTTTTGAATTTTACTATATAATTAAAATAGACTCGGGGGCCATAGGTTTCACTAGAGGCTTCTCCCTTGAACATAGCACGCGGTGGGTAAACAAATTACTGTTGGGCAATTGATAGAAAAGCAAATATTATGATGATATCCAAGGCAATGATCATGTATATAGGCATCACATCCGAGACAAGTAGATCGACTCCTACCTGCATCTACTACTATTACTCCACACATCGACAGCTATCCAGCATGCATATAGAGTATTAAGTTCATAAAGAACGGAGTTACGCCTTAAGCAATATGACATGTGATGACCCACAAGTATAGGGGATCTATCATAGTCCTTTCGATAAGTAAGAGTGTCGAACCCAACGAGGAGCAGAAGGAAATGACAAGTGGTTTTCAGCAAGGTATTCTCTGCAAGCATTGAAATTATCGGTAACAGATAGTTTTGTGATAATATAATTCATAACGGGTAACCAGTAAATAAAGTAACTAAGGTGTAGCAAGGTGGCCCAATCATTTTTGTAGCAAAGGACAAGCCTGGACGTACTCTTATATAAAGCAAAGCGCTCCCGAGGACACATGGGAATTGTTGTCAAGTTAGTTTTCATCATGCTCATATGATTCACGTTTGTTACTTTGATAATTTGATATGTGGGTGGACCGGTGCTTGGGTTCTGCCCTTCCTTGGACAAGCCTCCCACTTATGATTAACCCCTCTCGCAAGCATCCGCAACTACAAAGAAGAATTAAGGCAACCTAACCATAGCATGAAACATATGGATCCAAATCAGCCCCTTACAAAGCAACACATAAACTAGGGTTTAAGCTTCTGTCACTCTAGCAACCCATGATCTACTTATTACTTCTCAATGTCTTATCCTAGGCCCAAATAATGGTGAAGTGTCATGTAGTCGACGTTCACATAACACCACTACAGGAGAGACAACATACATCTCATCAAAATATCGAACGAATACCAAATTCACATGTTTACTTATAACAAGACTTCTCCCATGTCCTCAGGAACAAACGTAACTACTCACAAAACATATTTATGATCAAGATCAGAGGAGTATTAATTATCATTAAGGATCTTAAAATATAATCTTCCACTGGATAAACCAACTAGCATCAACTACAAGGAGTAATCAACACTACTAGCAACCCACAGGTACCAATCTGAGGTTTTGGGACCAAGATCGAATACAAGAGATGAACTAGGGTTTGAGAGGAGATGGTGTTGGTGAAGATGTTGATGGAGATTGGGACCCTCTCGATGAGAGGATCAATGGTGATGACGATGGCAACGATTTCCCCCTCTCGGAGGGATGTTACCCTGGCAGAACAGCTCCCCGGAGCCCTAGATTGGTTCTGCCTAGGTTCCGCCTCGAGATGGCGGCGCTTCATCCCGAAAGCTTCTTCTTGATTTTTTCCAGGGTGAAAGACACCATATGGCCAAAGATGGGCACCGGAGGCCTGCCAGGGGGCCCACAAGGTCGGGGGCGCGCCCTCCACCCTTGTGGCTGGCTGGTGGCCCCCTCTGGTAACTTCTTCACCCAATATTTTTTATATATTCCAAAAACATGCTCCATGAAGTTTCAAGACTTTTGGAGTTGTGCAGAATAGGTCTCTAATATTTGCTCCTTTTCCAGTCTAGAATTCCAGCTGCTGGCATTCTCCCTCTTCATGTAAACCTTATAAAATAAGAGAGAATATGCATAAGTACTGTGATATAATGTGTAATAACAACCCATAATGCAATAAATATCAATATAAAAGCATGATGTAAAATGGACGTATCAACATGCTGTAGACAAAGTAAACCCAATTAATATGAATAAATCCCATCTTTTTATCCTTAATGGCAACATACAAATACGTGTCATGTCCCTTTCTGTCACTAGGATTGAGAAATGCAAGATCGAACCCATCACAAAGCACCTCTCCCATTGCAAGATAAATCAATCTAGTTGGCCAAACCAAACCAATAGATTTGAAAGAAATACAAAGCTACAATAATCATGCATAAAAGAGTTCAGAGAGGACTCAAATAATATTCATGGATAATTTGATCATAAACCCACAATTCATCGGATCCAAACAAACACATCACAAAAAGGATTACATCGAATAGATATCCAAGAACATCGAGGAGAACATTGTATTGAAGATCAAAGAGCGAGAAGGAGCCATCTAGCTACTAGCTAAGGACCATGGTAAACTACTCACACAATATCGGAGGGGCAACAAGGTTGATGTAGAGGCCCTCCGTGAATGATTCACCCTCCGGCAAAGTGCCGAAAATGGTCTCCAGATGGGATCTCTGAAGAACAGAAACTTGCGGCAATGAAGAAAGTATTTGGGGGTGGCTCTCTGATGTACGGGGAATATTTTGGATTTTATAGAGCTGGAATTAGGTCAGGAGGTTCCACGAGGGGCCCACAAGCCTGGGGGGCGCCCCCCTGGGGCGCGCCTACCAGGCTTCTCGCTGTCTTGTGGCACTTTAGGTCTTCTCCTGAAGCTTCTAGGGTCCCTTCTGGTCCAGAAAAATCATCAAAAAATTTCATAGCGTTTGGATTCCGTTTGGTACTGATTGTCTGAAAAGCCAAAAACAAGCAAAAAACAACAACTAGCACTTGGGACTAGGATGATATATAATTGCATAATAAACATCCAAGATTGATACTATAATAGCATGGAACAATAAAAAATTATAGATACATTGGAGACGTATCAGGCATCCCCAAACTTAATTCCTGCTCTTCCTCGAGTAGGTAGATGATAAAAATAGAATTTTTGATATGGAATGCTACCTATCATATTCATCATGTACTCTCTTTTGTGGCATGAATATTAAGATCCAAATGATTCAAAGCAATAGTCTATAATTTGATATAAAAACATCAATACTCGGGCATACCAACAAACAATCATGCCTTTCAAAATATCAATGCTAAAGAACATTATCCCTACAAAATCATATAGCCTTGTCATTCTCCATCTTCTTAATACAAAGGATTTATCATGCATAACCTCGATGACAAGCCGAGCAATTGGTTCATACTTTTTAATGCGCTTTAGCTTTTTCAACCCCCACGCAGTACATGAGCGCAAGCCATGGATATAGCACTATGGGTGGAATAGAGGTGATAGAGATAATATGGAGCAGACAAAAAAGGAGAAAGTCTCACATTCATGAGGCTAATCAATGGGCTATGGAGATGCCCATCAATTGATGTCAATGCAAGGAGTAGGGATTGCCATGCAATGGATGCACTAGGAGCTATAAGTGTATGTAAGGTCAGAAAGAAAACTAAGTGGACGTGCATCCAACTTGCTTGCTCATGAAGACCTCAGACATTTGAGGAAGCCCATCACTGGAATATACATGGCAAGTTATATAATGAAAAATTCCCACTAGCTATATGAAAATGAAAGAATAGGAGACTCTCTATATGAAAAACATAGTGCTACTTTGAAGCACAAGTGCGGAAATGATAGTAACATTGCCCCTTCTCTCTTTTTCTCTCATTTTTTATTTCTCTTTTTTTGTTGGGCTCTTTTGGCCTTCTTTTTATGGGCTCCTTTTGTCCTTTTTTAATTTCCTCACTTGGGACAATGATCTAATAATGAATAATGATGATCATCACACTTCTATTTACTTACAACTGAAAAATTACAACTCGATACTAGAACACAATATGACTCTATATGAATCCCTCTGGTGGTGTACCAGGACGTGCATTGATCTAGCGTAACATGTATAAAAATGATGGATGGTGGCTGAGCCACAAATACTATGTGAGATATATGATCATTCAAAGCAATATGACAATGATGATGTGTTTCATAAGAACGGAGCGGTGAAAGTTGCATGGCAATATATCTCGGAATGACTTTGGAAATGCCATAATAGGTAGGTATGTGCTACTTGTGAGCTGCGTTGGGATTTCCTCGAACATGAGAGTATGATGCAGTACGATAGAGATAAGTATTTCCCTCAGTTAAGAACCAAGGTTATCAGTCCAGTAGGAGAACCACACAACACCTCAACGCAGTACCTACACACAAGATAACAAATCCTTGCACCCGACGCGAATAAGGGGTTGCCAATCCCTCTGCGGTTACTTGCAAGATTAAATTGTATGGTGATAGATAGAGAGATCGAACAAAAATACAAAATAAAATAAAGAAAGAAAAGGTGCAGCAATATATTTTTGGTTTTAATATATGAATTAAGGTAGACTCGGGGGCCATAGTTTTCACTAGAGGCTTCTCTCCTGAAAAGAGAGAGCATATGGTGGGTAAACAAATTACTGTTTGGCAATTGATAGAAAAGCAAATAATTATGACCATATCCAAGGCAATGATCATGTATATAGGCATCACGTCCGAGACAAGTAGACCGACTCCTGCCTGCATCTACTACTATTACTCCACACATCGACCGTAATCCAACATGCATCTAGACTATTAAGTTCATAAAGAACTGAGTAACGCCTTAAGCAAGATGACATGATGTAGACAAAGTAAACTCATGCATGAATAAACCCCATCGTTTTACCCTTAATAGAAATGATACAATATGTGTCATGTCCCTTTCTGTCACTAGGATTGAGCACCACAAGATCAAACCCATTATGAAGCACCTCTCCCACTACAAGATAAATCAATCTAGTTGGCCAAACCAAATCAATAGATTGGAGAGAAATACGAAGCTATAAGAATCATGCATAAAAGAGTTCAGAGAAAACTCAAATAATATTCATGTATAGATCTGATCATCAACTCACAATTCATCAGATCCCAACAAACACACCACAAAAAGTCATTACATCAAATAGATCTCCAAGAACATCAAGGATAACATTGTATTGAAGATCAAAGAGAGAGAAGAAGCCATCTAGCTACTAGCTATGGACCCATAGGTCTATGGTAAACTACTCACGCATCATCGGAAGGGCATCAAGGTAGATGTAGAGCCCCTCCATGATCGATTCCCCCTCCGGCAGAGTACGGGAGAAGGCCTCTGATTGCGGCTTGAAGCTACGTCGGTATTTCCCCAAAGAGGAAGGGATGATGCAGCACAACGACGGTAGGCATTTCCCTCAGTGATGAAACCAAGGTTATCGAACCAGTAGGAGAACCAAGCAACAACATGTAAATGATACCTGCACACAAATAACAAATACTCGCAACCCGACGTATTGAAGGGGTTGTCAATCCCTTTCGGGTAACGAGCCAGAAATTGGCAAACGGACGTGAATAAATTGTAGTAGATTGATAGATCGAATGCCAAATAAAATAAATAAGAATAAATTGCAGAAGGTATTTTTGGTTTAATAGATCTGAAAATAAAAGGCAAATAAAATAGATCACAAAGGCAAATAATATGAGAAAGAGACCAGGGGGCCGTAGGTTTCACTAGTGGCTTCTCTCGAGAAAAATAGCAAACAATGGGTGAGAAAATTACTATTGGGAAATTCATAGAACTTCAAATAATCATGACGATATCCAGAAAATGATCATTAATAGGCATCACGTCCAAGATTAGTAGACCGACTCCTGCCTGCATCTACTACTATTACTCCACACATCGACCGCTATCCAGCATGCTTCTAGTGTATTAAGTTCATGGAGAAATGGAGTAATGCAATAAGAACGATGACATGATGTAGACAAGATCTATTTATGTAGAAATAGACCCCATCGTTTTATCCTTAGTAGCAACGATACATACGTGTCGGTTCCCCTTCTGTCACTGGGATCAAGCACCGTAAGATCGAACCCACTACAAAGCACCTCTTCCCATTGCAAGATAAATAGATCAAGTTGGCCAAAGAAAACCAAAACATCACAGAAGAAATACAAGGCTATAAGCAATCATGCATATAAGAGATCAAAGAAACTCAAATAACTTTCATGGATAAAAAGAGATAGATCTGATCATAAACTCAAAGTTCATCGGATCCCAACAAACACACCGCAAAAGAGTTACATCATATGGATCTCCAAGAGGCCATTGTATTGAGAATCAAACGAGAGAGAGGAAGCCATCTAGCTACTAACTATGGACCCGAAGATCTACAAAGAACTACTCACGCATCATCAGAGAGGCACCAATGGAAGTGGTGAACCCCTCCATGATGGTGTCTAGATTGGATCTGGTGGTTCTGGAGTCTGCGGCATCTGGAATTGATTTTCGTCGACTCCCTAGGGTTTCTGGAATATTGGGGTATTTATAGAGCAAAGAGGCGTTGCGGGAGGTCACCGAGGTGGGCACAACCCACCTGGGCGCGCCCGGGGGCCCAGGCGCGCCCTGGTGGGCTGTGCCCCCCTCGGGGAACCCCCAGTTGCTTCTCTGGCCCATTGGATGTCTTCTGGTCCATCAAAATTCCACAAAAAGTTTCGCTGCATTTGGACTCTGTTTGGTATTGATTATCTGCCATGTAAAAAACATGCAAAAAATAGCAACTGGCACTATGTCAATAGGTTAGTACCAAAAAATGATATAAAATGATTATTAAACATCCAAGTTTGATAATATAAGAACATGGAACAATCAAAAATTATAGATACGTTGGAGATGTATCAGCCTCCTGATGGGATCTCGTGGTTCTGGAACTTGCGGTGGCAGAAAAAGTATTTCATGTGGCTCTTTGATGTCAGGGGAATATTTGAGAATTTATAGAGGTGGAATTTGGGTTGGAGGTGCCACGTGGGGCCCACAAGCCTGCCTCCCTAGGGCGCGCCTTCCGAGCTTGTCGCTCCCTCGTGGCTCGCTAGCCTTCTCCCGAACCTTCTAGGGTCTCTTTGGTCCAGAAAGAATAATCAAGTTTTTTCTCCGTTTGGACTTCGTTTGATATTGATTTCCTGAAAAGCCAAAAATAGGCAAAAACAACAACTGGCACTGGGCACTAAGTTAATAGGTTAGTCCCAAAAAATGATATATATAATTGCGTATGATGACATATAAAACATTCAAGATTGATACTATAATAGCATGGAACAATAAAAAATTATAGATAAGTTGGAGACGTATGAGTATGGTGGCTGTTTTTAGGAAGATATAAGGAGGCTTATGTGTGATAGAGTGTATCATATCACGGGGTTTGGATGCATTGGCGAAGTTTGCACCACATCTCGAGGTGAGAAAGGGCAATGCACAGTACCGAAGAGGCTAGCAAATTGCGGAAAGGTGGGAGTGCGTATAATCCATGGACTCACATTAGTCATAAAGAACTCACATACTTATTGCAAAAGTTTATTAGCCCTCGAAGCAAAGTACTACTATGCATGCCCCTAGGGGGATATATTGGTAGGAAAAGACCATCACTCGTCCTCGACCGCCACTCATGAAAAAGACAATCAATAATAAATCATGCTCCAACTTCATAGCATAATGAGAGACTATACGTGCATGCTTCGGGAATCACAAACCTTAACGCCAATATTCTTACTAAAAAACAATAATTCACTAGTACCTCCCACATATTACAATCTTTATATCGCAAAACTATTGCAAGGAATCAAACTTATCATATTTAATGATCTACATGATTTTTTTTATTATATCCCTCTTGAATACCTATCATATTAGGACCAAATTCATAACCCGTGCTAATTTCCATTACTATTTATCAAATTCTCAAAAATAATATAAGTGAAGCATGAGAGTACAAATATTTCTTTAGAATATAACCACCGCCGTGTTCTAAAAGATATAAGTGAAGTACTAGAGCAACTGCCTAGCTCAAAAGATATAAGTGAAGCACATATAATATTCTAACAAATCACGAATAATGTGTGTCCTTCTCAAAAAGATGTCTCCAGCAAAGATGATTGTGGGAAACTAAAAAGAAAACAAAGCAAAGACCCATATAATACATGACACTCCAAGCAAAACTCATATCATGTGATGAATAAAAATATAGCTCCAAGTAATTTACCGGTAGTTGTAAGAAAGAGGGGATGCCTTATGGGGCATCCCCAAGCTTAGAGTCTTGGGTGTCCTTGAATATTACGTTGGTGTGCCTCAGGCATCCCCAAGCTTAGGCTCTTGCCACTCCTTATTCCTTCATCCATCGTGATCTCACTCAAAACTTGAAAACTTCATCACACAAAACTCAACAGAAAACTCGTGAGATCTGTTAGTATAACAAGCAAATTATAAACTTTAGGTACTTTTGTATACCCATTCATATTTTATTATTGCATAATACCTACTGTATTCTACCTTCAACATGGCTTATACCCCCCAATACAATCCATAGATTCATCAAAACAAGCAAACAATGCAACAAAAACAGAATCTGTCAAAAACAGAACAATCTGTAATAATTTGAATAGTGACCATACTTATGTAACTCCAAAATTCTGAAAAATTAGGACAATGTGAGAAATTTTTATATCAACCATGTGTAAAAAAGTCAGAAATTTATCACGTTCCAGTGAATCTCAACAATTCTTCTACTGGGCGCAAAAGTTTCTGTTTTCTCACAGAATCAAAGCAACTATCATCCAAATCATCCCAAAGGCCTTACTTGGCACAAACACTAATTTAAACACAAAAACACAACCATAAAAGTAGCATAATTGTGTGCACACCAAAAACAGGAAATAAACAAGAAAAATAAAGATAGCTATTGTGTTGCCTCCCAACAAGCGTTATTGCTTTACGCCCTAGCTAGGCATAATGCATAGTTTCAAGTGTTGTCATCCTTAGTTTCCAACTCCTCAATCACACATCCATAATTCCTAGGAGTTTCAACACACAATTTTTTAACGATCACACTCCTAGGGATAAACTTGAGGAATTTATTCTTGTAGATGGGTTCCTTTATTAAATTAGCGAAGTCAGGGTGAACACTTATCATTTTAAGATCTTCACTTCCATTACTAGATGTGGCACCCTTATTCTTAGGAATGTACATAAACTTACAACTCTTTCTAGGAGGAGTCTTTTCAATAGACTTGACGGAAGAAAAAGCGGAACCCAAATTATTAATAATTTCTTCCAACTTATCAATCCTAGCGGGTGTTGGTGGGAAACGACACCTATGGGGTCACTGGGATCCCTTCTACGGTTGGCGGGCGCGGGGTTGTGTGAAGAGCGGGTCTGGCGGTCAGCACACAAATCGTTTACCCAGGTTCTGGCCGCGGAGACGCATAAAACCCTAGTCCTGCTTGTATGTGTATTGAGGTGTTCTTGTATTCTTGAACTAGCCGCGGTGGCTTTCTAGTCCAAAAGATTCGAATCCCCCTCCAGTACGCCTCGGGCCTCCTTTTATAGACAAAAAGGGGTTGCCACAGTGGCACACACGAGGTGGAAAGGTGTACAGGTGCTGAGTCTATCCCCTGGCATCGTCGGACAAACGCATTTAATGCGCTACCAACGTTCCCCTCTCGCTTTATTGGGGACGACAAGGAAGCTCGTCCCAGCTGTCGTCGCCTCGCCTGGCTCCGACGCGCGTCCAAGCTGACGAGGCGTTGTAGCACCACGTTGGCCAATTGCTGGGCTGGTGCGGTGGTGGAGCCTTCACGAAGATCTGCATGCCACCACTCAAGTGCTTGCTGAGTTGGTGTAGAGGCCGCGCGCTGCCACGTAGATGCCTATTCAGTTGGTTGAGATGTCAGCTGTATGGGAGCGACGGTGGAGTCTTTGGCAGACGCGGGCCTGGCTGCGGCCCCGCAGGCGTCCTCGGCAAGGGTCTTGCCGAGGGCCCGACAAGGGTCTCACTGCGGCACCGCGGTCGTCCCCGACAAGGACCTTGCCGGGGGTCTCGTGGATTTCCATGGCAAGGATCTCGCCAAGGATCGTCGTCTTTTGGTTTCCATCTGATCTTGTGTGTCTATGATCTCTACAAAGATCTGCATGCCGCCACGGAGGCGCCTCCCGAGCCTTGGTTCCAATATGGTGTAGGAACCCCTTAGGCTCAAGGGTGGCGTGCTTTGCTGGTGTCAGGCAAGTTGCCTCGGCAAGGATCTTGCCGAGGCTGCGGAAGCCACCCCGGCAAGAGTCTTGCCGGGGGAGTCCACCTCGCCCTCTTGCTCTCTTTGCATTTTTGGTCTTGGTGTTGCTCCGGCATCCCTCCCCTGCCCTGCTTAGTGTGGCCGTGGGCGTGGCTTTGACTGCCCGTGCACAAGTTAAGGGGTGCAAAAGGAGAGCCCCTACTTTTGTACATCGACAGGACCCCCCGGGCCTGGGCCACACATAAGCGCGACGGATTGTTGGGCTAGGCCCAGAATGGTGCGCGGGCAGGTGGGGCGGATTTTTACCGCAGTAATTTCCCATCCGCTGCTCTTCCCCATGATCCGCGTTGAACACGCGACGTGGAGGGTCATGCGCGATGTGGGGGTCGTGTGTGGGGCGGTTTCCGCACGGATGCGTCACATCGTGGTAAAGAGGCGGCTCACGTCTTCCCCGTAAAAAGGAACGACCATGGGCGTGCTGCTCATTTACCACCTATGTCTTCTCCAATCTCTGAACCATCGTCCCCTCCTTCTTCCTCCTAATGCCTCTGCTCTTGCTCTCCGCCGCCGCGTTTTCGCTGCCCTTCCTCCTCCACTTCTCGCAGCCGCCATGGCGGCCAAGACCAGCAAGAGCAAAGGAGTGGCCAGGGACGCCGGAGGTCCGGAGCCGCCGGAGAGTGAATCGGCGACGCGGTGGACGCAGCTCGCCTACTTCCCCTCAACGGTCGACGCGGTCCATCTCCGGGACAACTTCAGGCCCCTGTGGGGGTGCAAGACGGGGGGAGAGACGACGGGGCACCCGGCCACGCATGTCATCCCCGCCAATTGTGCCAAGGCCGCCCCAAATCGGTACCCATTCTTCATCGACTATTTCTCCTATGGCCTCTGCCCCCTTTCTCTGATTTCTTCAACGATATCATGCACACGTACGGCTTCCACCTTCTGGATTTCACTCCAAATGTCGTGGCGTGCATGGATCTTTTTGCCCATCTCTGCGAGGGCTTTGCCGGAGTGATCCCTAGCACGACACTCTTCCGCCACTACTTTTACCCTTGGATCCAGAAGGGAGGCGCCATCTCTAGTTGCGTCACTTGGATCCCAAGGGCCCTGGAGAGGGGGACGTATCCAGAGGGTGCCCAGAAGGAGAGGTGGGAGGAATGGTGGAGCCGGTGGTGCTGGATCAAGGAGGAGGAGGACCCTCTGGAGTTTTTCCAAGTTCGCCAGACGCCGCCGGTCCGCAAAGATGACTGGGGCGACGTTGACACTCAGGATGGGAGGCTCACAGTCACCACCACCAGGATCCACCGCCTTGCCGCTGCCAGGCTCACCCTGGAGATGATCGGGGCGGATTTCATCCGCCGCTGCATCGCTCCTCTGCACAACAAGGGGAGGCTGGCCCGACTTTTCAGCAACGCAGCCGACATCATGCGGCTCCGCCCTGGGCTGAACCACAACTTCACGGTGATGGCGCACGCCCATTTCTGCCAGCGGCTTTTCCAGCTCGACGTGGGTCGCGATGGCAGGGTTGAAAGGGCCGGCAAGGCCGCGAAGGCCGACAAGGTCGCCAAGGGGCCCTTGTTCGGGTTGCTGGCGGGGGTGGTCCTGCTGAACAACAACTCTCGCCGAAACGACATCATCGCCATGATGCCGGACTTCAACGCACACGACCTCGACACGAATTGGGCCGAGCCGGAGGAGGATCGGGTGCGGGAGTTCTTTGACACCTTGGTGGAGGGGTACGTTCGCGAGGAGCCACGGCTCATCCAGGGCACCACCCAGGAGGAGATGGACTACATTGCCGCCAGGGCGGTGGAGGCGGAGCTCACCAAGGAGGCCGGTAGCGTTGGTGGCATGGAGGATGAGGCCGCGACGACAGCGAAGGAGAAGGAGCTCGCCCAGTGGGCGGAATCCGCTGGGGAGGCTAGCGGTGCCAGCACCGGGGCCCCTCTCATTGAAGATAATGCCGACGAGTCTTCTGAGGAGGAGGCCGAGGCTTTCAAGCCCCCAGTCACGGGGAGAGGGCGTGTCCCGTGGCGGGCTGTCTCTGGTGAGCCGGTCCGGTCCGGCAGGGCCGCACAACCGCAACAATCCCCAGAGGCGCCCATGTGCCAGACGAGGGCCGCGGCGGCGGGGAAGGCAGTGAGGGTTGTGGTGGCGAAGAAGAAAGCAACTGCCCCTTCTCCGTCCAAGTGCCCCCCAACTCCACCTGCTTCCCCTCCTCCCGCAGGCGACGATTCAGAAGTCTTCTTCGACCTCGGGTCTCTTAGCCCGAGGAGGAAGAGGAAAGCCATGGAAGAAGAGGCGGAGGATGAGTAAGTGTCTGGCCTTTCGTCATCTCCGTCCCTTCGGACCGCGCCACTTCTCCTGACTCGTCTTCATGCTTGAAGGGACAGGGAGATGCTGGCCTAGAGGGTGGCGAAGAGGGTCAAGGCTGGCGGCCAGCCCCCGGCGGGCACCTCGAGCACGCCCTGGTGGTGGTGAAGAGCAGCCCAAAGAGCAGCCCCCGGCGCAGCCCCCAGCGTGCGTTCATCACTGACTCCCCCTTGACGTGGGCTGGGGCATGGTTTCCCGGTGCTGACCTTGCCATGGTTGTAGGAGGAGAACGGTAGCAGGAGGAGCCACTAAGGGCCACCCCCAATGCACCGCCCCCATCGACCACGCCACCCCGAGGGGGTCCCCAGCAAGGGCGCCAAGCACCTAGCCCATGCACACGGAGGAGGAGGAGGTGAACCCGGGCCCCGGCGGCTCCGCCCCGGCACCGAATGCCGGTGGGGAGGGGGCCACTTCGTCCCAGCTTGGCGCAGGCAAGTTGTTTGCCTCCCGTTCTCGCTCATTTTCTTATTTCAAATTTTGATCTTGGCTTCGCCTCATTCTCCATCTTGGTATCTAGATCCTTCCTCGGCGGACATGGATGATGTGGACATCGTGATCGGTGATGTCGCCAGAGAGGCCGCGGCCGAGGCCGACAAGATCGCCGCTGAGGAGGCCGCCAAGGACGTTGCCGAGGACGCTGCTGAGGGGTCCGCCGGGGAGCCCGGCGCGGCCGTTGCCGAGGAGGCTGGCAAGAGGCCTGCTGGGGAGGCCAACAAGGCCGCTGCCGAGGAGGAGGTGGTCAACGACCAGCCTTCCTCCTCCACCGCCCCCGGCTCGGGAAAGTATCTGAAGGTGGGCGACTTGTTCGTCCACCTCCCATGGACGGCGAGCACCAAGGCGCCCGTCGAGGGGGAGGTGTTCGACGATGAGGTGCTTGGCGCCGCTGGGCTCGAGGTCGTCGACGGACCAAGCATCGGCGACGGTGGTTCTCAGGAAGAGCGGCTCCTCCAGAGCATGAGCGCCAGCTTCCACAAGCTCCAGGCACTTCACCGTGCCCGCCTGGACAAGGCCAAGTCCAGGATGGCAGCGATGGACAAGGCGGAGGTGGACCTTGAAGAGCGCGTCACCAAGGCGCAGGCTTGGTTCCACCAGGCTTGTGAGGAATTCAAGGTCGCCCAGGACCAGCTGGCTGAGCGCAAGCTGGAGCTCGTCATGAAGCAGGCCGACATCGAGAAGGCCCAGGAGACGGTGAGTCGACAGGCCGCCAAGGAGGAGGCCGCTTGGCTCCAGCACCAGGCCAAGCTGAACTCCCAGGAGGAGGACCTTGTCGCCCGCAAGGAGAAGCTCACCGCAACACTCCGCGGCAAGCATGAGGAGGTCCAGGAGCTCGTCGTGCAGCGGACCCAGGAACTGGAGCAGAGGCATGAGGAGGCCCTCAATGCTTAGGCCCAGGTCCACGCCGGCAAGGTTAACGAGCTGGAGGCAGAGCGTGACGGGCTAAAGCGGCAGGCCTAGGAGCTGATGGGGGAGAGGGACACGACCAAGGGCAGTTTGGCTGACGCGCAGGCCGGAATCCTCGAGAAGGCCGAGCTACTCTCCACGGCCAACGAATCCATCAAGGACCTGAAACTGAAGCTGAAGGGCCTCGAAGGGACGCTCTTGGAGGTCAGGGCCCCAAGAGTCTGGAGGAGGAGAAGCAGCTGTGGAAGAATGACGCCGCCAGCCACGTAGAGTTCGTGGCGGGTGAGAAGCTCTGGATCAGCCGCCTCGCCGATGTAGCCGGCAGGATCACCACACAACTGGCTACCATGGGGATGCCAACCATGAGGTACGTCCCAGAGCCAAACGTGAGCCCTAACGCTAGGCTGAATCTGTTCTTCGAGGGTGTTCTCGGGGCCCTGGAGCGGTTCCACTCCAACAGGGCGGCCTCTCTGGCCGAAGTGGCCCGGAGGCTTTGCTGGGGGCCATGGCCAAGGTCCTCACCAAGATGGCGTACTAGAACCCTGACCTCGACTTTGAAGCTTCGCTGGATAGCTTGTCGGATGACGTGGACCCTGCACCGCTGGAGGAGCGCATCGAGCCCATCATCGGCCGCATCGACGGAGTTCGGAGGGTACAAGGCCAGCGCCGGGACTAGGCACCCCATTTCTTATCACTGCTACAAGTTCAAGACCAATACAATTTTTATGTTTAGTTAGAACCGCAACGACAAATGATGTAATATAACTCTGCAGTACTTTTGAAATGATGGATGTTATTATCCTGTTTGATTTCCCTTTGTATGTCCGCCCTACGGTATTTGTGTAGGTTTGCTGGTGCGGAAGCCTAGGCGGCATCTTGAGGACAGATCCTCAATGGTCTGCCTGGCATGCTTGATGCCGGGTAAACCGCCTCGCTTCTCTTGACGCGGCGGCTCGAGCTGTCGAGCGGACTCGAGACAGAATGAGAGCGTTGCCAATCGCAGAAGGTCACCCTGTCGTTCTTGACGCAGTCGCTCGAACTATTGAGCGGACTTGAAACAGAACGAGGGTGTTGCAGTGGTAGGGCCCCATTTCGTGCAGGTTTTCCACACACAAGGTAAGATTGTCGAGGATGATAACATATATATATATAAATGAATTACTCAAGGTTTTGTATGACTTAGCTTTTCCGCCGCTGCGTGAGCGTTTGCCGTGTCCACTGAGGACGCCATTTGTTCGGTCATCTCCTTGCTTGAAGTGACGACCGCGACGAAGCCATTGCTTCGTCCAGGCCAGATTCTCACAACTGCGCATCCCCCTACCTGGCGTGCCAGAGATGTCGGTGGGAAACGACACCTATGGGGTCACTGGGATCCCTTCTACAGTTGGCGGGCGCGGGGTTGTGCGAAGAGCGGGTCTGGCGGTCAACACACAAATCGTTTACCCAGGTTCGGGCCGTGGAGATGCGTAAAACCCTAGTCCTGCTTGTATGTGTATTGAGGTGTTCTTGTGTTCTTGAACTAGCTGCGATGGCTTTCTAGTCCAAAAGATCCGAATCCCCCCAGTACGCCTCGGGCCTCCTTTTATAGACAAAAAGGGGTTGCCACAGTGGCACACAGGAGGTGTGTACAGGGGCTGAGTCTATCCCCTGGCACCATCGGACAAACGCATTTAATGCGCTGCCGACGTGCCCCTCTCGCTTTATTGGGGACGACAAGGAAGCTCGTCCCAACTATCGTCGCCTCACCGGGCTCCGACGCGCGTCCAAGCTGACGAGGCATTGTAGTGCCACGTTGGTCAGTCGCTGGGCTGGCGTGGTGGTGGAGCCTTCACGAAGAGCTGCATGCCACCACGCAGGTGCTTGTTGAGTTGGTGTAGAGGCCGCGCGCTGCCACGCAGATGCCTGTTCAGTTAGTCGAGCTGGCAGCTGTATGGGAGCAGCGGTGGAGTCTTTGGCAGACGCGGGCCTAGCTGCGGCCCCGTAGGCGTCCTCGGCAAGGGTCTTGTTGAGGGACCGACAAAGGTCTTGCTGAGGGCCCTACAAGGGTCTCGCTGTGGCACCGCGGTCTTCCCCGGCAAGGACCTTGCCGGGGGTCTCGTGGATTTCCATGGCAAGGATCTCGCCAAGGATCGTCGTCTTCTTGTTTCCATCTGATCTTGTGTGTCTATGATCTCTACAAAAATCTGCATGCCACCACGGAGGCGCCTCCCGAGCCTTGGTTCCAATATGGGGTAGGAACCCCTTAGGCTCAAGGGTGGCATGCTCTGCTGGCGTCAGGCAAGTTGCCTCGGCAAGGATCTTGCCGAGGTTGCAGAAGCCACCCCGGCAAGAGTCTTGCCGGGGGAGTCCACCTCGCCCTCTTGCTCTCTTTGCATCTCTGGTCTTGGCGTTGCTCCTGCATCCCTCCCCTTCCCTGCTTAGTGTGTCCATGGGCGCGGCTTTAACTGCCCGTGCACAAGTTAAGGGGTGCAAAAGGAGAGCCCCTACTTTTGTACACCGACAGCGGGACTTCCCTCTACACTCTCATTAAGTATTGGTTCTTTTTATTTTATCATCTTAAAATTATTTCCTACCTTTGAACCAAATTGAGTAATGTGATTATGAACCTTCTTTATCCAAATTTTCAATATGCTTTACGGTAGGCTTTTTTATTTCCAATAACGTCTAACTTTTGCATAACATGTTCCAAAGTGAATATGTTGTTTCATTAATAATAATAGGTGGTGATCCCACTAAATTTCCCATAGCATTTAAAGCATCCATAGGGTGACTACTCAAGAAATTCCCTCCGGTAATAGTGTCTAGCACAAATGAAAGGATCGATATGGTTGACTAGAGGGGGGGGGGGATGAACAGACAACTACCAAAATTTAACCTTTCTTAACAAATTAGGGTTAGCAACAAAATAGGTTTTCTAGATGTGCAACTAGGTGAGCAACCTATATGATGCTAGCAATGACAAAAACAAGATCAAGCAAAGGATACAACACAACAATAGCTTGCACAAAGTAAAGGTAAGAGATAACCACAAGTGGAGCCGGTGGAGACAAGCATGTGTTACCGAAGTTCCTTCCCTTTGAGGGGAAGTACGTCTCCGTTGGAGCGGTGTGGAGGCACAATGCTCCCCAAGAAGCCACTTGGTCCACCGTATTCTCCTCACGCCCTCACACAATGCGAGATGCCATGATTCCACTAGTGGTGCCCTTGAAGGCGGCGACCGAACCTTTACAAACAAGGTTGGGGCAATCTCCACAACTTGATTGGAGGCTCCCAACAACACCATAGAGCTTCACCACAATGGAATGTGGCTCCGAGGTGACCTCAACTGTCTAGGGTGCTCAAACACCCAAGAGTAACAAGATCCACAATGGATTAGTGGGGGAAATCAAATTTCTCTTGGTGGAAGTGTAGATCTGGGCCTTCCCAACCAATCCCTAGAAAATCAAAAAGTTTGATTGGCTAGGGAGAGAGATCGGGCGAAAATGAGCTTTGGAGCAACAATGGAGTTAGGGTAGGAAGAGGTGAGTCTTCTTGGGGAAGAAGACCCCCTTTTGGAGTGGTGGGGGGGGGGGACAAATCCAACCGTTCTGCATCTCACAGCCCGCAGACGAGCGGTACTACCGCTCCTACGAGCGGTACTACCACTCCTTACAGGCTACACACGAGAAGTAAGAACAGGGAACAAAGCAGAGGAACGGGCAGTGGTAGCCGCGGTAGTAGGAGCGGAACTACCGCCTATAGGCAGTACTACTGCCCCAACTACCGCTGATACAACCGCCCATTTTTTAGGGACAAACGAGTAGCACGGCAGTAACCCGATGGCACCACCGTAGAACCCAACACGAAAAATCAAGGTCCCAGCCACGAGCGGTAGTGCGAACAGTGGTTACAACAGTACTACCTCCTATAAGCGGTACTACCGCTTGTGGCTTTTCTCCCTTTCGGTGTGAAAACCAGCAGATCTCAGGTAGGGGGTCCTGAACTGTGCGTCTAAGGCGGATGGTAACAGGAGGCAGGGGACACGATGTTTACTCAGGTTCGGGCCCTCTTGATGGAGGTAATACCCTACGTCCTGCTTGATTGTTCTTGATGATATGTGTATTACAAGAGTTGGTCTACCACGAGATCATAGAAGCTAAACCTTAGAAGCTAGCCTATGGTATGATTGTCTGTTATCCTACGGACCAAACCCTCCGGTTTATATAGACACCGGAGGGGGCTAGGGTTACACAGAGTCAGTTACAAGGGAGGAGATCTACATATCCGTATTGCCAAGCTTGCCTTCTACGTTAAGGAAAGTACCATCCGTCCACGGGACGAAGTCTTCAATCTTGTATCTTTATAGTCCAACAGTCCGACCAAAGGATATAGTCCGGCTGTCCGGAAACCCCCTAATCCAGGACTCCCTCAGTAGCCCCTGAACCAGGCTTCAATGACGATGAGTCCGGCGCGCAGTTTTGTCTTCGGCATTGCAAGGCGGGTTCCTCCTCCGAATACTCCATAGAAGATTTTGAACACAAGGATAGTGTCCGACTCTGCAAAACAAGTTCCACATACCACCGTAGAGAGAGTAATATTTCCACAAATCTAATCTGCTGACATGTTTGACAGCACGACATCACGCCATGGCCCGGTCATTATTCGAACCGTTTTTCTCAACCAGCTACTACACACATCAATACCGTTTCCTTGGCACGTCTTGTCGAAGCAGAGATCGTGTCCCCTTATCATGGGATTCTCATCAATACGGATGCGGGTAACCCAACCGTGCCATCAATTATGTCGCTTGGGGAATAAGAGGTTTTACCAGGCGAGTGGGGAGGCGCATCGCCTCTTCCGCCCTTATAAAGGGATTAGGATTCACTCTTTTCACCCACGCCCTCTTCCCGATTCATTCCATTCTGCTCAGGCTCCAGCGCCCAAGCGTTCACCTTCTCTACCCACAAAAGGTCTTCCAAAGATGCCCGGATCCGGAGCAGGAGGCAAATGGATGGCCTCTACTGTCCGAGAGAAGGATATCAAAAAGCTTTAGGAGGCCGGGTATCTGGTCAAGAAAATCATCCACCGTCTCCTGGCGGCGGGACAGATCGTCGCTACTCTGGAACCCCACAAGAGGGTTGTATTCCTCCCTCACTTTGTCCGCGGGCTAGGGTTTCCCCTCCACCCGTTCGTCTGTGGAATCATGTATTATTATGGGATCGATCTTCATGATCTGTCCCCTAATTCCTTCCCCAACATATTGACATTCATTGTCGTGTGCGAGGCTTTTCTCCGTATTTCTCCGCACTTCGGTTTATGGCTGAAGGTTTTTAATGTGGAGCCCAAGGTGGTGGGCGGCGAGCACGCCGAGTGCGGGGGTGCTATGGTAGCAAGATGCCCAACGACGTATGCCAACGGGAACCTTTAATGATTCTATCAAGGAGTGGCAATAACAGTGGTTTTACATCACTGAGCCATGCGGCAAGGAACGGGCCGCCTCTCCCGAGTTTCGATCCGGTGCCCCTCTGCGGCTTACATCCTAGATCAAGAAAGGCCTGGACTGGTCCTCGTCCGACGAACTATCGGTGCTTCAGACGCGCGTTAAAGATATGGGAGATAAGAACATTGAACTTGTCAATGTAGTCCAGGTGATGTTAGTCTGCCAGATACTGCCTTGTCAACACCGGACTTGCAATCTATGGGATTTCGATCCGGCCAGGCACCAAACTTTGTGAAGGTTCTTCGGCTCCTCGCACGAGGACATTTGGAAGGTGCTTTTCAAGTCCAGCAAATCTTGGCCGGACTCCGCCGAAGACCACGGGTACCAACTGTCCCGTTCTGCAAGTTCGGTGAGTTTATCAAACTTTTCTATCCGCATGACCAAAAGGAAGCGCTTAACACATGTTTATTCAACTCCCCCATAGCTGGACGAAGAAGGCGGAGCAGATCCATTGTCCGGCCCTGTTGCCCGAAGACCCGGCCATCCCACTTCTAACAAAGATGCTGGTCCCGGCGCCCTACAAGGTGCCGAAGAAGACGGCCGAAAAGGAGGCCAAAAATACCCGGGGCGGCCTTCATTGTCGTGGCACTTTGGACACAATACCCGAAGGCTCTGATGCCCATTCTGCCTCCGAAGAGGATAAAAAGGAGGAGGAAGATGAATCCCCTGCGGGGGGAAGGAGGAAGAGGATGGGCTCCACACCCTTGGAGGCTGAACTGCCCAAAAGGGGAGTGGCTTCTCTTCCGGAGGAGTCCACTGCTGCTGCCGACAGCGGCCTGGCATGGGACCCAGGGCCCAGCCCCTGGTTAACTCGTAAGTATATTAAATCTGGGTACGTTTAAGCGTCCAGACTCATCGTGGCTTAGTATTTTAACCTTAAGCCATATTTTTTGGAAGTCCGATGAGGTCCCGTACCAAACAATCCTCATCACAGCACCTGCTGAGCTCGAATGCTATGGAGAGTGGGACGCCCCAAAAGGCCCCTTCCTCCAAACAAGTGCATGATACGTCTCCAACGTATCTATAATTTTTGAATGCTCCATGCTATATTATCTACTGTTTTGGACATTATTGGGCTTTATTATCCACTTTTATATTATTTTTTGGACTAACCTATTAACTGGAGGCCCAACCCAGAATTGCTATTTTTTGCCTGTTTTAGGGTTTCGAAGAAAAGGAATATCAAACAGAGTCCAAACGGAATGAAACCTTCGGGAACGTGATTTTGTCAACGAACAAGACCCAGGAGACTTGGACCCTACGTCAAGACACAAAAGAGGAGGCCACGAGGTAGGGGGCGCTTACCCCCCCAGGCACGCCCTCCACCCTTGTGGGCCCCCTGTTGCTCCACCGACGTACTCCTTCCTCCTATATATACCTACGTACCCCCAAATGATCAGATACGGAGCCAAAACCCTAATTCCACCGCCGTAACTTTCTCTATCCACGAGATCCCATCTTGGGGCCTGTTCCGGAGCGCCGCCGGAGGGGGCATCGATCACGGAGGGCTTCTACATCATCACCATAGCCCCTCCGATGAAGTGTGAGTAGTTTACCTCAGACCTACGGGTCCATAGATAGTAGCTAGATGGCTTCTTCTCTCTTTTTGGATCTTAATACAATGTTCTCCCCCTCTGTTGTGGAGAACTATTCGATGTAATCTTCTTTTTGCGGTGTGTTTGTTGAGAATGATGAATTGTGGGTTTATGATCAAGTCTATCTATGAACAATATTTGAATCTTCTCTGAATTCTTTTATGTATGATTGGTTATCTTTGCAAGTCTCTTCGAATTATCAGTTTGGTTTGGACTACTAGATTGATCTTTCTTGCAATGGGAGAAGTGCTTAGCTTTGGGTTCAATCTTGCGTTGTCCTTTCCCAGTGATAGTAGGGGCAGCAAGGCACGTATTGTATTGTTGCCATCGAGGATAACAAGATGGGGTTTTCATCATATTACATGAGTTTATCCCTCTACATCATGTCATCTTGCTTAAGGCGTTACTCTGTTTTCATTAACTTAATACTCTAGATGCATGCTGGACTGCGATCGATGAGTGGAGTAATAGTAGTAGATGCAGCCAGGAGTCGGTCTACTTGTCTCAGACGTGATTCCTATATACATGATCATACCTAGATATTCTCATAACTATGCTCAATTCTGTCAATTGCTCAACAGTAATTTGTTCACCCACCGTAGAATACTTATGCTCTCGAGAGAAGCCACTAGTGAAACCTATGGCCCCTGGGTCTATCTTTATCATATTAATCTCCCAATACTTATTTATTTCCTTTACTTTTACTTTGCTTTTATTTTACTTTGCATCTTTATCATAAAAATACCAAAAATATTATCTTATCATATCTATCAGATCTCACTCTCATAAGTGGCCGTGTAGGGATTGACAATCCCTTATCGCGTTGGTTGCGAGGATTTATTTGTTTTGTGCAGGTACGAGGGACTGGAGCGTAGCCTCCTACTGGATTGATACCTTGGTTCTAAAAAAATGAGGGAAATACTTATGCTACTTTGCTGCATCATCCCTTCCTCTTCGGGAAAACCAACGCAGTGCTCAAGAGGTAGCAAGAAGGATTTCTGGCGCCGTTGCCGGGGAGGTCTACGCAAAAGTCAATATACCAAGTACCCATCACATACCCTTATCTCCCGCATTACATTATTTGCCATTTGCCTCTCGTTTTCCTCTCCCCCACTTCACCCTTGCCGTTTTATTCGCCCCCTCTCTCTATCCTCCCTCTCTATTTCTATTTGCCTCTTTTTGCCCGCCTGCTTTTTGTTTGCTTGTGTGTTAGTTTGCTTGCTTGCCACGATGGCTCAAGATAACACTAAATTATGTGACTTCACCAATACCAACAATAATGATTTTATTAGCACTCCGATTGCTCCTCTTACCGATGCTGAATCTTTTGAAATTAATACTGCTTTGCTGAATCTTGTCATGAAAGATCCGTTTTCCGGCCTTCCTAGTGAAGATGCCGCTACCCATCTAAATAGCTTCGTTGATTTGTGTGATATTCAAAAGAAGAAAGATGTGGATAATGATATTGTTAAATTGAAGCTATTCCCTTTTTCGCTTAGAGATCGTGCTAAAGCTTGGTTTTCGTCTTTGCCTAAAAATAGTATTGATTCATGGAACAAGTGCAAAGATGCTTTTATCTCTAAGTATTTTCCTCTCGCTAATATCATCTCTCTTAGAAACGATATTATGAATTTTAAACAACTTGATCATGAACATGTTGCACAAGCTTGGGAGAGAATGAAACTAATGATACGTAATTGCCCTACTCATGGTTTAAATTTGTGGATGATTAAACAAAAAATTTATGCCAGATTGAATTTTGCTTCTAGAAATCTTTTAGATTCGACCGCGGGAGTCACTTTTATGGAAATCACTTTAGGAGAATCTATTAAACTCCTAGATAATATTACGGTTAATTACTCTCAATGGCATACTGAAAGATCTACTAATAGAAAGGTGCATGCGATAGAAGAAATTAATGTTTTGAGTGGAAAGATGGATGAACTTATGAAATTATTTACTAGCGAGAGTGTTTCTTCTGATCCTAATGATATGCCCTTGTCTACTTTGATTGATAATAATAATGAATCTATGGATGTGAATTTTGTTGGTAGGAACAATTTTGGTAACAACGCGTATAGAGGAAATTTTAATCCTAGGCCTTATCCTAGTAATCCCTCTAATAATTATGGTAATTCCTACAACAATTCTTATGGAAATTATAATAAGATGCCCTCTGATTTTGAATCTAATATTAAAGAATTTATTACTTCGCAAAAGAATTTCAATGCTTTGATTGAAGAAAAATTACTTAAGATTGATGAGTTGGCTAGCAACGTTGATAGAATTTCTCTTGATGTTGATTCTTTGAAACTTAGATATATTCCACCTAAGCATGATATCAATGAGTCTCTCAAAGCCATGGGAATGTCCATTGATGAGTGCAAAGAAAGAACCGCTAGGATGCGTGCTAAGAAAAATGCCTTTATAAGAGTGTGTTCTTCTAGTTCCTATGAAAATAAAGATGAAGATCTAAAAGTTATTGATGTGTCCCTTATTAAATCTTTGTTTTGCAATATGAATCTTGATAATGATGGGACTGAATATGATCCACCTTTACCTAGAAGGCGTTCCAAGAATTCGGAATTTTTTGATCTTGATGCTAAAATTGATAAAAGTTGGATTGAAGAAATTAAAACCCTAGATGTTGCTAAACCCACTATTATGGATTTCAAGGAGTTTAACTATGAAAATTGCTCTTTGATTGATTGTATTTCCTTATTGCAATTTGTGCTAAATTCTCCTCACGCTTATAGTCAAAATAAAGCGTTTACTAAACATATCGTTGATGCCTTGATGCAATATTATGAGGAAAAACTTGAATTGGAAGTTTATATCCCTTGAAAACTCTATGATGAGTGGGAACCAACTAGTAAAATTAAAATTAAAGATCATGAATCCTATGTTTTATGTGATTTGGGTACTAGTGTTTCCACGATTCCAAAGACTTTGTGTGATTTGTTAGGTTTCCGTAATTTTGATGATTGCTCTCTAAACTTGCACCTTGCGGATTCCACTATTAAGAAACCTATGGGAAGAATTAATGATGTTCTTATTGTTGCAAATAGGAATTATGTGCCCGTAGATTTTATTGTTCTTGACATAGATTGCAATCCTTCATGTCCCATTATTCTTGGTAGACCTTTCCTTAGAACGATTGGTGCAATTATTGATATGAAGGAAGGAAATATTAGATTACAATTTCCATTAAGCAAATGCATGGAACACTTTCCTAGAAATTAAATAAATTACCTTATGAATCTATTATGAGAGCCACTTATGGATTGCATACCAAAGATGGCAATACCTAGATCTATCCTTGTTTGTTATGCCTAGCTAGGGACGTTAAACGATAGCGCTTGTTGGGAGGCAACCCAATTTTATTTTTATTCCTTGATTTTTTTTCTCCTGTTTAGTAATAAATAATTTATCTAGCCTCTGTTTTGGTTGTGTTTTTTTGTGTTTAATTAGTGTTTGTGCCAAGTGGAACCGTTGGGAAGACTTGGGGAAAGTCTTGTTAATCTTGCTGTAAAAAACAGAAACTTTAGCGCTCACGAGAACTGCTGCCATTTTTATGTGGAAACTTCTATTTAGTTAATTCTTTTTGAAGATGATTAATATATAAATTCCTCACGTCCAGCAATTTATTTTATAATTATTGGGGTTTCATATCTTTCTCTAGCTACATATTACTACAGACTGTTCTGTTTTTGACAGATTATGTTTTTCGTGTGTTGTTTGCTTATTTTGATGAATCTATGTCTAGTAAAATAGTTTATAAAACATAGAGAAGTTGGAATACATTAGGTTTAACACCAATATAAATAAAGAATGAGTTCATTACAGTATCTTTAAGTGGCCATTTGTTTTCTTTCGCTAACGGAGCTCACAAGATTTTCTACTTTGAGTTTTGTGTTGTGAAGTTTTCAAGTTTTGGGTAAAGATTTGATGGATTATGGAACAAGGAGTGGCAAGAGCCTAACCTTGGGGATGCCCATGGCACCCCCAAGATAATCTAAGGACACCTAAAATCCAAAGCTTGGGTATACCCCGGAAGGCATCCCCTCTTTTGTCTACTTCTATCGGTAACTTTACTTGGAGCTATATTTTTATTCGCCACATGATATGTGTTTTGCTTGGAGCGTCTAGTATGATTTGAGTCTTTATTTTTTAGTTTACCACAATCATACTTGATGTACACACCTTTTGAGAGAGCCATACATGATTTGGAATTTGTTAGAATACTCTATGTGCTTCACTTATATCATTTGAGTTATATAGTTTTGCTCTAGTACTTCACTTATATCTTTTAGAGCACGGTGGTGGATTTGTTTTATAGAAACTATTGGTCTCTCATGCTTCACTTAGATTATTTTGAGAGTCTTAAATAGCATGGTAATTTGCTTAAATAATCCTAATATTCTTGGAATTCAAGAATAGTAAAAGAACTTCCTTATGAGTGTGTTGAATGCTATGAGAAGTTTGATGCTTGATAATTGTTTTGAGATATGAAGATGGTGATATTAGAGTTATGCTAGTTGAGTAGTTGTGAATTTGAGAAATACTTGTGTTAAACTTTGTGATTCCCATAGCATGCACGTATGGTGAACCATTATGTGATGAAGTCGGAGCATGATTTATTTTTTGATTGTCTTCCTTATGAGTGGCGGTCGGGGATGAGAGATGGTCTTTTCCTACCAATCTATCCCCCTAGGAGCATGCACGTAATACTTTGCTTTGATAACTTGTAGATTTTTGCAATAAGTATATGAGTTTTTTATGACTAATGTTGAGTCCATGGATTATACGCACTTTTCTCACCCTTCCACCTCTGCTAGCCTCTCTAATACCGCGCACCTTTTGCCGGTATCATGCACCCACCATATACCTTCCTCAAAACAGCCACCATACCTACCTATTATGGCATTTCCATAGCCATTCCGAGATATATTTCCATGCAACTTTCCACTGTTCCGTTTATTATGACACACTCCATCATTGTCATATTGCTTGGCATGATCCTGTAGTTGACATCGTATTTGTGGCAAAGCCACCATTCATAATTCTTTCATACGTGTCACTCCTGATTCATTTCACATCCCGGTACACTGCCGACGGCATTCATATAGAGTTATATTTTGTTCTAAGTATCGAGTTGTAATTGTTGAGTTGTAAGAAAAATAAAAGTGTGATGATCATCATTATTAGAGCATTGTCCCAGTGAGGAAAGGATGATGGAGACTACGATTCCCCCACAAGCCGGGATGAGACTCCGGACGAAAAAAAAGAGAAAGAAAAGAGGCCATAAAAAAGAGGAGAAAAGGCCCAAATAAAAAAAAGAAAAAAAAGAATTTGAGAGAAAAAGAGAGAAGGGACAATGTTACTATCCTTTTACCACACTTGTGCTTCAAAGTAGCACCATGATATTCATGATATAGAGTCTCCTATGTTATCACTTTCATATACTAGTGGGAATTTTTCATTATAGAACTTGGCTTGTATATTCCAATGATGGGCTTCCTCAAAATGCCCTAGGTCTTCATGAGCAAGCAAGTTGGATGCACAACCACTTAGTTTCTTTTGTTGAGCTTTCATATACCTATAGCTCTAGTGCATCCATTGCATGGCAATACCTACTCACTCACATTGATATCTATTGATGGGCATCTCCATAGCCTGTTGATGCACCTAGTTGATGTGAGACTATCTTCTCCCTTTTTGTCTTCTCCACAACCACCACTCTATTCCACTTATAGTGCTATATCCATGGCTCACGCTCATGTATTGCGTGAAGATTGAAAAAGTTTGAGAACACCAAAAGTATGAAACAATTTCTTGGCTTGTCATCGGGGTTGTGCATGATTTAAATATTTTGTGTGGTGAAGATGGAGCATAGCCAGACTATATGATTTTGTAGGGATAACTTTCTTTGGCCATGTTATTTTGAGAAGACATGATTGCTTTGTTAGTATGCTTGAAGTATTATTATTTTTATGTCAATATTAAACTTTTATCTTGAATCTGTCGGATCTGAATATTCATACCACAATTAAGAAGAATTACATTAAAATTATGCCAAGTAGCACTCCACATCAAAAATTCTGTTTTTATCATTTACCTACTCGAGGACGAGCAGGAATTAAGCTTGGAGATGCTTGATACGTCTCCAACGTATCTAAAATATGATTGCTCCATGCTATATTATCTACTGTTTTGGACATTATTGGGATTTATTATCCACTTTTATATTATTTTTGGGACTAACCTATTAACCGGAGGCCTAGCCCAGAATTGCTGTTTTTTTGCCTGTTTTAGGGTTTCGAAGAAAAGGAATATCAAACGGAGTCCAAACGGAATGAAACCTTCGGGAACGTGATTTTCTCAACGAACAAGACCAAGGAGACTTGGACCCTACGTCAAGACACAAAAGAGGAGGCCACGAGGTAGGGGGCGCGCCTACCCCTCCAGGCGCGCCCTCCACCCTCATGGGCCCTCTGTTGCTCCACCGACGTACTCCTTCCTCCTATATTTACCTACGTACCCCCAAACGATCAGATACAGAGCCAAAACCCTAATTCCACCGCCATAACTTTTTGTATCCACGAGATCCCATCTTGGGGCCTATTCCGAAGCTCCACCGGAGGGGGCATCGATCATGGAGGGCTTCAAAATCATCACCATAGCCCCTCCGATGAAGTGTGAGTAGTTTACCTCAGACCTACGGGTCCATAGTTAGTAGCTAGATGGCTTCTTCTCTCTTTTTGGATCTCAATACAATGTTCTCCCCCTGTCTTGTGGAGAACTATTCGATGTAATCTTCTTTTTGCGGTGTGTTTGTTGAGACCGATGACTTGTGGGTTTATGATCAAGTCTATCTATGAACAATATTTGAATCGTCTCTGAATTCTTTTATGTATGATTGGTTATCTTTGCAAGTCTCTTCGAATTATCAGTTTGGTTTGGCCTACTAGATTGATCTTTCTTGCAATGGGAGAAGTGCTTAGCTTTGGGTTCAATCTTGCGTTGTCCTTTCCCAGTGATAGTAGGGGCAGCAAGGCATGTATTGTATTGTTGCCATCGAGGATAACAAGATGGGGTTTTCATCATATTTCATGAGTTTATCCCTCTACATCATTTCATCTTGCTTAAGGCGTTACTCTGTTTTCATTAACTTAATACTCTAGATGCATGCTGGATAGCGGTCGATGAGTGGAGTAATAGTAGTAGATGCAGCCAGGAGTCGGTCTACTTGTCCCGGACGTGATGCCTATATACATGATCATACCTAGATATTCTCATAACTATGCTCAATTCTGTCAATTGCTCAACAGTAATTTGTTCACCCACCATAGAATACTTATGCTCTCGAGAGAAGCCACTAGTGAAACCTATGGCCCCCGGGTCTATCTTCATCATATTAATCTCCCAATACTTAGTTATTTCCTTTGCTTTTACTTTGCTTTTATTTTACTTTGCATCTTTATCATAAAAATACCAAAAAAATTATCTTATCATATCTATCAGATCTCACTCTCGTAAGTGGCCGTGTAGGGATTGACAACCCCTTATCGCATTGGTTGCGAGGATTTATTTGTTTTGTGCAGGTACGAGGGACTGGCACGTAGCCTCCTAATGGATTGATTCCTTGGTTCTCAAAAACTGAGGGAAATACTTACGCTACTTTGCTGCATCATCCCTTCCTCTTCGGGGAAAACCAACGCAGTGCTCAAGAGGTAGCAGTGCATAACACCGAGGCTTCGTCCCAGAAGGACCCCGGCCAAGGAGGAATGGGAGAAACCGTGAAGGCGGCGCCTGGAGGTCAAACCGCAGGGGCCGGACACGTGAGGGAAAAGATTCCCATAGGGTCTGACAGCGGGGGTGACCCTGAGCTCGGCTCCTCACCGGATGCGATTCCAGAGGTTTATACGGCTCCAGAATCAAGAAGGCAACCTCCTTCGGCTGGAGGGGGCGTTCCTGTTCCGCTGGCGACCTCTGTCCATCCAGAGGTGTCAGATGCTTTGTTGGTGGTGTTACGAGACGCCTCCATTGTTGACGAACACCGTGCCCTTATGGGTGCGGTGATTGAGAAGATTCAGTCAACCGAGAGTGGACTGAACGAAGCCTGTATCAGCCTTATAAGAGGCTTTGAGGTATGTTTTATAAGTTGCCGAAGAGTTTCATAGTATAGATAGTAGCCCCTTATACCCTGTTTGGTGAAACAAGGAACCGGACAGGGGATCGCATTGATGATCACAGGAAGACTCATTGAGTGATATTGATTTCTCTTCTGTTCCAAGCAGATACCTATAGAGGCTGCTGCCTCTCATACTGCGGAGATCTCCGGACTGAATCAAAGTCTGGAGCGGGCCATAGAGGAAATTGGCCAATTAAAAATGCAGTTGAGGGATAAACAAGGTATGAGCATTGCCCACATTTATTGTGAAATAAATGTTCAGTATGAAATAAGCCGCATAACTTGTGCTAGGGGTTATGACCAAAGTCGAGGCCCTCAAAAGGGCCATTGCCGAGGCCGAAAAAAGGCGGCCATGGAGGGGACTCTTCGTGAGAAACATGAAGCCAGAGTTATTAAAGCTGAGAAGGAGCTGCAAGAGGCCGTAAGTAAATGCGAGGCCTTGGAGCAGAGTTTAACGGAGAAAGAGTCCGAACTCACCAAGGCGCATCAAGCCACGAGCAACGCCCGGGGGGAAACCCAAAGCGCCCTGCAGGGGATCCAAGAGGCGAGGAAGATCGCGGCGGGTAAGGCTTTTCCCATGTAAAGTAAGTATTTGAAGGGAAAACTATGTTTCTGATTGTGAATCCGGACTTCTCGGGTGTATTTGCCGAGCTACCTCATAGTACATCAGATGCCGCTCACTTCTACCGAGCCGAAGGAAGGAACACCGCCGATAAGCTCTTTTTGTCGTAGTATGTGGCACCGAATTATCCGATGCCTTTTGCCGATCAACTGAAATAGTTGATCGAACTGCATAAGGCGTCATAACTAGCCATGAAAGATATGGTTATCTGGCTATGGCCTGCCGAGCCGATTCCAAGCAGCTACTTCGCGCTCGTGAGGCGGCTTGTAAGCGCTTGCCCTCGACTTGACGTCATCAAGCGGTCGGTCTGTATAGAAGGAGCGCAAATGGCCTTCGCCCTCGCAAAGGTGCATTGGGGGAAGATCGATGCCGAAAAGCTAGTGACCGAGGGATGATAACCCACAAGTATAGGGGATCGCAACAGTTTTCGAGGGTAGAGTATTCAACCCAAATTTATTGATTCGACACGAGAGGAGCCAAAGAATATTCTCAAGTGTTAGCAGCTGAGTTGTCAATTCAACGTCACCTAGGAACTTAATATCTGCAGCAAAGTGTTTAGTAGCAAAGTAATATGATATTAGTGGTAACGATAGTAAAAGGTACCGATAGCAAAAGTAATGTTTTTGGTATTTTGTAGTGATGATAGCAATAGCAACGGAAAAGTAAATAAGCGAAGAACAATATATGGAAAGCTCGTAGGCAATGGATCGGTGATGGAGAATTATGCCAGATGCGGTTCATCATGTAACAATCATAACCTAGGGTGACACAGAACTAGCTCCAGTTCATCAATGTAATGTAGGCATGTATTCCGAATATAGTCATACATGCTTATGGAAAAGAACTTGCATGCCATCTTTTGTCCTACCCTCCCGTGGCAGCGGGGTCCTAATGGAAACTAAGGGATATTAAGGCCTCCTTTTAATAGAGTACCAGAACAAAGCATTAACACATAGTGAATACATGAACTCCTCAAACTACGGTCATCACCGGTAAGTATCCTGATTATTGTCACTTCGGGGTTAACGGATCATAACACATAATAGGTGACTATAGACTTGCAAGATAGGATTAAGAACTCTCATATATTGATGAAAACATAATAGGTTCAGATCTGAATCATGGCACTCGGGCCCTAGTGACAAGCATTAAGCATAGCAAAGTCATAGCAACATCAATCTCAGAACATAGTGGACACTAGGGATCAAACCCTAACAAAACTAACTCGATTACAAGATAGATCCCATCCAACCCATCACTGTCCAGCAAGCATACGATGGAATTACTCACGCACGGCAGTGAGCATCATGAAATTGGTGATGGAGGATGGTTGATGATGATGATGGCGATGGATTCCCCTCTCCGGAGCCCCGAACGGACTCCAAATCAGCCCTCCCGAGAGGTTTTAGGGCTTGGCGGCAGCTCCGTATCGTAAAACACGATCAATTCTTCTCTCTGATTTTTTTCTCCCCGAAACCAAATATATAGAGTTGGAGTTGAGGTCGGAGGAGCTCTAGGGGGCCCACGAGGTAGGGGGGCGCGCCCTAGCAGGGCAGGCGCGCGCCCCACCCTCGTGGACAGGTGGTCGGGCCCCTGGCCTTCATCTTTTGCAAGGATTTTTTATTATTTCCGGAAAGTTGTTCCGTGAAGTTTCAGGTCATTCCGAGAACTTTTGTTTCTGCACATAAATAACACCATGGTAATTCTGCTGAAAACAGCGTCAGTCCGAGTTAGTTCCATTCAAATCATGCAAGTTAGAGTCCAAAACAAGGGCAAAGTGTTTGGAAAAGTAGATACGACAGAGATGTATCACCTCCCCCAAGCTTAAACCCTTGCTTGTCCTCAAGCAATTCAGTTGATAAACTGAACGTGATAAAGAAAAACTTTTACAAACTCTGTTTGCTCTTGTTGTTGTAAATATGTAAAGCCAGCATTCAAGTTTTCAGCAAAGATTATGACTAACTACATTCACAATAAAACTTAGGTCTCAAGTTTACTCATATCAGTGGCATAATCAACTAGTGAGCAATAATAATAAATCTCGGATGACAACACTTTCTCAAAACAATCATAATATGATATGACAAGATGGTATCTCGCTAGCCCTTTCTGAGACTGCAAAACATAAATGCAGAGCACCTTTAAAGATCAAGGACTGACTAGACATTGTAATTCATGGTAAAAGAGATCCAGTCAAGTCATACTCAATGTAAACTAACAGTAATGAATGCAAATGACAACGGTGCTCTCCAACTGGTACTTTTTAATAAGAGGATGATGACTCAACATGAAAATAAATAGATAGGCCCTTCGCAGAGGGAAGCATGGATTTGTAGAGGTGCCAGAGCTCGGTTTTGAAATAGAGGTGAATAATATTTTGAGCGGTATACTTTCATGGTCAACATAACAACCAAGAGATGGCGATATCTTCCATGCTACACACATTATAGGCGATTCCCAAACATAATGGTAAAGTTTATACTCCCCCTTCCACCAACAAGCATCAATCCGTGGCTTGCTCGAAACAACGAGTGCCTCCAACTAACAAGAGTCCCAGGGGAGTTTTGTTTGCAATTATTTTGATTTGATTTGCATAAAGCATGGGACTGGGCATCCCGGTGACCAGCCACTTTCTCGTGACTGAGGAGCGGAGTCCACTCCTCTTGAGAATAACCCGCCTAACATGGAAGATACGGACATCCCTAGTTGATACATGAGCTATTTGAGCATACAAAATAGGATATTAATTTGAAGGTTTAGAGTTTGTCACATACAAACTTACATGGAACGGCAGGTAGATACCGTATATAGGTAGGTATGGTGAACTCATATGGAATAACTTTGGGGTTTATGGAGTTGGATGCACAAGCAGTATTCCCGCTTAGTACAGGTGAAGGCTAGCAAAATATTGGGAAGCGACCAGCTAGAGAACGACAACAGTCATGAACATGCATTAAAATTAATCAACACCGAATGCGAGCATGAGTAGGATATAATCCAGCATGAACATAAATATCGTGAAGGCTATGTTGATTTTGTTTCAACTACATGCGTGAACATGTGCCAAGTCAAATCACTTAAATCATTCAGAGGAGGATACCACCCTATCATACCACATCATAACCATTTTAATAGCATGTTGGAACGCAAGGTAAACCATTATAAGCTCCTAGCTAATCAAGCATGGCACAAGAACTATGATCTCTACTTGTCATTGCAAACATGTTTATTCATAATAGGCTGAATCAGGAACCATGAACTAATCATATTTACGAAAACAAGAGAGGCCGAGTTCATACCAGCTTTTCTCATCTCAATAAGTTCATCATATAATCATCATTATTGTCTTTCACATGCACGACCGAATGCTATCTCTTTTAGCACTGCGTTGGTTTTCCCCAAAGAGGAAGGGATGGTGCAGCAAAGTAGCGTAAGTATTTCCCTCAGTTTTTGAGAACCAAGGTATCAATCCAGTAGGAGGCTATGCGCGAGTCCCTCGCACCTCCACAAAACAAATAAATCCTCGCAACCAACGCAAATAGGGGTTGTCAATCCCTATAGGGACACTCACGAGAGTGAGATCTGATACATATGATAAGATAATATTTTTGGTATTTTTATGATAAAGATGCAAAGTAAAATAAAAGCAAAGTAAATAGCAAAGTAAATAACTAAGTAGTAGGAGATTGCTATGATAAAGATAGACCCGGGGGCCATAGGTTTCACTAGTGGCTTCTCTCAAGAGCATAAGTATTCTATGGTGGGTAAACAAATTACTGTTGAGCAATTGACAGAATTGAGCATAGTTACGAGAATATCTGGTTATGATCATGTATATATGCGTCACGTCCGAGACAAGTAGACCGACTCCTGCCTGCATCTACTACTATTACTCCACTCATCGACCGCTATCCAGCATGCATCTAGAGTATTAAGTTAAAAACAGAGTAAAGCCTTAAGCAAAATGACATGATGTAGAGGGATAGACTCATGCAATATGAAGAAAACCCCATCTTGTTATCCTCGATGGCAACAATACAATACGTGCCTTGCTGCCCTTACTATCACCGGGAAAGGACGCCGCAAGATTGAACCCAAAGCTAAGCACTTCTCCCATTGCAAGAAAGATCAATCTAGTAGGCCAAACCAAACTAATAATTCGAAGAGACTTGCAAAGATAACCAATCATACATAAAAGAATTCAGAGAAGATTCAAATATTATTCACAGATAGACTTGATCATAAACCCACAATTCATCGGTCTCAACAAACACACCACAAAAATAAGATTACATCGAATATATCTCCACAAGAGAGGGGGATAACATTGTATTGAGATCCAAAAAGAGAGAAGAAGCCATCTAGCTACTAACTATGGACCCGTAGGTCTGAGGTAAACTACTCACACTTCATCGGAGGGGCTATGGTGTTGATGTAGAAGCCCTCCGTGATCGATGCCCCCTCCGGCGGAGCTTCGGAACAGGCCCCAAGATGGGATCTCGTGGATACAGAAAGTTACGGCAGTGGAATAAGGGTTTTGGCTCCATTTCTGATCGTTTGGGGGTACGTGGGTATATATAGGAGGAAGAAGTACATCGGTGGAGCAAC
>NC_041384.1:418081774-418169474 GCF_002162155.2 Triticum dicoccoides
TATTCGATGAGAAAATCACGTTCCCGAAGGTTTCATTCCGTTTGGACTCCGTTTGATATTCCTTTTCTTCGAAACCCTAAAACAGGCAAAAACAACAATTCTGGGCTGGGCCTCCGGTTAATAGGTTAGTCCCAAAAATAATATAAAAGTGGATAATAAAGCCCAATAATGTCCAAAACAGTAGATAATATAGCATGGAGCAATCAAAAATTATAGATACTTTGGAGACGTATCAAGCATCCCCAAGCTTAATTCCTGCTCGTCCTCGAGTAGGTAAATGATAAAAACAGAATTTTTGATGCGGAGTGCTACTTGGCATAATTTTAATGTAATTCTTCTTAATTGTGGTATGAATATTCAGAACCGAAAGATTCAAGACAAATGTTCATATTGACATAAGAATGATAATACTTCAAGCATACTAACTAAGCAATTATGTCTTCTCAAAAACATGGCCAAAGAAATTTCATCCCTACAAAATCATATGGTTTAGTCATGTTTCATTTTCGTCACACAAGAATGCTATCATCATGCACAACCCCGATGACAAGCCAAGCAATTGTTTCATACTTTAGTAATCTCAAACCTATAAACTTTCACGCAATATATGAGCGCGAGCCATGGACATAGCACTATAGGTGGAATAGAATATAATGAGGGGGGTTATGTGGAGAAGACAAAAAAAGTGGAAGTCTCACATCAACGAGGCTAATCAATGTGCTATGGGGATGTCCACCGATTGATGTTAATGTAAGGAGTAGGGATTGCCATGCAACAGATGCACTAGAGCTATAAATGTATGAAAGCTCAACAAAAGAAACTAGTGGGTGTGCATCCCACTTGCTTGCTCACGAAGACCTAGGGCACTTGAGGAGGCCCATTGTTGGAATATACAAGCCAAGTTCTATAATGAAAAATTCCCACTAGTATATGAAAGTGATAACATGAGAGACTCTCTACTATGAAGATCATGGTGCTACTTTGAAGCACAAGTGTGGCAAAGGATAGTAACATTGTCCCTTCTCTCTTTTTCTCTCATTTTTTTCTTTTCTCCTTTTTTGGGCCTTTTCTCTATTTTTTATGGCCTTTCTCTTTTTTTATATTCCTCACTTGGGACAATGCTCAAGAAAATGATGATCATCACACTTCTATTTATTTACAACTCAATGATTACAACTCGATACTAGAACAAAGATGAATCTATATGAATGCCTCCGGCGGTGTACCGGGATATGCAATGGACCAAGAGTGACATGTATGAAAGAATTATGAACGGTGGCTTTGACACAAATACTATGTCAACTACATGACCATGCTCAGCAATATGACAATGATGAATGTGTCATGATGAACGGAATGATGGAAAGTTGCATGGCAATATATCTCGGAATGGCTATGGAAATGCCATAATAGGTAGGTATGGTGGCTGTTTTGAGGAAGATATAAGGAGGTTTATGTGTGAAAGAGCGTATCATAACACGTGGTTTGGATGCACCGACGAAGTTTGCGCCAACTCTCAATGTGAGAAAGGGCAATGCACGGTACCGAAGAGGCTAGCAAGGATGGAAGGGTGAGAGTGCGTATAATCCATGGACTCAACATTAGTCATAAAGAACTCACATACTTATTGCAAAAATCTACAAGTCATCAAAAACCTCGGTACTGCACACATGCTCCTAGGGGGATAGATTGGTAGGAAAAGACCATCGCTCGTCCCCGACCGCCACTCATAAGGAAGACAATCAAATAACACCTCATGTTTCAAATTTGTTGCATAACGTTTACCATATGTGCATGCTACAGGACTTGCAAACCTCAACACAAGTATTTCTCAATTTCACAACTACTCAACTAGCACGACTTTGATATTATTACCTCCATGTCTCAAAACAATCATCAAGCATCAAACTTCTCTTAGTATTCAACACACTCATAAGAAATTTTTATTATTAATCTTGCATACCAAGCATATTAGGGTTTTAAGCAAATTACCATGCTATTAAGACTCTCAAAATAATCTAAGTGAAGCATGAGAGATCAACAGTTTCTATAAAACAAATCCACCACTGTGCTCTAAAAGATATAAGTGAAGCACTAAAGCAAAACTATATAACTCAAAAGATATAAGCGAAGCACATAGAGTATTCTAACAAATTCCAAATCATGTATGGCTATCTCAAAAGGTGTGTACAGAGAGGATGATTGTGGTAAACTAACAAGCAAAGACTCAAATAATACAAGACGCTCCAAGCAAAACACATATCATGTGGCGAATAAAAATATAGCTCCAAGTAAAGTTACCAATAGAAGTAGACGAAAGAGGGGATGCCTTCCGGGGCATCCCCAACATTTGGCTTTTATGTGTCCTTAGATTATCTTGGGGGTTCCATGGGCATCCGCAAGCTTAGGCTCTTGCCACTCCGTGTTCCATAATCCATCAAATCTTTACCCAAAACTTGAAAACTTCACAACACAAAACTTAAAGTAGAAAATCTCGTGAGCTCCGTTAGCGAAAGAAAACAAAAGACCACTTCAAGGTACTGTAATGAACTCATTCTTTATTTATATGGGTGTTATACCTACTGTATTCCAACTTCTCTATGGTTTATAAACTATTTTACTTGCCATAGATTCATCAAAATAAGCAAACAACACACGAAAAACAGAATAGTCTGTAGTAATCTGTAGCTAGCGCCAGATCTGGAACCCAAAAAATTCTAAAATAAATTGCTGGACGTGAGGAATTTATCTATTAATCATCTGCAAAAAGAATTAACTAAATAGCACTTCCCAAATAAAAATTACAGCAGTTCTCGTGAGCACTAAAGTTTCTGTTTTTTACAGCAAGTTCAACAAGACTTTCCCCAAGTCTTCCCAACTGTTCTACTTGGCACAAACCCTAATTAAACACAAAAAACACAACCAAAACAGAGGCTAGATAATTTATTTATTACTAAACATGAGCAAAAAGCAAGAAATGAAAATAAAATTGGGTTGCCTCCCAACAAGCGCTATCGTTTAACGCCTCTAGCTATGCATAACAAGCAAGAATATATCTAGGTATTGCCATCTTTGGTAGGCAATTCTTCAATGAGGCATCTACCATCTTTAGGAATTTATTTCTTTTTATTAATTATCAACCTTTTAGGCACAAGATCGAAAAATTCATTTGTAACAAATGGTTCCTTAATCATAACAAAAAGATTGGGATGAACACTTATAGATTTGAGATCCGCATTTTCCTTACTAGATGATTCACCCTTATTTTTAGGAACATACATAAGTTTGGCAACTTTGGTGGAGGGACTCGGAGTATTCTTTATGGAAGAAAAAGTGGTTCCCAAGTTGGTAATAATATTCTCAAGTTTATCGATCCTAACGGAATCGTGATTTATTTTCTCATTAACTATGGGTTCCTTTTGTTTAATATCTTTCAAAGTAACTCCTACTTTAGATCCATATTGAGAGATTAGGCTGTGGATCTTTTTATCCAAATTTTCGATTAACTCTACGGTAGCAACCTTATTTTCAATAATCTCAAGCCTTTGCATTACATGCTCCAAAGTTAATATAGTTCCATTAACCAAGAGAGGGGGTGAGCCAAATAAATCTAACATAGCATTATAAGAATCAAAAGTATGGCTACCCAAAAAGTTCCCTCCGCTAATAGTATCAAGAACATAACGGTGCCAAGGAGTAATGCCTACATAAAAATTGTGAAGGAGAATGGTAGTAGATTGCTTCCTAGTAGATTTATTTTGAGCATTGCAAATTCTATACCAAGCATCCTTTAGATTTTCACCCTCCCTTTGCTTAAAATTTAGAATTTCATTCTCGGGAGACAAGGAGAAGATAAGGGACTAGCCATAACAACAAGTAAGCAAACTAACACACAATCAAACAAAAACAAGCGGGCAAAAAGAGGCAAATAGAGAAAGAGAGGGAGGATAGAGAGAGAGGGCAAATAAAACGGCAAGGGTGAAGTGGGGGAGAGGAAAACGAGAGGCAAATGGCAAATAATGTAATGCGGGAGATAAGGGTATGTGATGGGTACTTGGTATATTGAATTTTGCGTAGACCTCCCCGGCAACGGCGCCAGAAATCCTTCTTGCTACCTCTTTTAGCACTGCGTTGGTTTTCCCCGAAGAGGAAGGGATGATGCAGCAAAGTAGCGTAAGTATTTCCCTTAGTTTTTGAGAACCAAGGTATCAATCCAGTAGGAGGCTACGCGCGAGTCTCTCGCACCCGCACAAAACAAATAAATCCTCACAACCAACGCAAATAGGGGTTGTCAATCCCTATAGGGCCACTTACGAGAGTGAGATCTTATAGATATGATAAGATAATATTTTTGGTATTTTTATGATAAATATGCAAAGTAAAATAAAGGCAAAGTAAATAACTAAGTAGTAGGAGATTGATATGATAAAGATAGACCCAGGGGCCATATATTTCACTAGTGGCTTCTCTCGAGAGCATAAATATTCTACGGTGGGTAAACAAATTACTATTGAGAAATTGACAGAATTGAGCATAATTATGAGAATATCGAGTTATGATCATGTATATAGGCATCACGTCCGAGACAAGTAGACCGACTCCTGCCTGCATCTACTACTATTACTCCACTCATCGACCGCTATCCAGCATGCATCTAGAGTATTAAGTTAAAAACAGAGTAACACCTTAAGCAAGATGACATGATGTAGAGGGATAGACTCATGCAATATGAAGAAAACCCCATCTTGTTATCCTCGATGGTAACAATACAATACGTGCCTTGCTGCCCTTACTGTCACCGGGAAAGGACACCGCAAGATTGAACCCAAAGCTAAGAACTTCTCCCATTGCAAGAAAGATCAATCTAGTAGGCCAAACCAAACTGATAATTCGAAGAGACTTGCAAAGATAACCAATCATACATAAAAGAATTCAGAGAAGATTCAAATATTATTCATAGATAGACTTGATCATAAACCCACAATTCATCGATCTCAACAAACACACCGCAAAAAGAAGATTACATCGAATAGATCTCCACAAGAGAGGGGGAGAACATTGTATTGAGATCCAAAAAGAGAGAATAAGCCATCTAGCTACTAACTATGGACCCGTAGGTCTGAGGTAAACTACTCACACTTCATCGGAGGGGCTATGGTGTTGATGTAGAAGCCCTCCGTGATCGATGCCCCCTCCGGCGGAGCTCCGCAACTGGCCCCAAGATGGGATCTCATGGATACAGAAAGTTATGGCGGTGGAATTAGGGTTTTGGCTCCGTTTCTGATCGTTTGGGGGTACATGGGTACATATAGGAGGAAGAAGTACGTCGGTGGAGCAACAGGGGGCCCACGAGGGTGGAGGGTGCGCCTGGGGGGGGGGGGGTAGGCGCGCCCCCTACCTCGTGGCCTCCTGTTACGTGTCTTGACGTAGGGTCCAAGTCTCCTGAGTTGTATTCGATGAGAAAATCACGTTCCCGAATGTTTCATTCCGTTTGTATTCCTTTTCTTCGAAACCCTAAAACAGGCAAAAAACAGCAATTTTGGGCGGGGCCTCCGGTTAATAGGTTAGTCCCAAAAATAATATAAAAGTGGATAATAAAGCCCAATAATGTCCAGAATAGTAGATAATATAGCATGGAGCAATAAAAAATTATAGATACGTTGGAGACGTATCACCGAACGATGTGGATAATAATAATAGTGCACGTGCATTGGACTAAGCTGGAATCTGCAATCATTCAATAAACAGGAGAAGACAAGGCAATATGGGCTCTTTTGTCAGATCAACAATAATACATATAAGAGCCACTTCAACAATTTAATTATGGTCTTCTCCCATCGACCCCCAAAGAAAAGAAAAGAAATAAAACTATTTACACGGGAGAGCTCCCAACAAGTAAAAGAAGAACATGAAATCTTTTTGGGTTTTCTTTTTAATTACTACTACAAGCATGGAAAGTAAACTAATTAAAAGCTACAACTATTTTTTTTGGTTTTTCTTAAGGTTTGCCAAACACACAAGAAGAAAGCATAAAAAGGGAAATAAACTAGCATGGATGATACAATGAAAAAGTATGAGCACCGACATCTAGCAATGAGTGTGTGAATATAAATGTAATGTCGGTGAGAAATACGTATTCCCCCAAGCTTGGGCTTTTGGGCCTAAGTTGGTCTATGGGCACGATTGGCCTGGCGGATACCCATAGTAAAAGTTGGGGTCGTACTGAGATGCAGCGGCTATCGCCTCCTGAGCTGCAGTGTGGCAACGAGTGGCCTCCGCCCTCCTCTCGTACTCATCTGCCTCCTCTCTGGTAATAACATATCTTCCTTTTGCCTCCTCACAAAGGAACTAGTGAGATAGTGATACTGGCTGCACTTTTCTTCCTCGAAGCTCACAAGATCAGCGTTACACAAATATGCATTAAATTCTTCCTTAATTCCCGCTCGATCCATAAAGTTTCCAGAAGGCCACTCACAAGGACGCACTGGAGCGTCTCTTGGTGGCTCTTCATCAGCATCACGCATTGCAAGCCTGGGTCCTTGCTTCCTTGAAGAACCACCTTGGAACATTTTCCTAAGCATATTTCTTCCTCCGAAAAATTTCTGAAATTTTTAGTAACTTCAAAATGAAAGTAAACCACACTCAATAATATTGATAGCAACTACTCCTACAAGTGCCTAGGGCCTACATCATGCATCAAAACTACTTTTGACCATATAAATTTGACATGCAAGCTCAAGAACAGGGTCACCTAAGCATAAAAATTTTGCAATGAATAAAGCACTAGAACAAAAACTAATTGGACCAATGGAGGAGTCACATACCAAGGAACAATCTCCCCAAGCAGTTTTGTGAGAGGTGCTTTGAGCAAGGAGATCGAAAATGGCAACAAAATGAGCTTGGACTCGGGTTTGAGCTGGATATTCGTGTTTGGGGAGGAAGGAGTGTGTGGGCGAAAGGATAAGTGGAGGATGGCCACCATGGGCCCACAGGGCAGGGGGCGCGCCCAGGGGGTAGGGCGCGCCCCTGAATCTCGTTGCCAGGTGCCAGCTCCTCCTGCTGTGTTCTCAGTGCCAAATATTCTCAAATATTCCAGAAAAAATCATATTTAAATTTCAGGGCATTTGGAGAACTTCTATTTTCAGGGTATTTTTATATTGCACGGATAATCAGATAACAGATAAAAACACTATTTTTATTCTATTTAATATAAATAACAGAAAGTAAAAGGAGGGTACAGAAGGTTGTGCCTTCTAGTTTCATCCATCTCATGCTCATCAAAAGGAATCCACTAACAAGGTTGATCAAGTCTTGTTAACAAACTCATTCCAAATAACATGGAACCGGAGAAATTTCGAATAACACTATGTTACCTCAACGGGGATATGCATATCCCCAATAATAAGAATATCATAGTTCTTCTTGATAGTAGGAAGAGGAAATTCAAAACCTCCAAATATAATCGATGGAATTTTTCCAATAGAGTTGATACTATGAACTTGAGGTTGTTTCCTCGGAAAGTGTACCGTATGCTCATTACCATTAACATGAAAAGTGACATTGCCTTTAGTGCAATCAATAACAGCCCCTGCACTATTCAAAAAGGGTCTTCCAAGAATAATAGACATACTATCGTCCTCGGGAATATCAAGAATAACAAAGCCCGTTAAAATAGTAACATTTGCAACTACAACAGGCACATCCTCACAAATACCGACAGGTATAGCAGTTGATTTATCAGCCATTTGCAAAGATATTTCAGTAGGTGTCAACTTATTCAAATCAAGTCTACGATATAAAGAGAGAGGCATAACACTAACACCGGCTCCAAGATCACACAAAGCAGTTTTAACATAGTTTCTTTTAATGGAGCATGGTATAGTTGGTACACCGGGATCTCCATGTTTCTTTGGTATTCCACCCTTAAAAGTATAATTAGCAAGCATGGTGGAAATTTCAGCTTCCTGTATCTTTCTTTTATTAGTAACAATTTCTTTCATATACTTAGCATAAGGATTCATTTTGAGCATATAAGTCAATCGCATACTCAAAAAGATAGGTCTAATCATTTCAGCAAAGCGCTGAAAATCCTCATCATCCTTTTTCTTGGATGGTTTGGGAGGAAAAGGCATGGGTTTCCGAACCCATGGTTCTCTTTCTTTACCGTGTTTCCTAGCAACAAAGTCTTTCTTATCATAACGTTGATTCTTTGATTGTGGGTTATCAAGATCAACATCAGGTTCAATTTCTATATCATTATCATTACTAGGTTGAGCATCATCATGAACATTATTATTAACATTATCACTAGTTTCAGGTTCATTACCAGATTGTGTTTCAGCATCAGAGATAGAAATATCATTTGGATTCTCAGGTGTTTCAATAACATGTTCACTAGAAGCATGCAAAGTCCTATCATTTTTCTTTTTCTTCCTTTTAGAAGACTAGGTGCATCTATATTATTTCTCTGAGAATCTTGCTCATTTCTCTTAGGATGGCCCTCAGGATACAAAGGTTCCTGAGTCATTCTACCACCTCTAGTCATAACTCTAACAACATTATCATTATCCTTACTATTCAATTCATTGAGCAAATCATTTTGAGCTTGAAGTACTTGTTCTACTTGAGTGGTAACCATAGAAGCATGTTTACTAATAAGTTTAAGTTCACCTTTGACATTAGCCATATAATCACCCAAGTGTTCAAGCATATTTGAATTGTATTTCAATTGTCTACCAAAATAAGAATTAAAAATCTTCTTGCTTAACCATAAATTTATCAAACTCATCTAAGCAAGGGCTAGCAAACTTAGTAAATGGGATTTCAGCTTTATCATATCTATAGAGAGAATTTACCTTCACTACCTGTGTCAGATTATCAAGACCATGAGTTTCTTCAATAGGAGGTAAATTCTTAACATCTTCAGCTTTAATACCTTTTTCTTTCATAGATTTATTTGCCTCTTGCATATCTTCAAGACTGAGAAATAGATTACCCCTCTTCTTCGGAGTTGGTTTAGGAATAGGCTCAGGAATTGGCTCTGGAGCTGGCTCAGGAAGTGTCCAATTATTTTCATTTTTCAACATATTATTCAATAGAATTTCAGCTTCATCCATTGTTCTTTCCCTGAAAACAGAACCAGCACAACTATCCAAGTAATCTCTGGAGGCATCGGTTAGTCCATTATAAAAGATATCAAGTATTTCATTTTTCTTAAGAGGATGATCAGGCAAAGCATTAAGTAACTTGAGAAGCCTCCCCCAAGCTTGTGGGAGACTCTCTTCTTCAATTTGCACAAAATTATATATATCCCATAAAATAGCTTGTTTCTTATGAGCAGGGAAATATTTAGCAGAGAAGTAATAAATCATATCCTGGGGACTACGCACACAACCAGGATCAAGAGAATTAAACCATATCTTAGCATCACCCTTTAATGAGAACAGAAATATTTTAAGGATATAAAAGTAACGAGTTCTCTCATCAGTAGTGAACAGGGTGGTTATATCATTTAATTTAGTAAGATGTGCCACAACAGATTCAGATTCATAGCCATGAAAGGGATCAGATTCAACCGAAGTAATTATATTAGGATCAACAGAGAATGCATAATCCTTATGAGTGACAAAGATAGGTGAAGTAGCAAAAGCAGGGTCAGGTTTCATTCTAGCATTAAGAGATTGCTGCTTCCATTTAGCTAATAACCTCTTGAGCTCGTATCTATCTTTGCAGCTAAAATAGCTAAAGAAGCTTCTTTATCAAAAACATAACCCTCAGGAATAACACGTGAGTCTTCATCATCACTTTCATCAATATTATCAGATTCAATGTTTTCATTCTCTCTAGCCCTAGCAAGTTGTTCATCAAGAAATTCGCCAAGTGCACAGTGGTATCAAGCATAGAAGTAGTTTCATCATAAGTATCATGTATAGCATAAGTGGCATCATCAATAATATGCGACATATCAGAACGAATAGCAGAAGCAGGTTTAGGTGTCGCAAGCTTACTCAAAACAGAAGGTGAATCAAGTGCATATCTAGATGGCAGTTCCTTACCTCCCCTCATAGTTGAGGGATAAATCTTGGTTTTTGGATCTTTCAAGTTCTTCATAATGATAAGCAGATATAAATCCCAAGTGACTCAAAGAATAGAGCTATGCTCCCCGGCAACGGCGCCATAAAACAATACTTATAACCCACAAGTATAGGGGATCGCAATAGTTTTCGAGGGTAGAGTATTCAACCCAAATTTATTGATTCGACACAAGGGGAGCCAAATAATATTCTCAAGTGTTAGCAGCTGAGTCGTCAATTCAACCGCACCTGGGAACTTAATATCTGCAGCAAAGTGTTTAGTAGCAAAGTAATATGATAGTAGTGGTAACGATAGTAAAAGGTAACGATAGGAAAAGTAATGTTTTTGGTATTTTGTAGTGACGATAGAAATAGCAACGGAGAAGTAAATAAGCGAAGAACAATATATGGAAAGCTCGTAGGCAATGGATCGGTGATGGAGAATTATGCCGGATGTGGTTCATCATGTAACAATCATAACCTAGGGTGACACAGAACTAGCTCCAGTTCATCAATGTAATGTAGGCATGTATTCCGAATATAGTCATACGTGCTTATGGAAAATAATTTGCATGACATATTTTGTCCTACCCTCCCGTGGCAGCGGGGTCCTAATGGAAACTAAGGGATATTAAGGCCTCCTTTAATAGAGTACCGAAACAAAGCATTAACACATAGTGAATACATGAACTCCTCAAACTACGGTCATCACCGGTAAGTATCCCGATTATTGTCACTTCGGGGTTAACAGATCATAACACATAATAGGTGACTATAGACTTGCAAGATAGGATCAAGAACTCTCATATATTGATGAAAACATAATAGGTTCAGATCTGAAATCATGGCACTCGGGCCCTAGTGACAAGCATTAAGCATAGCAAAGTCATAGCAACATCAATCTCAGAACATAGTGGATACTAGGGATCAAACCCAAACAAAACTCACTCGATTACATGATAGATCCCATCCAACCCATCACCGTCCAGCAAGCCTATGATGGAATTACTCACGCACAACGGTGAGCATCATGAAATTGGTGATGGAGGATGGTTGATGATGGCGATGGCGACGGATTCCTCTCTCCGGAGCCCCGAACGGACTCCAGATCAGCCCTCCCGAGAGGTTTTAGGGCTTGGCGGCGGCTCCGTATCGTAAAACACGATGAATTCTTCTCTCTGATTTTTTTCTCCCCAAAACCAAATATATAGAGTTGGAGTTGAGGTCGGAGGAGCTCCAGGGGGCCCACGAGGTAGGGGGCACGCCCTAGGGGGCCAGGCGCGCCCCCACCCTCGTGGACAGGTGGTGGGCCCCCTGGCCTTCATCTTTTGCAAGGATTTTTTATTATTTCCGAAAAGTTGTTCTGTGAAGTTTTAGGTCATTCCGAGAACTTTTGTTTCTGCACATAAATAACACCATGGTAATTCTGCTGAAAACAACGTCAGTCCGGGTTAGTTCCCTTCAAATCATGCAAGTTAGAGTCCAAAACAAGGGCAAAAGTGTTTGGAAAAGTAGATACGACGGAGACGTATCAAGGGACTGTCAGAGGGAAGGAGCACCGCAAGCCCAAATTGTATTATAAGAGTGTCCTGAAAGGATCCTACCTTGCAGCGGAGCTATGTACCAAGGACATTATATTTCCATGAATGCCGATCATGTTGTCCTTTGTAATGTTTGAACAAGGTCGTTTCTATGTCGCCTGTTATATAAAAGTTTACCCTCCTATGCGGCCGTTTGTATGTTAAGGCTGAGAGTTGGACAGTCGTCGGCTTCTGTCCACACGTAAGAAGTATGAGGGTGTTTGGGATAAACCTGAGCACTCTTTATCCCAGTTTTGGGTCCTCCGAAGGAGGTGCTTAGCACAACGAACCAGGCAATCGGACTATAGGGCTTTATCACTCTCACTTAGTCATAGGAGCTTTAGTATGGTCGGCGCAGCCCCTTGTGTTCGGAAGACCGTACAGGGGGCTCTACAAGCGCCTGATCGGAGAAAAAGCCGATCCATCGCACGCTGCATTGGTTATGGCATTATGCGGGAGAAATCCTTAAAGATTTTGTGACCGCTCGAACAGCTGACCAGCTCTCGCCGTATCATGACAGTCAGTTTTCGGCTTTCTCTACTGAGGTGCTCATCCGGAAGAACCGGGACACAATTGCAGTAGTTCTCCCAGTGCTACCGTAGACGATATAGCGGAACGTAAGGTACCAAAACATGGGAGCCGGGCAAACCCAACTATTGACCCAAGACATGATTCGGAGCTGATGCATATAATGCTATAAGTTTGGGGTGCCGAACTTCCATGAAGGTGTTCGGACTTTTATTGCCGTGTTACGGGGAAAACGAATCCCCTGGCATATTTAAGGCATATCGCTGTATACGGATGCCATTTGACTAAATGATTTCGATAAGAAATAATCAGCAGGTAAACATCATATAAATCCACATGTTGTATTTGAATAATATGTCTATGCGTATGGGTACAAGTAATGTGATAAAAAAGGAGTTGTGATAGCAGAACCTGCTGTGACCAGAGGGAAGAGGTTGAGTGTGGATCCGTATTGTAGCTGGACGTTCACTGCGGGGAATGTCTAAGGATCCCCTGACGCGTTCGAGCTGCCTCTGTGGAGTCCGTCCTGGTCGGTGCAAAAGTGAACATGCGAAGGAAATATAAGAAATGTTTGCGTGCCGGAGGGCGGTTGACCCGCTGAGTTTGGCCTGTCATGGCCTTCGCCGGAGTGTTTAGTTGAGCTCTGGACGAGCCGGGGTATCCTTCCATGAAGTAGTTCGGAGCCCCTTGACGGTGTCCGGGAGCCCGGGCGTCGACTCGAGGTTCGGCTGCAAGGTGCTGCTCGTTGTTCCTGCTGCTAAGGCAGTGATGTATTTGTTGGTGCCGAAGGAAGGTTCGGCCCTTCCATGAACCGTGATGACGCTACGTGGGCCGGGCATTTTGAGCTTACGGTAGGCATAATGTGGCACCTTGTTGAATCGAGCGACGCGGTTCTCCCGAGCAGTGCTTGATAGTCACTGCGGAAAGGGGCGATTTCGAAGATTAACTCTTCGATACGGTAATTTTCTGATGATCCGAAGATTACCTCGAGGCAATGGAGCCTGTACAGCTAACCTCCATACCTGGTATGATGCCTCTAAAAGTGGCTTTAGTGGACTTTTAGAGGCATCATACCAGGTATCCTGGTAAAGCCACCGTCCATAAGGACTCGAGTGAGGTATCTGGTATCCTGGTAAAGCCACCGCGCTGAATGATCGATGCCCATCTTGCGCACTGTATCCTGGTAAAGCAGATTTAAACTGCTACCTCCGTCCATAAGGACTCGAGTGAGGTGGAACCCGTCTACTATTGGGTCGAGGATTAGTGCGGCTGGATTGCCCCGATTGGCATTAACCGGATGATCCGTGCGATTGAAGGTGACCGGCCCTAGCTTATATTGTGGGACGGCGAGTTCCATTGAGCCGCCGTCCCTAAGGTGCATATCTGGTCTGAGTGGGCAATTTGGGTGGTATTTACCACATTCACCGATTGAATATGGGGGGGGGGGTTCTTTTGCCCTTCTGTGTTCGGTGATCTGGGCTCTTCGTCGCTATCGTCGCTTTGAGACCCCTCTTCGTTTTTGGCGCCTGCCTTGCCGGCTTGTTTGAAGACCCATCATTCTCTGTTGGTATGGGTAGCTGGCGTTTCTGGGGTGCCATGAATTTGGCATTGGCGAGCGAGTATGCGGTCCAGACTGGATCGACCCGGATTTGTATTTTTGGGCGGCCCTTTCCGCTGACCGGACTTTGAGCCCCTGAACCCGGCATTAACTGCCGTATTTTTGGGGTTTTGACCGTATTTGCGGTGCTTGTGTTTGTTGCATCGTGGTTTGCCGTTGCTATCCCTGGCTTGTGATATGCCAGGTTTGCTTGCTGTATTGGTACTATCAGCCAACCAGCTATCTTCGCCCGCACAAAAGTGGGTCATAAGTGTCGTGAGGGCTGCCATGGATTTTGGCTTCTCTTGGCCGAGGTGCCGAGCGAGCCATTCGTCACGGATATTATGCTTAAATGCCGCTAAGGCCTCTGCATCCGGATAGTCGACAATTTGGGTCTTCTTGGTTAGGAACCGTGTCCAGAATTTCCTGGCCGATTCCCCTGGCTGCTGAGTTATATGACTTAGATCGCTAGCGTACGGCGGTCACACGTAAGTGCCCTGGAAATTGTCCAGGAATGCCTCTGCCAGGTTCTCCCAACTTCCTATGGAGTTTGCCGGCAAGCTATTGAGCCAATGCCGAGCCGACCCTTTGAGTTTGAGCGGGAGATACTCGATGGCATGTAGGTCATCCCCGCGGGACATATGAATGTGGAGGAAGAAGTCTTCTATCCATACCGCGGGGTCTGTAGTACCATCGTATGATTCGATGTTTACAGGTTTAAACCCTTCTGGGAATTTGTGATCCATTACTTCATCAGTGAAGCATAAGGGGTGTGCGGCGCCTCTGTGCCGGGCTATATCGCGACGCGGTTCATACGAGTCTTGTCTGCCGTGTCTGGCTCGGCAGGATTTGCTTTTAGTGTATCCAGCGTGACGATCCTCGTCGCGTATTGGTGCACGCCCCCATGATCCGTAGATCGATCTTGCATGTTTTGCCTTATTTTCCAATACGTCTCGCAGGTCCCGTGTGTTGCCCTGGGCCTTGGTATTTTTGTTTGAGTGGCGGCGGGGTGCAGGCTGAACTTCAGGCCGAAACGCCTCTCTGGCTCAGCCACGAGGTGGCCGGTCAGCCGCATCGTACACTGGTGATGTAGGTTTCAATGCTTCCTCCTCGAAGTGGGGTAGCAACCTGTGATTTGGGTAATTCTTGGAGGTGCGCTCGAGTTCGTATTCCTCGGCCGCAAGGACTTCGGTCCATCTGTCTGCTAGGAGATCTTGGTCAGCTTGAAGCTGTTGTTGCTTTTTCTTCAGGCTATTTGCTGTGGCCATAAGCCGGCGCTTGAAGCGCTCCTGCTCGACAGGATCCTCAGGCACGATAAATTCTTCGTCGCCGAGGCTCGCCTCGTCTTCGGAGAGAGGCATGTAATTGTCCTCCTCCGATTCTCCATCAGCTGCCCGCTCTGGATGGCTAGCTTGTCCACCCTCCTGCTCTAAATCGTGCTGGAGGAGATAATTGTCGTCTTGTGCCGGTATCACTACTTTTGCTATGGCGGGACTTAGAGCAGCGCCGCTGACGTCGTCGCTTGGGTGGCTTCTTGGAGGGGTCTTCCTTCGCTGTCTCGTCGCCATTGCCTTCTTTGGGGGTGTCCACCATGTATATATCATACGATGAGGTGGCGGTCCAGCGCCCTGTGGGTGGTGGTTCCTGTTCGTCTCCTACATCGTCGTCCATACCGTCGATGTCTTCGGAGTCGAAGTAGAGCATGTCGGTTAAATCGTCGACAGTGGCTACTAAGTGGGTGGTGGGTGGGTAGTGAATTTCTTCGTCGTCCGCATCCCATTCTAGCTGGACATAGTTCGGCCAAGGTTCTCCTGACAAGAAGAGATACCTTAATGACTTTAGCACATCGCTGAAAGGCGAATGCTGAAAGATATCCGCGGAGGCGAACGCCATGATCGGCGCCCAGTCGGATTCTATAGGCACGTATGCAGGCGGCTCGGAGTCCGTGGCCGGAGACGAATCCCGCGGTTCGGCGACACGGCTCTCGTAAGGGGTGAAGTCAGTATCCAGATCCATCGCCACTGAGAGTGCAGCCTCCTTGATGGGGTCTATCCCTCCGTCCTCGGATGGCGCAATTTGCTCCGGATTGAAGGCCGGAGTAGTTGCAGATGCGATTTCCCGAACACTGTCCGACGGCAGAGTTACGTCATGCTCGTCGTGATTGTGCGGCGCACCTGACATGGGCTCGAATCTGTCGAAGGTCAAGTCTTCGTGGATGTCGGCAGTGTAGTTTAAGTTTCCGAACCTGACCTGATGGCCAGGGGCGTAGCTCTCAATCTGCTCCAGATGGCCAAGTGAATTGGCCCGCAGTGCGAAGCCGCTGAATACGAAGATCTATCCGGGGAGGAAAACCTCACCCTGGACCACATCGTTACCGATGATCGAAGGGGCCATCGAGCCTTATAGTGACGGCACAGTGGAACTCTCAATGAAAGCACCAATGTCGGTGTCAAAACCGGCAGATCTCGGGTAGGGGGTCCCGAACTGTGCATCTAAGGCAGACAGTAACAGGAGGTAGGGGACACGATGTTTACCCAGGTCCGGGCCCTCTTGATGGAGGTAATACCCTACGTCCTGCTTGATTGTTCTTGATGATATGAGTATTAAAAGAGTTGGTCTACCACGAGATCGTAGAGGCTAAACCCTAGAAGCTAGCCTATGGAATGATTGTCTGTTGTCCTACGGACCAAACCCTCTGGTTTATATAGACACCGGAGGGGGCTAGGGTTAGATAGAGTCGGTTACAAGGGAGGAGATCTACATATCCGTATTGCCAAGCTTGCCTTCTATGCTAAGGAAAATCCCATCCGGCCACGGGACGAAGTCTTCAATCTTGTATGTTCATAGTCCAACAGTCCGGCCTAAGGATATAGTCCGGCTGTCCGGAGACCCCCTAATCCAGGACTCCCTCACTCCCCTACTCCGGTGCAAACACGGGACAACTCCAAGCAAACGATGGGTGCAAGAAGAGTGTACGTGTTGATTCCACCCAAACCTTTCCGATACAGACCCCCTCTTGATAGTATGGTTTTCCCTACGACTCAAGTCCACCAGAAAAGAACCACGGGAAAGAAAACTGTCTTCTCTTGAAACTCCGAGGGGCACGAACCGTCTTGTGCCATATGTTTGATAGTCTAAAAAGTTCAATGCACACAATTAGTCCGCAAAAATGTTGTCATCAATCACCAAAACCACATAGGGAGAAATATGCTCTAACAATCTCCCTCTTTTTGGTGGACTGATGACAACGTGGGATTCGCATAAAGGATATAGCAAAAAGAGGTGTGCAGACAATCTACAAAATATAGACAGGCTCTCCCTAGATGTATGCACTATTTAGGATATGCTTTTGGAATGCAAAATGCACAAATATAGGATCCACACCCCCCTATATTTTATAGACCAAACCATAATTGCACAGATAGTAAGATGAAAGCATGCAAGTGATACTATGTGAGCATAAGAATGAGAGCATAGACAATAGATATCTCACAGACGATTACTAACATAAAGTACTTGACATAGATAGAGATGGATAGGATAGCTCATATGTCTCACACCATATGGCCTCGAACACACAGGACAAACACAAACCAAAACAAACGAGTTCGAGCAAGGAAAGCAACTGCAAATAGAGAAACGCACTCAACTCACAACACACTGTAAATCCCTACACTCTCTCCCCCTTTGGCATCGAGAGACCAAAAGAGTAGAGAGGACACCTAAACACAACGGTGGTAGCGATACTCCAAGACATCACCAATCATGCTCCTCCTCCTCATCAAACTCCGCGGCAGCAGCTGAAGGGCCTCCAATGCCATCATCTGAATCAGTCCACAGGCAGTGCACACGGACCAAGCTTCCTCGTTAGTGATCCTCTCCTCAGAGCCATCAGACATGGTGAAGCCAACCTACCTCATAATGGCCTTGCCACGACAACGGGCCTTCTTTGCAGAAAGCCTTGTACTGTGCCTTGGCCTGGAGACAAAATAGCTTCTACATCTTCTGCTTGAGCTTCTTAGCCCAAGAAGGTTCCTCTGACGGCTCGTAGTCAGGCTCATTATCATCCTCATCCTTAGACTACACTTATGGGGCAGGAGTAGCCATGCCCCACTTCTCCTTCTGCCTCAACTAAACAACATCATGAGATATAAAGTCTCCAGTAAGAAGCTCCTCATCAGGGAACATAGATGCCCATGTCTCCTCAATGAGTTGCATTAGGTAAGGGCCATAAATGATGCACTTGCGCTCCAAGATCACACACCGAAGTTCTGACCACATGACATGAGAAACATCCAACACTTCCTAAGAGCCCTTCTCCTTCTGGCAGAAGAGAAGAAGGTCCACCAGATAGGAATGCACCATATCCTGATTGGCAACACGAGGGAACAAGGTGTTCCTGAAGATCCTATGCAAGATATCCAGAAAGGGGCAAAGCTCGTAGGAGACATGCCCAGTATCAGACACCTTCCTGGTGGAAAACAACCATAGAGCCTTCTTGTGAGTGGCATTGGCCTCCCGGTGAGGGCGAAACCCAACTGGGATTTGGGCACCCTTCTCCTCGTATGACAACAACTCCATAAAGTTCTTCCAAGAAGCAGACAAACGCCGACCATTGATCATCCAGGAGAGGGTCATCTCCTCATCATGCGCAAAGTGAATTGTGGCATATAATTGGGCCACAAGCTCCACATCAAAATCCTTGTTGAATGATATGATCCTCTTGATATCCAACTCCCCGCACCTCTGAAGAGCCTCACCAAAGTAAGGCAAATCCCTCTCCATGTGAGAGAGATCAACTGACTTCACTTCCACATACAGATTCTTCTTGGTCTTCAACACATCATGGAAGATAGATTGCTGAAACTTGTTCCAGAACATGCGATGAAGAAGTGAAGGATCCTGAGGCTCCCGATATGGATTGCGCTTCCGTGCCGTACCAAAGTCCAAAGCAGCCATCTGATGAGCGCCCTTGGTCCCCATGTTCTTGGTTGCAATCACTTTGACTCTCTGTCTTGGCTGCTCACCTGAGGCACGAGCAGGCACAGAGCCACCCTCTAGAACAGTGCTACCCACTGACACATCGGTAGAATAGTAGCACTTGGAGCCACCGGTACGGGCAGGGTTCTTGTGATGAGCCTGATGCTCGGAGCTACTACCACCTGGAACACACACACACACAAGAACACGAGAGAGACAAATTTCATAGGCCAAGAGAGAAAACAAACACAAGTGTGAACATGAAACGGAGAAAATCTAAAGTTGGAAGCTCAGAGCGGTAGTACCGCAGCTCACCGTAGTAGTACCGCCTACAAGCGGTAGTACCGCTCTGAGGAGCAGTAGTACCGCTCGAGGCGGATGTCAAAAGGATGGTGACTTCCGCGGTGAGATCCGGTGGTACCGAAGATGCCAAATTCAAATATTCACAGTTAAATATTCAATCTACCTACTCTAGCAGTCTTCAATGTCCTGCTCAAGCCCCAAACTGGCCAAAAATCAAAGAATGCAACAGATATTGCCCTAAAGCCTAGATCCAAGAACTATAACCAATGAGAAGAAGAACAGGGGCAACACCAACATCAATGGCAAGAGGAAGGGGTGCAGATCGATCCCACCAGACGGAAATGTGGAAGACGGCCTGGAGACGGTGGCCCGGCGGCAGCCTTCCGCTGCCTGTTCATCGCCTGAGAGAGAGTGAGAGAGAGAGAGGCGAGAGAGGCGAGTGAATGGGTATGGGGAGAGAAACATCCCCTGCCCGATTCATAAACCCCACTCCAACTCCCCGCGTGGTAGTACCACGGGCCCGGGTGGTAGTACCGCGCTAGCTCAGCGGTAGTACCGCTCAGTCGAAAACAGGCAGGAGCAGAAAAACAAAAGAGGCTTATGCAAAATGGGATGACCAAGGAAAACACAAGAGGGACGAGACGAATAACCACAACAACAAGAGAGACACCTCAAGCACAAAAGCAAGGAAAAAGAACCACACAAGAGATACGTCTCCATCGTATCTACTTTTCCAAACAATTTTGACCTTGTTTTGGACTCTAACTTGCATGGTTTGAATGGAACTAACCCGGACTGACGCTGTTTTTAGCAGAATTGCCATGGTGTTATTTTTGTGCAGAAATAAAAGTTCTCAAAATGACCTGAAACTTCACGGAGAATATTTTTGGAATTTGTAAAAAATACTGGCGAAATAATCAACACCAGGGGGTCCACACCCTGTCCACGAGGGTACAGGGCGCCCCCCTACCTCGTGGGCCCCCTGAGGCTCCACCGACCTCAACTCCAACTCTATATATTCATGTTCCGGGAGAAAAAAATTAGAGAGAAGGATTCATTGCATTTTACGATATGGAGCTGCCACCAAGCCCTAATCTTTCTCAGGAGGGCTGATCTGGAGTCCGTTCGGGGATCCGGAGAGGGGAATCCGTCGCCATTGTTATCATCAACCTTCCTCCATCACCAATTTCATGATGCTCACCGTCGTGCGTGAGTAATTCGATTGTAGGCTTGCTGTACGGTGATGGGTTGGATGAGATTTATCATGTAATCGAGTTAGTTTTGTTAGGGTTTGATCCATAGTATCCATTATGTTCTAAGATTGATGTTGCTATGACTTAGCTATGCTTAATGCTTGTCACTAGGGCCCAAGTGCCATGATTTCAGATCTGAACCTATTATGTTTTCATGAATATATGTGAGTTCTTGATCCTATTTTGCAAGTCAATAGTCACCTACTATGTGTTATGATCCGGTAACCCCGAAGTGACAATAATCGGGACCACTCCCGATGATGACTATAGTTTGAGGAGTTCATGTATTCACTAAGTGTTAATGCTTTGTTCCGGTACTCTATTAAAAGGAGGCCTTAATATCCCTTAGTTTCCAATAGGACCCCGCTGCCACGGGAGGGTAGGACAAAAGATGTCATGCAAGTTCTTTTCCATAAGCACGTATGACTATATTTGGAATACATAACTACATTACATTGATGAACTGGAGCTAGTTCTGTGTTACCCTATGTTATAACTGTTACATGAGGAATCACATCCAACATAATTATCCATCACCGATCCAATGCTTACGAGCTTTCACATATTGATCTTTGCTTAGTTACTTTTTTGTTGCCACTGTTACAATCACTACAAAAGCAATATTGTTAATTTTGCCGCCGTTACCGCTACTTCCATATTACTTTGTTACTAAATACTTTGTTGCAGATATTAAGTCTTTCAGGTGCGGTTGAATTGACAGCTCAATTGTTAATACTTGAGAATATTCTTTGGCTCCCCTTGTGTCGAATCAATAAATTTGGGTTGAATACTCTACCCTTGAAAACTGTTGCGATCCCCTATACTTGTGGGTTATTAACAAGAAGTGTCTCAAACACACACAAAGACCTCAAGACCAACAACAACCATTGATCACGAGGGGAGGGCGGTGGCCGGAGCCACCTACATTTGAGTTAAAAGTTATGGCGCCGCGAAGATTTTATCCTTGGGCCCATTACCAAAACTCATCTTTGAAGCACAAGTACCATAAAAATGGCTAATGTGAAAGACTTGATCGATTTATGCATAATGGTGGGAGGGAGAGTTCATTGAGAGAACAACACTCCCCCTATGTCCATGCCTACATCTAGAACAAGATATAATGATGAGTGTAGTGGGGTGTGCCTAGACTCAAGCCACATTGGTCGAATCAATGATATTTAGCTCATGCCAGAACTCGCGAAATCCTGCTTCATCTAGAGGCTTGGTGAATATATCCGCTAGTTGCTCTTGAGTGTTGATGTAGATGATATCAATATCTTCCCGCTTGATATGATCCTGGATGAAGTGATGACGAATCTCAATATGCTTAGTCTTGCTATGTTGCACCAGATTGAGTGAGATCTTGATAGCACTTTCATTGTCACACAGAAGAGGCACTTTGTCACAAGTGACACCGTAATCCTTCATACTTTGCCTCATCCATAGCTACTATGCACAACAAATCGCAGCGGCTACATACTCGGCCTGGGTGGAAGATAGAGACACACAATTTTGCTTCTTTGAAGACCAACTCACCAAAGAGCGACCAAGGAATTGGCACCATCCGGAAATGGACTTCCTCTTCACACAATCTCCCGCCTAATCCGAGTCCGAATATCCCATGAGATCAAAGCTTTCTTCTTTGGGGTACCATAAGCCAAAGTTTGGGGTATGAGCAAAAATATCAAAAGATTCGCTTAACAGGAACATAGTGTCTTTCCTTAGGTGCAGCTTGAAACCATGCACAAATTCCCACACTCAACATGATATCCGGTCTAGATGCACAAAGGTAAAGCAAAGATCCAATCATGGAGCAATATATCCTTTTGATCCACCACTTTACCATTGGGATCACTGTCAAGCTTGCATCTGGTGGGCATGGGCAACTTGACGGGCTTGACATCTTCTAGTTTGAATCTCTTGAGCATGTCTTGGGTATATTTGGCTTGGTTGATGAATGTTCCATCTCTTCTTTGCTTGACTTTGAAACCAAGAAAGAACTTCAACACGCCCATCATAGACATATCAAACTTCTCGGTCATTAGTGCAGCAAACTCATCATTGAAAGATTTGTTAGGAGAGCCAAAGATAAAATCATCAACATATAATTGGCATATGAACAGATGCCCTTTGATCCTCTTAGTAAAAAGAGTGGGATCATTTTTTCCAATTTCAAACCCACGGTCTTGTAACAACTCGGTAAGGTTCTCATACCACACACGTGGGACTTGTTTAAGGCCATAGAGCGCCTTCTTGAGTTTGTATACATGAGTGGGGAGCTTGGGATCCTCGAATCCCGGAGGTTGTTTGACATATACCAACTCATTTAAAGGACCATTAAGGAAATCACTTTTCACATCCATTTGTTGCAACTTAAAATCATGATGAGATGCATATGCAAGCAACATGCGAATATATTCAAGACGAGCAACGGGGGCAAAGGTTTCACCGTAGTCGATACCCTCGACTTGGGAGTAGCCTTGTGCCACCAATCTTGAATTGTTTCAAACAACTACACTATTCGCATCTGACTTGTTCTTGAAGATCCATTTGGTTCTAATGACATTGTGTTCCTCCATTGGCCTTGGCACTAATTCCCAAACTTGGTTGTGCTCGAAGGTGTTGAGTTCTTCATGCATAGCTTGAAGCCAATCCTCATCCTTGAGTGCCTCATGTACCTTTTGGGGTTCAACACACGAAACAAACGCGTGATACTCACAAAAGTTTGACAATTTTTTATGAGTAGTTACCCCTTTTCTCAAGCTTCCAAGCACATTCTCCATGACATGTTGTTGATGCTCGAGCTTGGAAGCCACCTTGGCGGCGCGGTGCTCCAAAAGTTCCTCGATGGGCATTTGAGGATCATCTTGATTATCTTGAGCACCATCTTGAGTTTTCTCTTGATCTTGCACGAGCTCGGAGGCATGAACTTGATCTTGGGCATCAATTGGTGCATCACCATCTCCATGGGGTTGATCTTACCCTTGATCTTGATCATTGGGTTGAGGGCCTTCACTTTGTTCTTTGGAAGCGTGTGGGTCTAGCGTTGGTGATGGCTCCACTTGAGTAGAGCATTGTCCTCCTCCTTCAGCCACAAGGTGTTCCTCAGTGGGGAGTATTTGACCAATCCCCATTCTTCTTATATCTTGGGGAGGAATTTCATCACCTACATCACAGAGACCACTTTGCTCCACTTGGGAGCCATTATTTTCATCAAACTCCATGTTACACATCTCCTCAATGAGTCTAGTGGACTTGTTGATGACACGATAAGCATGAGAGTTTGTAGCATAACCAACAAATATGCCCTCTTGAGCTCTAGGTTCGAATTTAGACAAACGAACACCTTTCTTAAGAATGAAACACTTACAACCAAACAATCAGAAGTACTTGAGGTTGGGCTTGTTGCCGGTAAGTATCTCATATGGAGTCTTGTTCAAGCCTTTGCGGAGGTAGAGCCTATTTGATGCATGACATGCGGTGTTGATGGCTTCAGCCCAAAAGTTGTATGGAGATTTGAACTCCACTATCATGGTCCTTGCCGTGTCCATCAATGTTCGGTTCTTGCTCTCCGCCACACCATTTTGTTGAGGGGTATAGGGTGCGGCATATTGGTGCTTGATCCCCTTGTCACTAAGAAACTCATCTAACGTGTAGTTCTTGAACTCGGTGCCATTGTCACTTGTAATCATCAAAATATTTGCTTCATGTTGACGTTGAGCTTCATTTGCAAAGTTGATGACGGTTTGTCGAGTCTCACTCTTCCTCTTGAAGAAGTATACGCATGTATATCTTGAATGGTCATCCACAATCACCAAGCAAGACTTTCTTCCACCAAGACTATCAAAGGATGGAGGACCAAATAGATCCATGTGAAGGAGCTCGAAGCACTACAAAAAAAGTACACTTCTGTGATGATACGTGTTTGTCACAGTAGGTCACATTTTCTATCATGCATGTACATCCATGACGATTTTATGATAGAATCAAGATAGTCATACCTGTGCTGTTATAGAAGTGTTCCATGACATTACCAAAATTATCATCATAGAAGTGTCCACTTCCACGATGATAAATCGCGCATCATAAAAGTGCTTTCGTCAAGGGTAACCGACATGTGCATCCATCATAATGGATCGTCATTAAGCTATCGGGTTCCGGTTTGGATCCGATAACCCGTTAACAGCGTGAACCAATGGCGATTTTCCACATGTAAAATTCTCATTTGACGACGATCCACGTGCCGGCTCAGCGTTGGGATAGATGTCGACCGTCCATTGGACAAGAATCGCCAATGAAACATTGACACGTGGGATGGACCAATAGAGGCCCATATAGGTTTAAAAGCCGTCCCAGGAACAAGCCCATAAGATTTCGTCAGATCTAATGGGCCGGCCCGTTAACAACCTAACATTTTGTGGACCAAATAATGGCCCACATCAGACACGGGCCATTAAAAGATTGCAATATTATGGGCCAGTTTACGGCCCATATTAGATTCGGCCCATTAACAGCCTGCAATAGTTTGGGCCAAATTACGGTCCATACCTGATCCGGCCCGTTAACTGACTTTCATTTCTTGGGCCAAATTATGGCCCATAACAGATACGACCCTTTAACAGCTACTGGCCATCGGTCCCATTGGGGCCTGATTTGCTCTTCGGCCTCTTAATGACTCGTTTAACAGTTTGGCCCGATATTAGTTTCGGCCTATTAGCGGCCCTGGTACATATGGGCGTCTTTCGGATTGGTTTCACTTCGGCCATTTAAAGGCCCGAGTTGCACATGGGCCTAATTCTGGTTGGTAGTTTCTATCGGCCTCTTAACGGCCTATAGTCTTCGTGGATACATTCTAGCCCAAACTGCCTATTGGCCCGTTAAAGGCACTTGAGAGTGTTGGGCCTAATTTTGGCCCGTTATACATTCGGCCTGCTTCCCGCCCGTCGTGTAATTGGGTCAGCCAAGGCCCAAAAACATTTCAGCCTATTAATGGCCCGTCACATGAATGGGCTACTAATGGGCCGATGTATATTACAACACGCTCTTGGCCCGTGATTTGTTCGCCACAATTAAGGCTCAATCTAGTTTTCAACCTGTTAAAAGCCTATATAATTTTCCGGCCCAATTAAGGCAAGCGGTTTACTCGGCCTTTTAAAGGCCCGAAACTAATAGTGGTCCAGATTAAGACTAGACCTAACTAATGGCCCAAGATGATTGTAGGCCCATGGTTCGGCCCGTACTAGCAATTGGCGACCAGACAATTTTAGTACAGAAATTATTATTTTATGAACCTAACCTATTGGCTCATTGCACACTGATCGAAGATTACGACCTTTTCTCAAAGCGACGACAACATAAACAACAAATAAATTACAACATCGTGACGAAGAATAAACCTAGATTATGCAACAAAGAAATTATAGCATATTACATCCCCTAGGCATCAAAGTTCGCCGCCAATGATAATAAAGGGCAACCGGACAGCAGATTCCATAAACTAGGCAGGTCGCCACTAGTGGAAGTAAACAAGCCGACAAAATAATAGACAGAACCAACAACACTTCAACATAGTTCAAGAAAGGTTAGCCCGACCGAGGAGCTGCAGCACAAGCAGCTTAGCAACTTGATGAGACTATGCTTCTTTGATGCTTATATCCACCAACTTAAGCTACATAGCATCAATAGACGTCATGTACTTATGGTTAATCTTGCATAGAGATTGGAGTTCCTGTCGAATTTGAGCGGAAGCATGTCTTTCTGCATGAATTTCAGACTGAAGAAGTCGAACAGATTCGGGCGACGACTTCATCGAGCTTGTGTCACTGAATAAGTTTGACACTACATCAAGACATGACTCTGTGGTTGTATACCCCTACCCTCAAGATGTGTTGCCTTCTTCTCTGGAATATATGTTAGAGGGACAAACAATGGGTTCATCTCACTATCATTGTGGCAGTTCTTCCTAGCATTAGTGATCTCACCCTGAAAGAGAAACAAGTAGGTAGATAACAGGTTTTGCACGTATAAGCATCAGCATTGTCAATTCATCTCACTTATTTGTCAGAAATAAAGAGACATGGTTTAAAATAGCATTAACATAATAGGCATTGTTCATAGTTAAGACGACAGGAAATGGCATTGTGCAGGAGCGGCCAGCTTCACCAGACCACTGGATTACAGATCAAGAACACAAGCATACATGTAGTTCTAAACAACGTACATGCATGAATGGTGAGTTTACTGTCAATTTATACCATTCTAGGTTGGTAAATAAAGAGATATGATTTAAATAACATTAATATAATATGGCATTGTTCATAGCTGAGACATAGCAGGATATGACATTGTGCTGGAGTTGGTAGTTTCACCACACACTGGATTACAAATCAAGAACACAAGCATACACATAGTGCTAAAGAAGATAACTTGCTATGTTTAGTTTAATTTACATGGTATGAATAAGGAACTAGGTTGTACAACTAAAGACTGAAATTGAGAAGGACAAACTTATATTTATGTACTTCTTCGTCATAAACTTTGAACAAAAAATTTGATGTAGACAACAAAAATAAACAACATTTGCACTCATAGCTATTCAAATATACACAACAAAGTTTGAAGGCTCGAGGAGGACAAACATACATTAGTAGTGAGGACTGTCTCTATAAAGCCCTTGTCCACATTGATGGGGGGCAATTCAAGAAGTTTACCTCACACTCTTCTTCAAGAGCATTGCCTTTATTCTACATTTTGTTAAGAGTAAATATTGATGTGAAAATATAGGAACAAATGGCATAGTACAAATGTAAGTACAACATACAGGCAAAAGGCACTGACAAGAGCAATGCGGAGCTAAACTTCTTCAGTAACATTGGTTTTATTCAATATTTTAGCAAGAGTAAATGTAGATATGATGTGTAGAAAATGGAGGGCAAGGGAAAATAAGCTGCAAAGTGTACATGAAGAACTAGCTGACAATATAAGTATAGTGATGAAGGACATCAGATACTTACAAGAACAATGCAGAACTAAATTTCTTCATAAGCATTTGGTTTATTCTACATTAATGTAAGCATTAATATAGATCTGATAATTTGGAGCGAACAGTGGACAAGCAAGCTATAATGTGCAATGATGTCACATAATCCACCATGTATGAATGTAAGGACAGCGATAGGACAATAGGTACTCACAAGAGCAAAGCAGCGACTAGCATAGTTGCGATATCCTAGGTTTTGCGGAGCTGATTCTATCGCCAATATATGTCAGGTGCTATGTGATTTCTCCGGTAGCACCACCTTTTTCAAGGACTTCACTTGTACTCCTTCAGGTTCTGCAATCACCCTCTTCCTTTTGGATGTCTGAAATGCAAGAACAACATTTGAATTGAAAAACATGGTATGACAACAAATGGAATAGGTGTTGATAATGGATGGGCATGGCATCTTCACATATATCATGAGTAAACTAAGCAGATGGCGGTGCAACGAAGCAAAATAAATGCAAGACACCTTATGCAAGATATGTGGAACCAATAAAACCTTGAAAAATAGAACATGCACCTTATTGGGTGAACGGGATAGGACATCTGCCTTTGACTCCTTGAGCTTAGAATAGTCATTAGGATCATACTCTGAATACAAATCTATAGGTCGGGAGCATGTGGGTTGCATTGCATCCACAATGGACCTCAATCCCTTGATGCCAAGTTTGTTACCCATTGAACTATTTTGCAATATTCTTCTGATGTGCGCATTCTTATATTCATTATGATTACGTATAATATCTGAAAAGCATGAAAACATAAATAGTAGTGAGATTATCTTTGTAATGCAGAGGATATTGTAATATAATAGGGGCTCCCTGTAAACCCTTGTGTGCTATCACTCGATTCTGATGAGAGAGCCCATGTGTGCTATAATATGGTGAGTAGATTAATATAATCTGGCACAACTACAAAAAATAGGCTCCCTGTTGGGAGATCCAAATGTAAGGATAGTTGGCAGATGATAGGTTCATAATATACCATATAGAAAGCTTATTGCCAAACCATGATAACGAGAGCGCACAACCACTAGGCAAATCATAGTGTAGATAATAGGGGTACACCATAACCACCATAAATAAATCGGGAAAGCAGAATGGGCTGGAAAATACAGGGTTTTGCCACTACTAATATGCAGCCTATCGATCACCTACAGGCCATCTCTATTCATCTGAAGGCGCACAACTGTTACTATCAGTCTAGTCTATCAAAGACCGCGTGGCTCCCACCATTTCCGAGATATTATGGCAGACCAACTTGAAGTGCGAAATCATGTAGTAGAACCGGCCCAATAGAGCTATCACCTGTAGATGTCCCTACTCCCCTTCCTTACAAGGAACATACTGTACTTACTAAAGAAGAACAGAAGAGGAACATGTTAAATAATAGAAGGGGAAGCATATTATTGTGATTCCCCTTCTTTCTATACAATGTTGGTTGCCCACCCATGATGAATCAGAGCGCCCAAAGAAATGCCATTCCATGATGTCTCTCTATATGTGGCCACATGCATTTGGAAACTCAAGTGGGAGCATTAGCTAAACAATTAAATGTGTATCTGTTAGCAAATGTTAGTATCATATCACATTCGTATTTGAAGAACCTTAGGACGTATGATTGGTGTGTTATTTAGCTTCAAAGGGTGGACAGCTGCTAGTAGGACACAAAGCACCTACGCAGATTGTATTGTAGATATAATGGGAAAACCCTAAGCATCAGGAGGAAAATCAAGAAAGTGGAACTTGCTGGAATATATGTGCTAGTATTGCCGGTACGGCTAGAAAGGCTTTGGATACCGGCTCTCTACAACTGAAGGTGCAGTTGTTGACGTTCTGGGAATGGGGGTACCCAGACTTGCCTGCCTGCAGCCCACGGCATGGCTCCATCGACGGCTTGGTATGGCCCAGCTTCGGCATCAATGACTCAAGACCCTCGCGAGGGGCCAAGCCTTGCGAGGTGGATGACACCAAGACCTCCACGAGGGGCGGCCTCCCCAGGCTGGCTCTCGAGGAGCAGAAATATCTATGCAAGGTGCACCTCGCGAGGTTCAGATGACTTGAGCCATGACGACCAAGGCCAGGCGAGCACCAACGAGCGTAGTGTACCAGTTTCCTCTTTGGTGCTAAGGAGGCAAGCGCAGGCGCGGAGTCCCAAGGAATCAAGCAAAGGTTTCCATTCTAGTGCAACAAGACCAAGACCGCCAGGACGGAGGTCATCGCTGAGCCCACCGTGGCGTCACCACAGACTTTTGCAGGCGAAGACCACTTTTGGCAGGATAACATGTACTAGTTGTCTCCCTTCAAATTCTGTTGTGGGATCCGTTCCCGCCTTCATTTGGGAAGAGGACCAAGGCCACTAAATAGGACCTAGCCACCACCATACAGGGGGATCCGAACCAGAGAGATCATCCTCACACCCACCAGCTCATCGAGCACAAGAACACCTCTCCTCCTGAGGTTGTTCTCCACTGTACTAGTTCATCCTCAGCCCCTTGAGGCCAATCCACCACAAAGCAGGAGTAGGGTTTTACACCGCAAGGTGGCCCGAACCTGGGTAAACTGCTGTGTCTCTTGTCCATTTGGTTCGTCAAACTAGGCCATGAGATTAGCGAGCAGGCAGGCTGGGGAGGACGAGTTCTTCACACGCACCCTAGAGTTCGAACCTCTCAAGGGTCCGCGGAACCCAAAATCTGACATTTGGCGCGCCAGGTAGGGGTGCGTCGGAGCCTCTCTTCCGCTAGTCGACTCGCCACCGCTCCACCGCTTCCATGGCTGATGCTCGTTGAGCCCGTGCTGAGCGTCGGGCTGCCCTCGCTGCTCGCGTTGCCCAGACGGCGCCTGCCGGCGGGCCTCATCGTCGTTCCCCATCGCCTGCCGCCAACGCCGCCACCGGCCCAGCGAGGCACGAGCAGCAAGCTTCGTCGATGCACCCCTCCGTGCGGCGTGATGGGTGCACCGCCACCCTGTCACTGACTTCGGCGTCCCATGCTCGTCGCGGCCCGATAGACGCGCAGACTGCGCTGCTCATGGCGCTCGAGCTCCTATGCTACCGCCCCGTCAACGACCTCTATGAAGACTGGCTGGACCGCATGACCGAGCTCGTCAGCGCCGCCAGGGGCTCTCACGCACTGTCTCTCTCGCTGCCTCGCCCGCCGCCTACTGCGGGCGATGTGGCCTACGAAGCACCTCCTCCACCTCCCCGTCAAGACGCCATCGTCGAGCCAAGGCACGAAGTTCTGTGGCGCGACCCGCCGCGCAAGGCGCCGGCGCATGAAGAAGAAAGCTGCGAGGTGGTCCAGCGGCCGCATGAAGATGCTTGAACACTCCCAACACCGCCATGTCAAGGCCGCGCGCCACTTGTGGCAGTGGTGCGTGAGCGCCAAGATCAGGCTCCACCTCCACGACGGGCCCCCCGTGACCACATCGGGCTGCCGTGCCCTCATCCCAGAGCTGCGTAGCGTCAACTGGCTGAGGAAGTTCAAGCCCGACCTGCCTCCATGCTATGACAGCACCCCCGACCCTGCTGAGTTCCTGCAGCTCTATGAACTGAGCATCGAGGCGGCCAACATCGATGAGACAGTTATGGCGAACTGGTTCCCCATGGCCCTCAAGGATGGTGCGCGCTCGTGGCTCCTGAACCTGCCCGTGGGGTTGATCTCCTCATGGGGCGAGATGCACGAGCATTTCGTCGCCAACTTCCAGGGCACTCGCGACCGCCCGTCGGCTGCGGGTGACCTAAGGCGCATCAAGCAACAGCTAGGGGAGACCCTGCAAAAGTACATCCATCTCTTAAACAACGTTCATCTCAAGATCCCCAAGGTGTCGGACGAGGCCATCATCTCCGCGTTCACTGATGGCGTCCGCGATGTCAAGATGAAGGAGGAGCTCGCCATACACGAGGACATGTGCACTGCCCTAGAGATGTTCAACATGGCGATCAAGTGCGCAAGAGCTAAGGAGGGACGCCTCTCCCTCCTCGGGCTCCCTGAAGCTGATCCAGAGGACAAGAAAGCCAAGGCCAAGGATGTGAAGCGCAAGGGGGCAGCCGTGCTCGCGGCCGAACCAGAGATGAAGCGCGACTGTGATCACCCGGAGTCATCCAAGGGCAGCCGCCCATTCTGTGTCTTCCACAACATGCACAACCACAACAACAATGACTATCAGGTGCTCAGGGCCATTGGCAACGGGTGCCTCGGTCATCGCCTCGAGCGCAATGATCGAGGCTACGGCCGCGGTGGAGGCCGAAGTGGAGGACGCTGGGACGATCGCGGCGCCCGCCAGGAGTGGCGCGACCAGCCTCATGAGGACCGTTGGCAGGGCTAGCCTCATGAGGGCCCTTGGAGGGACCAGCCTTGGGACGATCGTCCTCAGGGCAACGCTGGCCTCCCTCCGCTGCCACCACCACCAAGAAGGAACGACGACTACCACTAGGACGAGGGGGCTGGGGGCTTCCAGGAGCCTCGTGCCATTGCCTGCATACTGGGCGGCACTCAGGCGCCTGCCTCTCATTGCATATTCAAGCAGTTTGCCCATGAAGTGAATGTGACCCTCCCCAAGCTCGAGGCCATGCGCCTGATGTCGCTTGAAGCTACGTCGGTATTTCCCCAAAGAGGAAGGGATGATGCGGCACAACAGCGGTAGGTATTTCCCTCAGATATGAAACCAAGGTTATAGAACCAGTAGGAGAACCATGCAACACAACGTAAATAGCCCCTGCACACAGATAACAAATCCTCGCAACCCGATGTGTTAAAGGGGTTGTCAATCCCTTTCGGGGTACGGCGCCTCAAGATAGGGAAAACGGACGTGAGATAAATTCGTAGTAGATTGATAGATCAAACGCCAAATAAAATAAATAAGGGGAAATTACAGCAAAGTGTTTTTGGGTTTTTGGTTTAGTAGATCTGAAAATAAAAGCAAATAAAAAGTAGATCGCAAAGGAAAATATATGAGAAAGAAGACCCAGGAGCCGTAGGTTTCACTACTGGCTTCTCTCGAGAAAAATAGCAAATGGTGGGTAAACAAATTACTGTTGGGCAGTTGATAGAACCTCAAATAATTATGACAATATCTAGGCAATGATCATTATATAGGCATCACATCCAAGATTAGTTGACCGACTCCTGCCTGGATCTACTACTATTACTCCACACATCGACCGCTATCCAGCATGCATCTAGTGTATTAAGTTCATGGAGAAACGGAATAATGCAATAAGAACGACGACATGATGTAGACAAGATCTATCTATGTAGAGATATACCCCATCAAGTTATCCTTAGTACCAACGATACATACGTGCCGTTCCCTTTCTGTCACTAGGATCAAGCACCATAAGATCGAACCCACTACAAAGCACCTCTTCCCATTGCAAGATAAATAGATCAAGTTGGCCAAACAAAACCCAAATATCAAAGGGGAAATACGAGGCTATAAGCAATCATGCATATACGAGATCAATGAAACTCAAATAAATTTCATGGATATAAAAGATAGATCTGATCATAAACTCAAAGTTCATCGGATCCCAACAAACACACCGCAAAAGAGTTACATCATATGGATCTTCAAGAGACCATTGTATTGAGAAGCAAGAGAGAGATATGAAGCCATCTAGCTACGAACTACGGACCCGAAGGTCTTCAAAGAACTACTCACACATCATCGGAGAGGCACCAATGGAGGTGGTGAACCCCATCCAGGATGGTGTATAGATTGGATCTGGTGGTTCTGGACTCTGTGGCAGCTGGATGAATATTTCATTGACTCCCATAGGGTTCTGGGATTTTTGGGGTATTTATAGAGCAAAGAGGCGGTCTGGGGGGCACCGAGGTGGGCACAACCCACCAGGGCGCGCCTGGGCCTCCTGGCGCGCCCTGGTGGGTTGTGCCTCCCTCGGGGCACCCCCCAAGTGCAGCCAGGGCCCGTTGTGTTCCTTTTGGCCAATAAAAATTCTCCATAAAGTTTCGTGGCATTTGGACTCCGTCTGATATTGATTTTCTGCGATGTGAAAAACACGGAAAAAACAGGAACTGGCACTTGGCACTATGTCAATAGGTTAGTACCAAAAAATGATATAAAATGACTATAAAATGATTATAAAACATCCAAGATTGATAATATAACAACATGGAACAATAAAAAATTATAGATACGTTGGAGACGTATCAGCATCCCCAAGCTTTAGTCCTACTCGTCCTCGAGTAGGTAAGTGATAAAAATAGAATTTAGATACTCAAAGCAATAGTCTAGTTTTGACATGATAATTTTGATACTCAAGCATATCAATAAGCAACCATGTCTTTCAAAATATCAACGCTAAAATAAGTTATCCCTAGCCCATCATGCTCAAACATTGATCCATTCATGAAACATATTCGAATATTAGCTACACCCAATACTTAACTACGATCATATTGCCTCCTAGTTTGTGCTTTTATAAGAGAATATGGAGACTCAAAATAAAAATTGCATAAAGTAAAAGAAAGGCCCTTCGCAGAGGGAAGTAGGGATTTGTAGAGGTGCTAGAGCTCAAAGCAAAAAACTTAGAGATAAAAACATTTTGAGAGGTGTATCCATACCACCAACGAAAACGATTTAGAGTTCCCAATACTTTCCATGTATAGATATATCATAGGCGGTTCCCAAACAGAAAATAAAGTTTATTCCTTTTTCCACCATACTTTCACTTTCCATGGCTAGCCATATCCACGGTTGCCCTCCATACCAAAACTTTCCAAGGAATTTATTATTTGACAACATAAAGTAAATTCAATTTTTTTGCATTTCTGGACCGGGCATCCCTAATACCTTTGCCTTACTCTCGTGCAATTAAAAGTGAATAAACACTCATCTTGAGAATAACACATCTAGCATGGAAAATATTAGCCACCCCTCACCGCTCCGCGAGCGAAACAACACACACAAAAGAGAAGTTTTTTTTGCAAATTAGAGATGGCACATGAAAATTTTCTTAGAACGGCAAAATAATACCACATATAGGTAGATATAGTGGACTCATGTGGCAAAACTGGGTTAAAGGTTTTTGGATGCACAAGTAGTGATCATACTTAGAGCAGAATGAAGGCTAGCAAAATATTGGGAAGCGACCAACTAAGAAACAGATAATCTCATAAGCAAGCATTAAGCATAAATAACACCGAATAATGCACCATAAGTAGGAGATAATTTCATTGCATGACTATTGACTTTCGTACTTGCATAGGGAATCACAAACCTTAACACCCATATTCTTACTAAAGCATAATTACTCACCAACATAACTCACATATCTCATCATCATATCTCAAAACTATTACTAAGAATCTAGTTTATTTTATCAAATGATCTTCATGAAAGTTTTTATTAAATCCTTCTTGGATATCTATCACTTTGGGACTAATTTTCTTGTATTGCTTTTGACAAGCTCCAACAAATATAAGTGAAGATCATGAGCATAATAAATTTTTCTTTCTCTCAAATTAATTTAAGTGAAGCAAGAGAGAATTTCTTGAAAATTTTACTAACTCTCAAATAAATCTAAGTGAAGCAAGAGAGCATTTCTTCAAAAATACTAAAGCACATCGTGCTCAAAAAGATATAAGTGAAGCACCAGAGCAAGTCCATTGCTCGTAAAAATTTAAGTGAAGCATAGAGAGCAATTCTAACGAGTCATGACATAATTTTGGCTCTCTCAAATAGGTGTGTACAGAAAGGATTGGTAACTTGAAAGAAAAAATAAAACAAGCAAATACTCATATCATACAAGACACTCCAAGCAAAACACATATCATGTGACAAATAAAAATATAGTTTCAAGTAAAATACCGATGATCGTTGGAAGAAAGTGGGGATGCCACTTGGGGGCATCCCGAAGCTTAGTTGGTTGCTCATTTTTAGATAATAGCTTGGGATGCCGGGGCATCCCCAAGCTTAGTCTCTTCCATTCTTCCTTCATCCATCCTAAGATAACCCAAAACTCGAAAACTTCAATCACACAAAACTCAACAAAACCTTCATGAGATCCATTAGTATAAGAATAATAAATCACTACTGTAACTATTGTATAAAACCAATTCATATTTTTTTTGTATTATATCTACTGTATTCCAACTTTTCTATGGCAAAAAATCATCAAAGAAAACCATAGAGCCATCAAGATAAGCACATAATACAAAGAAAACAGAATCTGTCAAAATAGGACAGTCTGTAGAAATCTGACTATTATGTATACTTATGTAACTCCAAAAATTCTAAGAAATTAGGACGACCTGAGAAATTTGTATACTGATCTAGTTAAAGTTGAATGGGCATTTTATCTCTCTCTGGTAAAAAATGAAAATTAATTTCGTGAGCATAAAAGTTTCTATTTTTTAGCAAGATCAAACAACTATCACCCAAGAAGATCCTAAAGGCTTTACTTGGCACAAACACTAATTAAAACATAATAAACACAAGAATAATAGTAAATAATTGTGCTAACACACAAAAACAGGAAGCAAAAAGCAAAAAGAAAATTTAATCATTGGGTTGCCTCCCAACAAGCGTTATAGTTTTATGCCCTTAGCTAGACATAAAGCAAGGATCTAAGTTTTGTCATCTTTAGTTCGAGATCCATAAGATGCCCTCATGATTGGTTCATAAGGTGGATTAATTCTAGTTCTAGGAAAGTGTTCCATACCCTTCCTCAAAGGAAGTTGGAACTTAATATTGCCTTCTTTCATATCAATCACGACACCAATAGTGCGTAAAAACGGTCTACCGAGAATAATTGGACAAGACGGATTGCAATCAATATCTAGAACAATAAAAATCTATGGGAACATAATTCCTATTTGAAAGAATAAGAACATCATTAATTCTTCCCATAGTCTTTTTAATAGTAGAATCCGCCAAGTGCAAATTCAAAGAACATTCTTCAAGATTAGTAAGACCAAGCACATCACATAAAGATTTCGGAATTGTAGAAACACCAGCAACCAAGTCACACAAAGCAAAACACTCATAATTTTAATCTTAACTTTGATAGTAGGTTCCCATTCATCATGCAATCTTCTAAGAATTGAAACTTCTAATTCCAATTTTTCTTCAAGAGCTTTCATCATAGCATCAACAATATGTTTAGTAAAAGCTTTATTTTGTTCATAAGCATGGGGTAAATTTATCATGGATTGCAACAGAGAAATACAATCAATCAAAGAGAAACTATAATTATTAAAGTCTTTGTAATCCAAAAGAGTGGGTACATCACTAGCTAAAGTTTTGACCTCTCCAAACCCACTTTCATCAATTTTCTCAACAAGATTTTTACCCTCTGAAATATTGGGACGCCTTCTACCTAAAGTTGACTCTTCTCCAGTCCGTTTTTCATCAATATTAACTTTACTAAACAAGGAATCAATAGAAGAAACACCAATCATTTTAAGATCTTCATCACTTTTGTGAAAGAAATCACTAGAAAACACTTTTTCTAAAAATTCTCTTTTAGCTCTAAGCATAGCGGTTCTTTTCTTACTTTCATCCATAGAAACATAAAGAGCTTTAATTGATTCATCAACCTTAGGCACAAAAATTTTCATCTTGAGATTTTCCACATCTTGAGCAATTCTATCAACACTTCTAGACAAATCATCAATCTTACTCAACTTTGGAAGTGTTGAAAAGTTTTTGTGTATTGATAAATTCTTTAATATTATTCTCAAGATCAGAGGTGTTCCTATTATTATTATTATAAGATTGATTTCCATAGGAATTACCATAATTATTAGAGGAATTACTAGGAAAAGGCCTAGGATTAAAATTACCTCTATAAGCATTGTTGTTGGAATTATTTCGAGAGATAAAATTCACATCTATGGCATCACTATTTTGCTCAATCAAAGTAGACAAAGGCATATCATTAAGATCAATAGGAGAACTTCTACTAGCAACCAATTTCACAAGAGCATCAACTTTTTCACTTAAAGAAGAAATTTCTTCAACCGTATTAACTTTTTTACTAGTAGGAGCTCTTGTATGCCATTGCGAGTAATTTGCCATAATATTATCAAGCAATTTGGTGGCTTCACACAAAGTAATTTCCATAAAAGTACCACCAGCAGCGGAATCTAAAAGGTTTCGAGAAACAAAATTCAACCCCGCATAAATTTTTCGTATGATCATCCAAAGATTTAACCCATGAGTTGGGCAATTCCTTAGCATCATCTTCATCCTTTCCCAAGATTGCGCAACATGATCATGTTCAATTTTCTTGAAATTCATGATCTGGATTCTAAGGGAAATAATTTTTGCGGGAGGAAAATACTTAATGATAAAAGCATCTTTGCACTTATTCCAAGAATTGATACTATTGCGAGGCAAAGAAGAGAACCAATTTTTTGCGGAATCACGCAAACAAAACGGAAATAATTTCATCTTGACCACATCATTGTCCACATCTTTTTTCTTTTTCATATCGCATAATTCCACGAAGGTATTAAGATGGGACGCGACATCCTCATTAGGAGTACCGGAAAAATGGTCTTTCATAACAAGATTGAACAAAGCAGTATTAATATCACAAGACTCCGCACTAGCGGCGGGAGGAGCAATCGGAGTGCCAATAAAATCATTGTTGTCGGTATCTGGGAAATCACATAACTTGGTGTTCTCTTGAGTCATGAGGACTGGACAACAAGATCACACTCAAAAACAGATCTGGGAATAAAACGGCAAATTTTTGTGAAGTGGGGGAGAGGAAAACGAGAGGCAAATGGAAAATAATGTAAATTACAAAGAGATGAGATTTGTGATTAGGAACCTGATATATGTTGAAGATCCTCCCCGGCAACAGCGCCAACAATTCCTTTTGTTGTTGCTTGAAGCGACGTCGGTATTTCCCCAAAGAGGAAGGGATGCTGCAGCACAGCGGCGGTAGGTACTTCCCTCAGATATGAAACCAAGGTTATCAAACCAGTAGGAGAACCATGCAACACAACGTAAATAGCCCCTGCACACAGATAACAAATCCTCGCAACCAGACGTGTTAAAGGGTTTGTCAATCCCTTTCGGGGTACGACGCCTCAAGATAGGCAAAACGAATGTGAGATAAATTTGTAGTAGATTGATAGATCGAACGCCAAATAAAATGAATAAGGGAAAATTGCAGCAAAGTATTTTTGGGTTTTTGGTTTAGTAGATCTAAAAATAAAAGCAAATAAAAAGTAGATCACAAAGGAAAATATATGAGAAAGAAGACCTGGGGGCCATAGGTTTCACTAGAGGCTTCTCTCGAGAAAAATAGCAAACGGTGGGTAAATAAATTACTGTTGGGAAATTGATAGAACCTCAAATAATTATGACGATATCGAGGCAATAATCATTATATAGGCATCATGTCCAAGATTAGTGGACCGATTCCTGCCTGCATCTACTACTATTACTCCAGACATCGACCGCTATCCAGCATGCATCTAGTGTATTAAGTTCATGGAGAAACGGAGTAATGCAATAAGAACGATGACATGATGTAGACAAGATCTATCTATGTCGAGATAGGCCCCATTGTTCTATCCTTAGTAGCAACGATGCATACGTGTCGTTTCCCTTTCTGTCACTGGGATCAAGCACCATAAGATCGAACCCACTACAAAGGACCTCTTCCCATTGCAAGATAAATAGATCAAGTTGGCCAAACAAAACCCAAATATCGGAGAAGAAACACGAGGCTATAAGCAATCATGCATATAAGAGATCAAAGAAACTCAAATAACTTTCATGGATATAAAAAGATAGATCTGATCCTAAACTCATAGTTCATAGGATCTCAACAAACACACCGCAAAAGACTTACATCATATGGATCTCCAAGAGACCATTGTGTTAAGAATCAAGAGAGAGAGAGAGAGATGAAGCCTTCTAGCTACTAACTACAGACCCGAAGGTCTACAAAGAACTACTCACGCATCATCGGAGAGGCAGCAATGGAGGTGGTGAACCCCATCCGAGATGGTGTCTAGATTGGAGCTGGTGGTTCTGGACTCTACGGCATCTGGATGAATATTTCGTCAACTCCCCTAGGGTTCTGGGATTTTTGGGGTATTTATAGAGAAAACAGGCGGTCTGGGGGCACCTGAGGTGGGCACAACCCACCAGGGCGCGCCTGGGCCTCCTGGCGCACCCTGGTGGGTTGTGCCCCCCTCGGGGCACCCCCCAGGCGCAGCTAGGGCCCGTTGTGTTCCTTTTGGCCCATAAAAATTCTCCGTTAAGTTTTGTGGCATTTGGACTCCGTCTGATATTACTTTTCTGCGATGTAAAAAACATGAAAAAATAGGAACTGACACTTGGCACTATGTCAACAGGTTAGTACAAAAAAATAATATAAAATTACTATAAAATGATTATAAAACATCCAAGATTCATAATATAACAACATGGAACAATAAAAATTATTGTTACGTTGGAGACGTATCAGCGCCCGCTCAGGTGGTCCAAGTGCACTATCACCTTCAGCTCGTCCGACCAGCTCAAGTGCATGGCAACTGCCGGCGCCCTCCCGATGCATTGCTCGCCCGTCATCAGCAACGTCCTCGTCACCAAGACCCTCATCAATGGTGGTGCGGTGCTCAATGTTCTGTCCATTGAAACCTATGACCGACTCCAGGTGTCATATGACTAGCTACAGCCCACCAAGCCCTTCTCAGGAGTGACTAACGACTCCACCACCCTGATAGGGTAGATCCGCTTCCCTGTCACCTTCGGCACCCGCGACAACTACCGCACAGAGCTCATCAACTTCGACATCGCCCGCATCCGTCTTCCTTACAACTCCATCCTTGGGTATCTGGCCCTGGCCAAGTTCATGGCAGTGACTCATCATGGTTACAATGTCCTCAAGATGCCAGGAAGCCGCGACGTCATCACGGTTGCCTGCGAGGAGAAGGATGCGGTGTGCTCTCTTGAGCGCACATACTAGGTTGCCACAGTCGAGAAACCAGACGACGAAGGGGCCATCTACCCTACTAAGGCTATCCCCAAGAAGAAGAAGTTGCTCCGCCAAGAGCCTCAGGGGCTAGCAGCACCACCTCAGGATCTGCGCCCACGGATGGGGCGCCTCCCTCTCTCGCATAGGAAGGCGCGCCCGGCACCCTTCTCTGGCTGGGCTTGGGGGCTCTCCTCTGGAGGGCCTCTGACCTAGCCAACGTCATGAGGGAGGAGCTCGGGCACTATGTCGAGGCATGCTTCACCACGCATTTCCGCCAGGAGGGCATAAGGCACGGGGCGCCAGGTGCTCAGGAATTCGTCACCAAGGCGACCGAGGAGCTTCAAGAGGCGAGAGCCATGCGCGGCGAGCGCCGCCCACCACGCGGCGTGGCTCATTGTCCTGGCGAGGACAGCGAGCTGCACGCCTACGTTAACGTCCCTGGGCTCAATAGAGCCGCATCTCACGAGCGCTTCTGGCCATCGCGCGCTGGCCAGTGTGAGGGTCCCCCTCACAGCTACATTCGCATGCCTTTTGGCTTTCCGAACGCGACTGTTACATTCGAGCGCCACATGCGGAGCGTCCTGGCGGCTCAGGAGGCTAGGCACCAGGCGGTCTTGAGGGAAATGGCGACGGTTCTTCGTGAGCCTCTCGGGCCTCCACAGCCTCCTGAGGTTCAGGGCCTAGGTGGCTCATAAGGAATGACTTCTTCAGCACGTGTCTTTAGCTACTTCAACATCTCTTCAGCAATGGTGCCAGGTGACATTTTCTGGTTTATTCAGTTGGGGGCACCCCTCGGGCTGCATTATCCCAAGATCGTGTGGGTTTGTCCCTGTGACATGTATCTTTCTTGCATCTTCTAGTCGTTCAGTTGGGGCCGCCCCTCGGGCTGTATCATCCCCAGGCCTCATGGGTCTGTCCCTGAGGCATGTATCATTTTTCTACATCTATTAGAGCTGGCTTACCTCCTTCTATGAGTTACTTTATTATTATCATCTCCTGTCCAGCACTTCGTTGCCACGAACGTCGTACGCCCTTGCAAACCCACCCACGACCGCCTCATTGATTAAGGGCGGGCATGACGTCTATGCTTGGGTCCGTCCCTGCAGCGTCGCTAAACCGAAGAGGCTGAGATCTGGCTCGCGGGCCAGCTCCCGTGCACGTCACCTCCCATGGTCCTTTGTTCCTTGCTCTCGCATGAGCTAATCGCAGTCGGACAAGCCAGGACGCGCTACCTGGTGCCTCGTCACCACGGGAGCCGCGCACTGGTTGTCTTTCCTCAGGACTTTCACATGATAAGACTGGGCATAATGTCTATGCTCGGGGCTGTCCTTGCAGCGTCGATAAACCCAACGACTGAGCTCTGTCTGGTGGGACGACCCCGTTCATGTCAGCTCCTGGGGTCGTTGGTGTTTGGCCTCCTCATGTGATAACCTCGGGAGATTCATTCGGCATAGGTTGCCTAACCATCTCGTAGGGCCATCACAAGTGTTCCAAATCAAATCCCGCCTTGAGGTAGGGCCTCACGAGTCCTGTGCTGGCTCGCGAGTGCCCATACACACCTCCTCTAGCCCTCCCGTGCAACCCACGTGTCAGGGCGGGGTTGTACATGCCCCGGGGGCTCCACTCGGAGGGAGCCCCCACCCACGCACCAGTGGAAGCACCATGCTCCGTGCTGGCAGTCGACACAGTCGAGGAGCGGCTATGCCCGTGCAAGTGTAGAAGCGCCATGCTCCGCGCTGGTGATAAACAACTAAGGGCGGCCCCATGGCCGCAATAACCTCAAGGAGCCACCAGGCTCGATGTTCGGCCTCACCGCAACACTTTCCCATTGGGAGAGTCGTGCGAGGGGGGTAGGCATGGGAGCTACGCTTAGGTCACGCCTATCATACGCCACCCTGTCAGGTCCCTCGGACCTAGTCTTCGCGCGCCCCTCCCGAGCAGGACCTCGGCGAGGAAAGGTACGGGGGTCTGTTCGTACGTCAAGGGGACTCCTGAGCATTGCGACTCAGGAGCCTAATTGGTCACGTAGCCCCTCACCCCTTGGTCTCGTCCTGGTGATCTGGATGACCCAACTGCGGTTGAGGTATGCGCAGGCCCGGGCCCTACCGACACAAAACGCCAAGGCCTACTCTTGCATCTCCTTCCTGAGGGTTGTTTGCACGCCAAGGGGGACTCCTGAGCATCGTGACTCATGAGCCTAACTGTTCACGTAGCCCCTCACCCCTTGGTCTCGTCCTGGTGATCCGGACAACCCAATGGTGGCTGAGGTATGCTCGGGGCCGGGCCCTACCGACGCAGAACATTAAAGAAAACGGGAAGGAAATCACAGAATCCTAGCAAATTATTACCAAACATACTATCTCTTAAAAGTACCAAGCATATATTTTTACGCCTCCATGAGGCACGATACATGTTGTAGGGGTTAAACGGAGGGGAGAGCCACCATCGAGCCTCTTCTTCAGCCTTGGGTACCGCCATCGCCCGCGAGGGGAGCCCTGTCGTCGACAACGTCGTCGTCGCCCGTGCCATTAGTCGTGGTCATGGGGTTGGCGGTGCCATCAGCCATGGTCACGGGGTCGATGGCGAGGAACTTCTGCAGCAGTGTCTCCACCTGATCCTTCACAGCTTCGGCGGTGGTGGTGCAGCGCTCCTGGTCCATGGGCTCAAGCAAGGCACCAAAGTCGAAGCTGGGGTCGCGAAAATGGAGGTGGCTGAAGATGTGCGTCACAGACGAGGTGGAGAGCCCGCGGGCTTCTCCTTCCACCATGGGGCCAACCCCAACGACAACACCCTCGAGCGCCGTGACGAGCCGGGGGAGCAGCTCGGCAGGGCCTTCCTCCGAAGTCACCAACGGCTCCTTCAACCCCCTCCCGTAGAGATCCTGTAGTGCCTTGCGGGACCTCTGCTCGAGGGAGTCGAAGGTGGCATGCCCCTCGGCAAGAAGTTTTACCTTGGCCTCCAGCCGGGCCTTCTCCGCCTCCACCTCCTCCTTCAGCTTCTTGATACGTCTCCAACGTATCTATAATTTTTGATTGTTCCATGCTATTATATTATCAACCTTGGATGTATGCATTACTATGCTATTTTATATGGTTTTTGGGACTAACCTATTAAACTAGAGCCAAGTGCTAGTTTCTATTTTTTTCCTTGTTTTTAAGCATCACAGAAAAGGAAAATCAAACGAAGTCCAATTGACCTAAAACTTCACAAAGATCATTTTTGGACCAGAAGAAGCCCACGGAGTACCGGAGGTGGGCCAGAAGAGCCTCGAGGCCACCACGAGGGTGGGGGGCATGCCCCCCTGCCTCGTGGGCTCCTCGTGGCTCCCCTGACCGACTTCTTTCACCTATATATATATATATATCAATATACCCTACAAACATCGAGGAACACAGTAAATCGGGAGTTCCGCCGCCAGAAGCCTCCGTACCCAGCGAAAACCAATCTAGACCTGTTATGGCACCCTGCCGGAGGGGGGATCCCTCTCCGGTGGCCATCTTCATCATCCCGGTTCTCTCCATGATGAGGAGGGAGTAGTTCACCCTCGGGGCTGAGGGTATGTACCAGTAGCTATGTGTTTGATCTCTCTCTCTCTCTCGTGTTCTTGAGGTGGTAGGATCTTGATGTATCACGAGCTTTCCTATTATATTTGGATCTTATGATGTTTCTCCCCCTCTACTCTCTTGTGATGAATTGAGTTTTCCCTTTGAAGTTATCTTATCGAATTGAGTCTTTAAGGATTTGAGAACACTTGATGTATGTCTTGCACGTGCTTATCTGTGGTGACAATGGGATATCATGTGATCCACTTGATGCATGTTTTGGTGATCAACTTGTGAGTTCCGTGACCTCGTGAACTTATGCATAGGGGTTGGCACACGTTTTCGTCTTAACTCTCCGGTAGAAACTTTGGGGCACTCTTTGAAGTTCTTTGTGTTGGTTGAATAGATGAATCTGAGATTGTGTGATGCATATCGTATAAACATACCCACGGATACTTGAGGTGACATTGGAGTATCTAGGTGACATTAGGGTTTTGGTTGATTTGTATATTAAGGTGTTATTCTAGTACGAATTCTATGATAGACCGAACGGAAAGAATAGCTTCATGTTATTTTACTACGGACTCTTGAATAGATCGATCAGAAAGGATAACTTTGAGGTGGTTTCGTACCCTACCATAATCTCTTCGTTTGTTCTCCGCTATTAGTGACTTTGGAGTGACTCTTTGTTGCATGTTGAGGGATAGTTATATGATCCAATTATGTTATTATTGTTTAGTGAACTTGCACTAGTGAAAGTATGAACCCTAGGCCTTGTTTCAACACATTGCAATACCATTTACACTCACTTTTATCATTAGTTACCTTGCTGTTTTTATATTTTCAGATTACAAAAACCTTTATCTATCATCCATATTGCACTTGTATCACCATCTCTTCGCCGAACAAGTGCACCTATACAATTTACCGTTGTATTGGGTGTGTTGTGGACACAAGATACTCTTTGCTATTTGGTTGCAGGGTTGCTTGAGAGAGACCATCTTCATCCTACGCCTCCCATAGATTGATAAACCTTTGGTCATCCACTTGAGGGAAATTTGCTACTGTCCTACAAACCTCTGCACTTGGAGGCCCAACAACGTCTACAAGAAGAAGGTTGTGTAGTAGACATCAAGCTCTTTTCTGGCGCCGTTGCCGGGGAGGTTAGCACTTGAAGGTATATATTTAGATCTTGCAATCGAATCTTTTAGTTTCTTGTTTTATCACTAGTTTATTTTATAAAAGAAAACTACCGAAAAAATGGAATTGAGTTTGCCTCATACGCTTCATCTTTTTAATATCTTTCGTGAGAACGATGGAAAGGAAAATTGTGCTCAAATGCTAGAAGGAGAAGTCTATAAAATGTTTGGCACTAAATCTTTGAATGATGAGCATGATTGCAATGTTGTTAGTATGAACTCTTTGAATATCCATAGTACTAATGATGATTGCACGAGTCATAGTGAAAATGTCTCTTATAAGCATGTCAATTTTTGTGGAGTGCATAGAGTTTGCAAGTACACACCAATTAGGGAAAATAGATTTTGCAAGGGGCATAAGTATTTGGAAACTAAATGGTTGCAAGAAAGTCTAGATGTTTGTGCTGAAAATTTAAACTTTCTTAGCCGTACTTGTTTCATGATCGTATCGTGTCCAAAAATTGTGATGACTTGATTTCCCTTGCACATCATAATGAACTTAGTTTGCTCTTGGGTTATGAAGAAATGAAACGTATATCTAAGGTTATTCCAGAATTTGCCCTTGATAGAGTTCTTAATTTTGATCTAGAGGAAATTTATATGTATTTGCGGTGAATTTCATTGAAAATCCTTATATTGCCAATTATATAAATAAAAGCAAATGGAAGATGAAGAGAATACTAATGAAAGGGAAGAGGCTTCCCAATATCCTCCTATTATTTCTTATGATGAAACAGGTAATGAGGAGGAGCCTTCTATTCAACCAATGTCATTAATAAGGAGCTCAAAAAAGAGGGTTAAACCCACACATGATGTGAAGAAGAAAAAGAAAAGACGGAGAAGCAAAGGTAGAAAGGTATCCCTCCCAAATGATGTTGCTCCTACTACTCATTGTGATGATGATAATTGCTATACTATTGGTGCTATCCATACTATTAATAATGAGAGTGATTATGCTTATGATATGAAAAGGCCCAAGCTTGGGGATGCTATGTTTGATGAGAATGACAAGTTTGAGAATATATTTGATGCAATTAATGTCTATCCCAACTTCGGGATGCTAAGTTTGATGAACATGATATTTTTAGCCTCCCAAGTTTTGATATGCAAATTTGTTATGATGATAGCATGCCTTCTACTTATGATGATTATCTTGATGAAAGTGGGTTTGGAAGAGTGTCAACTTTAGGGAGTATTAATCCCACTATTTTGGAGGATGTTGAATCTTATTGTGATAATTATGAATGTGGATTTGGAGAGGTCATGACTTTATTTAGTAATGATTCCACTATCTTGGAAGAGGTTTCAATCGATTATGATGAGAACAAAGTTGCTACTTATGATGATTACTGTGATGACACTTATGCTATAAAAAGTAGAGATGATTATATTTATAAAACTTGTCATGATTATGATTACCCTTTTTCTGAACATTACTCTTTTAATGTGGAAAAAATTTATAGTATTTGAGTTTTTTTATGATACTCCCACTATTCCGAACGAGAAGAATTTTGCTTATGTGGAGAGTAGAAATTTTTTTATGCTTGCAGATCATGCAAGAATGCTCTATGTGATAGTTATATTGTTGAATTCATTCATGATGCTACTGAAAATTATTATGAGGGAGGAATATATGCTTGTAGAAATTGCAATAATATCAAGTTTCCTCTCTATGTGCATAAAGTTTTGAAGTTATGCTTGTTTTGCCTTCCTATGTTAATTGATTATTGTTCCCATAAGTTGTTTGCTCATAGAATCCCTATGCATAGGAAGTGGGTTAGACTTAAATGTGATAGTCATATTCTTCATGATGCTCTCTTTATGTTTCAATTCTCATCTTTTATGTGAGCATCGTTGAAATCATCATGCCTAGCTAGGGGCGTTAAACGATAGCGCTTGTTGGGAGGCAACCCAACTTTATTTTTGTTCCTTGATTTTTGTTACTGTTTAGTAATAAATAATTTATCTAGCCTTTGTTTAGATGTCATTTTATGCTTTTAATTAGTGTTTGTGCCAAGTAGAACATTTGGGAAGACTTGGGTGAAGTCTTTGTGATCTTGCTGTAAAAAAAAGAAACTTTAGCGCTCACGATATCAGCTGCCATTTTTTACTGGAGAGTGAGTTGATTCTTTTTTCAGATGATTAATAGACAAATTCCTCAGGTCCAGAAATTTATTTTAGAATTTTTGGGGTTCCAAAAGTATACGTTTGATCCATATTACTACAGATTGTTCTGTTTTTGACAGATTCTGTTTTCTATGTGTTGTTTGCTTATTTTGATGAATCTATGAGTAGTATCGGAGGGTATGAACCATAGATGAGTTGGAATAAAGTATATATTACACCAATATTAATTTAGAATGAGTTCACAATAGTACCTAAGTGGTGATTTATTTTCTTATACCAACGGAGCTTACGAGTTTTCTGTTAAGTTTTGTGTTGTGAAGTTTTCAAGTTTTGGGTAAAGATTCGATGGACTATGGAATAAGGAGTGGCAAAGCCTAAGCTTAGGGATTCCCAAGGCACCCCAAGGTAATATTCAACTAGAACTAAGAGCCTAATCTTGGGGATGCCCCGGATGGCATCCCCTCTTTCGTCTTCGTTCATCGGTAACTTTACTTGGAGCTATATTTTTATTCGCCACATGATATGTGTTTTGCTTGGACCTTCATTTTATTTTCTTTTGTTTTGCTTTATGTTTGGATAAAATACCAATATCTGAAATTATTAAATGTTAGAGAGTCTTCACATAGTTACATAATTATTCAACTACTCATTGATCTTCACTTATATCTTTCTGAGTAGTTTGTCATTTGCTCTAGTGCTTCACTTGTATACTTTTAGAGCACCGTGGTAGTTTTATTTTGAAGAAATAGATGAACTCTCGTGCTTCACTTAAATTATTTTGAGTGTCTTTGGAACAACATGGTAATTTGCTTTGGTTATGAATCTAGTCCTAATATGATAGGCATCCAAGAGGGATATAATAAAAACTTTCATATAAGTGCATTGAATACTAAGAGAAGTTTGATACTTGATTATTGTTTTGAGATATGAAGATGGTGATATTAGAGTTATGCTAGTTGAGTAGTTGTGAATTTGAGAAATACTTGTGTTAAAGTTTGTGATTCCCGTAGCATGCACGTATGGTGAACCGTTATGTGATGAAGTCGGAGCATGATTTATTTATTGATTGTCTTCCTTATGAGTGGCGGTCGGGGACGAGCGATGGTATTTTCCTACCAATCTATCCCCTAGGTGTATACGCTTAGTAATTTGTTTTGATAACTAATAGATTTTTGCAATAAGTATGTGAGTTCTTTATGACTAATGTTGAGTCCATGGATTGTACGCACTCTCACCCTTCCACCATTGCTAGCCTCTCTAATATCGCGCAACTTTCGCCGGTACCATAAACCCACCATATATATTCCTCAAAACATCCACCATACCTACCTATTATGGAATTTCCATAGCCATTCTGAGATATATTGCCATGCAACTTTCCACCGTTCCGTTTATTATGACATGCTTCACCATTGTCATATTTCTTTGCATGATCATGTAGTTGACATCATATTTGTGGCAAAGCCACCGATCATAATTCTTTCATACATGTCACTCATGAGTCATTGCACATCCCGGTACACCGCCGGAGGCATTCACATAGAGTCATATTTTGTTCTAGTATCGAGTTGTAATCTTTGAGTTGTTAGTAAATAAAAGTGTGATGATCATCATTATTAGAGCATTGTCCCAGTGAGGAAAGGATGATGGAGACTATGATCCCCCCACAAGTCGGGATGAGACTCCGGACGAAAAATAAAAAAGAAAAAAGAGGCCATAAAAAAGATAAGGCCAAAAAAAGAAAAAAAAGAAAAACTGAGAGAAAAAGAGAGAAGGGGCAATGCTATTATCCTTTTACCACACTTGTGCTTCAAAGTAGCACCATGATCTTCATGATAGAGAGTCTCCTATGTTGTCACTTTCATATACTAGTGGGAATCTTTCATTATAGAACTTGGCTTGTATATTCCCATGATGGGCTTCCTCAAAATGCCCTAGGTCTTCATGAGCAAGCGAGTTGGATGCACACCCACTTAGTTTCTTTTTGAGCTTTCATACACTTATAGCTCTAGTGCATCCATTGCATGGCAATCCCTACTCACTCACATTGATATCTATTGATGGGCATCTCCATAGCCCGTTGATACTCCTAGTTGATGTGAGACTATCTTCTCCTTTTTTTCTTCTCCACAACCACCATTCTATTCCACCTATAGTGCTATGTCCATGGCTCACGCTCATGTATTGCGTGAAGGTTGTAAAAGTTTGAGAACATCAAAAGTATGAAACAATTGCTTGGCTTGTCATCGGGGTTGTGCATGATTTAAATATTTTGTGTGATGAAGATAGAGCATAGCCGGACTATATGATTTTGTAGGGATAGCTTTCTTTGGCCATGTTATTTTGAGAAGACATGATTACTTCGTTTGTGTGCTTGAAGTATTATTATTTTCATGTGAAAATTAAACTTTTGTCTTGAATCTTACGGATCTGAATATTCATGCCACAATTAAGAAGATTACATGGATAAATATGTTAGGTAGCATTCCACATCAAAAATTCTATTTTTACCATTTACCTACTCGAGGACGAGCAGGAATTAAGCTTGGGGATGCTTGATACGTCTCCAACGTATCTATAATTTTTGATTGTTCCATGCTATTATATTATCAACCTTGGATGTTTTATATGCATTACTATGCTATTTTATATGATTTTTGGGACTAAACTATTAACCTAGAGCCCAGTGCCAGTGCCAGTTTCTATTTTTTCCTTGTTTTTAAGTATCGCAGAAAAGGAAAATCAAACGGAGTCCAATTGACCTGAAACTTCACAGAGATCATTTTTGGACCAGAAGAAGCCCACGGAGTACCGGAGGTGGGCCAGAAGAGCCTCGAGGCCACCACGAGGGTGGGGGGCACGCCCCCTGCCTCGTGGGCTCCTCGTGGCTCCCCTGACTGACTTCTTTCGCCTATATATGTCAATATACCATAGAAACATCAAGGAACACAATAGATCGGGAGTTCCGCCGCCAGAAGCCTCCGTAGCCACCAAAAAGCAATCTAGACCCGTTCTGGCACCCTGCCGGAGGGGGGGATCCCTCTCCGATGGCCATCTTCATCATCCCGGTTATCTCCATGACGAGGAGGGAGTAGTTCACCCTCGGGGCTGAGGGTATGCACCAATAGCTATGTGTTTGATCTCTCTCTCTCTCTCTCTCTCTCTCTCGTGTTCTTGAGGTGGTATGATCTTGATGTATCGCGAGCTTTGCTATTATATTTGGATCTTATGATGTTTCTCCCCCCTACTCTCTTGTGATGAATTGAGTTTTCCCTTTGAAGTTATCTTATCAGATTGAGTCTTTAAGGATTTGAGAACACTTGATGTATGTCTTGCACGTGCTTATCTGTGGTGACAATGGGATATCATGTGATCCACTTGATATATGTTTTGGTGATCAACTTGCGAGTTCCGTGACCTCATGAACTTATGCATAGGTGTTGGCACACGTTTTCGTCTTGACTCTCTGGTAGAAACGTTGGGGCACTTTTTGAAGTTCTTTGTGTTGGTTGAATAGATGAATCTGAGATTGTGTGATGCATATCGTATAATCATACCCACGGATACTTGAGGTGACATTGGAGTATCTAGGTGACATTAGGGTTTTGGTTGATTTGTATCTTAAGGTGTTATTCTAGTACGAATTCTATGATAGATCAAACGGAAAGAATAGCTTCATGTTATTTTACTACGAACTCTTGAATAGATCGATCAGAAAGGATAACTTTGAGGTGTTTTCGTACCCTACCATAATCTCTTCGTTTGTTCTCCGCTATTAGTGACTTTGGAGTGACTCTTTGTTTCATGTTGAGGGATAGTTATATGATCCAATTATGTTATTATTGTTGAGAGAACTTGCACTAGTGAAAGTATGAACCCTAGGCCTTGTTTCAACACATTGCAATAACGTTTACGCTCACTTTTATCATTAGTTATCTTGCTGTTTTTATATTTTCAGATTACAAAAACCTTTATCTACCATCCATATTGCACTTGTATCACCATCTCTTCGCCGAACTAGTGCACCTATACAATTTACCATTGTATTGGGTGTGTTGGGGACACAAGAGACTCTTTGATATTTGGTTGCAGGGTTGCTTGAGAGAGACCATCTTCATCCTATGCCTCTCACGGATTGATAAACCTTAGGTCATCCACTTGAGGGAAATTTGCTATTGTCCTACAAACCTCTGCACTTGGAGGCCCAACAACGTCTACAGGAAGAAGGTTGTGTAGTACACATCACTTCTCCAGGCGGCCGCGCTCCGCGGCCTGCTTCCGAGCCACTTGCTCCAGCTCGGTGTCTCGATCAGCAACCGCAACTTCTCGAGCCTTCAGCTACTCCTCTTGCACCTCAAGCTAGCGGGCCTGGGCGGCCACCTTGTCACGAAGGCTCTTCAGTTCGGCCTCCACCGCGCGATAGCGCTCCTACGCTGCCTTGGCGTCCTTCTCCGCCACATCGCGGGCGTCCGCGGCTAAGCCGGCTACCTGCTGGCCCTCCTCCAAGCACCACGGCTTGGCGCCAGGCCGCCCTGACGGACGCGTCGGCCCAGAGCCATCCTAAGATCAGATCCAAGTGCCCCGACGCCATGCGCCAGTCGGGGCCTTGAAGATCACCCTAAAGCTGATCCAGCGCGGAGAGGGCCGCCTCCAAAACACCGGGCGCGGCGGAGGAATCACGACCTAATGGCGTGACGGACGGGGGAGGAGACGACGCCAGTGCCAGGACCGGCAAAGAGGAAGTGGCAGAGAGGGCCGGGGCCTCCGAAGCCTTCGGGGCCTCAGCAGGCGAGCTAAGAGCAGGCGCCTTCGGAGCCGGCCTGGCCGCAGGGATCACCTCCTCTTGAGGCTGGGCCTTCGAGCCTCGGGAGGATGACCTAGCCGCAGGAGCGCGCGGGTCGGCCCTGTCCTTCCTCTTCCACAGCCGCGGCAAGCTGCTTGGCCTCGGCGGCTCTGGCCCCCTCCTTCTTCTTCTTCGCCACCGGCGTTGGCTTGGCCACGCAGAAGACAAACGTCTAGACACTACGGCAAAAGCAGGAGGCAAAGACAAGACGGCGTGCCTACTTGTCGGTGGCGACGTAATCCCTCGTCCTCTTGAGGAGCGCGAGGCCGGCATGCTTCGTGGGCATGGGAACCGTCATACCCTCAGGGGTATATGGGCGCACGGCCAGCTCTGGAATGGTAGCGGCTGGCAACGAGGCAGAGGCATCGCCTTGCGAAAGCAGCACCGACCTGCCCTTCTTCGGGACCCCCAGCTTCAGCTTCTTCGGCAGGGTGCCCCTAGACCTCGTGGTGACCCAGCGGAGCGCGGAGACTCCCTGACCGGTTGCTCGCCAGTGTCGTCGTCATCGGAAAGGACGCAGAGGAGATCGGTCTGGTGTGGGGGAGAGGTCTCTCCCGCACCTTCCCGAGTCACCTCTGAGTCCGCCCCCTCCTCCTTGTCGGACTCGCCGAAGGACACCGTCACCGGGGAGCCCGGGGGCCGGGAAGGCTCCAGAGGCACAAACCCGCGCTCGTCGAAGACAGGCATGGCATCGGCAATCTGGGCGGCGGTACAACGGAAGATGGGTGTCCGAGGGGAAACCCTGGTCCTTCCCGAGCAAGGTGCACACGACTTTGTTCAACTCATCGTCGGACAAGTTGTCCGGGCGCAGCCGGAGGTCGCCTTCCGCGCCCTTGAGCCTCCAAAGGGGGCGCAATTGCGCCTGGAGCGGAGCTAGGCACTGCGTCATGAACTCCTCGACGATCATGGCCCCCGTCAGCTTCTCCGCCTTCGGGTCATCCGACTTCAGGTTTCCCCCCATCTTCTCCATCAACTGCTCTGCCCGAGGATCGGGTAAGCTTCTCGTGAGACCATCATTCCTGGGGCGTCGGCAGCCCGGTCGGCAGCTCCAGCCGAGGGTAGGAGCGCTTGGTGTCCATGAAGATCCACTTGTTCCGGAAGTCCTCCACCTTCTTCCCGGCCCGCGAGATCACATTGCTACCATTGGCCGCGATGAAGTTGGCGCAACCTGAGAACTAACTGCCATTGACTCGGAGGTAGAAGAAGTGGTAGAACACCGCCACGGAGGGCATCACCCCCACAAATGGCTCGCGGTAAAAGGCGAAGATTGACAGGAGGAGGACGGAGTTGGGGTGAAGATAGAAGGCATGGAGCTTGTAGTGGCGTAGAATGGCGTAGAAGAAGCTGGAGAAAGGGGGAACCAGCCCCACCAAGACGATGTGCAAGAAGAAGGGGTAGAAGGTGCCACCCAAGGTTTCCGGCTTGGCGGAACCGACCCAGAGCGCCGTCTCCCCCCCCCTCGTTGCTGCTGCCTGCCGTCAGCTGAAGCGCGACAGCGATGTGCTTCTCCTCGGCAATGGTGGTCGCGCTCAGGGCAGGATCGAACCAAGAGGGTGAGTGTGCGGCCGTGGCCGAGGACTTCGCCTTGTCGGTGGCCATCGATCGCATGCTTGGGGTAGAGATTCAGTGGATCTGGAGTTTTTCCGGGCAGAAGTAGAAGGGGATCTAGAGCAAGACGAAGGAAGGGCAATGAAGACTCTGCATCGGGAGCTAGCCTTTTTGTCAGCCAAGAGCAGTTTCTGAGGCAGCATGGGGAAGCGGCCAAATTGGAAGAGAAAAGGTTCTGTAACCTACATATACCATATGGGAACACATTACACCACAAGGAAAATGCCACTTGAGGTGCATGTATGCGTCCACTTCATTGGATGATCCAACACAAAAAGTATGATGACACCCATGTTCCATCAATCGCCACGCATCGACCAAGGCTGCAGGCGGTTAGGGCCCACGGAGCCCCACACTTGCCCTTTATCTTCGCCTCGAAGCCAAGTTCGAGCGTGCCTTGGGCCCGGGGGCTACTGTCGGCGTTCTTGGAACGGGGGTACCCAGACTTGCCTGCCTGAGGCCCATGGCATGGCTCCATCGACGGCCTGGTACGGCCCATGTAACGACCCGAGACCGACGCTCCAGAGGACTTCCATATATTTCGTGTTCGCCGTCTGTTTTATTTTGTTTGTTGCATTTCATCATGTCATCATGTGCATTGCATCTGCATGTTCTCATAAAACTCGTAGTCAGTCGTGGTTGCCGCTTCTCCCTTTGTCTCCGTTGACCTTTTGCAAGGCCTCTTTGTCTTTGTCGACCTCTCTCAGACCCCTCGCGCGTGTCCGAAACTTACCCGAACCCGACCCGCTCAGTCATCACAGTTGGATTCGGATCATCCCCAAATATTCCTAAATATCTTCGGTTTCTTCTTTGACTCTCCCAGCCTAATTATTCTCAACCACCCGATTTCGATCGGAGGGACTCCTACCTCTTGAGCACTGCGTTGGTTTTCCCTTGAAGAGGAAAGGGTGATGCAGCAAAGTAGTGTAAGTATTTCCCTCTGTTTTTGAGAACCAAGGTATCAGTCCAGTAGGAGGCCACATGCAAGTCCCTCGTACCTACACAAACAAATAAGAACCTCGCAACCAACGTGATAAAGGGGTTGTCAATCCCTTCACGGTCACTTACGAGAGTGAGATCTGATAGAGATAATAATGATAAGATAAATATTTTGGTATTTTTATGATATAGATTGAAAGTAAAGATTGCAAAGTAAAAATAGATTGGAAACTTATATGATGGAAAATAGACCCGGGGGCCATAGGTTTCACTAGTGGCTTCTCTCAAGATAGCACAAGTATTACGGTGGGTGAACAAATTACTGTCGAGCAATTGATAGAAAAGGGAATAATTATGAGAATATCTAGGCATGATCATGTCTATAGGCATCACATTCGTGACAAGTAGACCGACTCCTGCCTGCATCTACTACTATTACTCCACACATCGACCGCTATCCAGCATGCATCTAGAGTATTAAGTTCATAAGAATAGAGTAATGCCTTAGGTAAGATGCCATGATGTAGAGGGATAAACTCAAGCAATATGATATAAATCCCATATTTTTATCCTCGATGGCAACAATACAATACGTGTCGTTTCCCTTTCTGTCACTGGGATCGAGCACCGCAAGATTGAGCCCAAAGCTAAGCACTTCTCCCATTGCATGAAAGACCAATCTAGTAGGCCAAACCAAAATGATAATTTGAAGAGACTTGCAAAGATAACCAATCATGCATAAAAGATTTCAGAGAAGAATCAAATATTGTTCATAGATAGACTTGATCATAAACCAACAATTCATCAGATCTCGACAAACACACCGTAAAAAAAGTTACATCGAATAGATCTCCAAGAAGATCGAGGAGAACTTTGTATTGAGATTCAAAGAGAGAGAAGAAGCCATCTAGCTAGTAACTATGGACCCGAAGGTCTAAAGTAAACTACTCACACATCATCGGAGGGGCCATGGAGTTGATGTAGAGGCTCTCCGTGATCAATGACCGCTCCGGCGGAGCTCCGGAAAAGGCCCCAAGATGGGATCTCTTGGGTACAGAAGGTTGCGGCGGTGGAAATAGGGTTTCATGGTGCTCTTGGATGTTTTCGGGGTATGTGAACATATATAGGAGGAAGAAGTAGGTCGGTTGAGCCACGAGGGGCCCACGAGGGGGGAGGGTGCATGTCGGTGTCAAAACCGGCAGATCTCGGGTAGGGGGTCCCGAACTGTGCGTCTAAGGTGGATGGTAACAGGAGGCAGGGGACACGATGTTTACCCAGGTTCGGGCCCTCTTGATGGAGGTAATACCCTACGTCCTGCTCGATTGTTCTTGATGATATGAGTATTACAAGAGTTGATCTACCACGAGATCGTAGAGGCTAAACCGTAGAAGCTAGCCAATGGTATGATTGTATGTTGTCCTACGGACTAAACCCTCCGGTTTATATAGACACGGGAGGGGGCTAGGGTTACACAGAGTCGATTACAAGGGAGGAGATCTACACATCCGTATTGCCTAGCTTTCCTTCCATGCCAAGGAAAGTCCCATCCGGACATGGGACGAAGTCTTCAATCTTGTATCTTCATAGCCCAACAGTCCGGCCAAAGGATATAGTCCGGCTGTCCGGAGACCCCCTAATCCAGGACTCCCTTAGTAGCCCCTGAACCAGGCTTCAATGACGATGAGTCTGGCGCGCCGTTTTGTCTTCTGCATTGCAAGGCGGGTTCCTCCTCCGAATACTCCATGGAAGATTTTGAACACAAGGATAGTGTCCGGCCCTGCAAAATAATTTCCACATACCACCGTAGAGAGAATAATCTTTCCACAAATCTAATCTGCTGACGTGTTTTGACAGCACGACGTTACGTCATGGCCCGGTCATTATTCGAACCGTTTTCTCAACCAGCACCGCACATATCGCGAGGCGGTTTTCTTGACACGTCTTGTCGAAGCAGAGATCGTGTCCCCTTATTACGGGATTCTCATCAATACGGACATGGGTAACCCACTCATGCCCGTTGGTATGACTCCTCGATTTTAGGCGAGTCCAAAACGGCCGTGAGGAGGACACTTGACATTCACTCTCTTTATAAAGAGGCCAAGACCTGTCCCTTTTTCCTCTCGCAGTCAATCGAATCCTTCCCCCACCTCGAGTTCTAACACCCTAGGCTCAGGTCAGGCGCTTCGGACCTTCAACCATGTCCGGATGCAACCTCCAAGGTCGGTGGATGCCTTCCTCTGTCACAGAGGAGGACATCAAGAAGCTGAGAGAGGCCAAATATCTGACCGCCAAAATTTCGCACAGGCTGCCCGCCCGAGGGCAGGTCATCCCCACTCCCGAACCCAACGAGAGTGTTGTGTTTGTCTCTCACTTCCTCCGAGGACTAGGCCTCGCTCTGGATCCCTTTGTTAGGGGACTCATGTTCTATTACGGGCTGGATTTCCACGATCTGGCCCCGGATTCCCTCCTTCACATCTAGTCATTCATCGCCGTGTGTGAAGCCTTCCTCCGCATTAGCCCTCACTTCAGCTTGTGGCTCAAGACCTTCAATGTGAAGCCGAAGATGATCGAGGGGCGGCACGAAGAGAGCGGAGGTGCCATAATAAACAAAAGCGCTAATGCTCCATGGCCAGAGGGTTCTTCCCAGAGGTGTCCAGTTTGTGGCAGCGGGAGTGGTTTTATATCACAGCTCCCCGAAGTGCCAAGTGGGCAGCCATCCCTGTCTTTCGCTCGGGCCCCCCACCACAATTGACGTCATGGATCAGCGAGGGGCTAAACTGGGGTCCAGTAAAGGATGTGCCGATATTGCACAGCCGCATCCGAGATCTCATTGAGAGAGACATCAACCTGGTCACGGTGATGCAGGTCATGCTAGTTCGCCAGGTCCCGCCTTGCAAACGTAGACCTCTCGGTTTGTGGGAGTTCAACCCGGAGGGACCGTGAATCATTCAACACTTCCTCGGCATGACTCTCGAGGAGATGTACAAGTTGTTCTTCGGACCACAAATAAAGTGTCCGGACACCACCGAGGATGCGCGTCTGAGGTGTAATCGCCCGGATACCCAAGTAAGTAATTCCATGGCCGAACATGCTGTTTCTCTTATTTATCATAACATCATTCTGAAAAGTCGCTCTTTGACCAGGACTGGATAACAAAGGCGAAGATGATCAGGTGTCCGGCCCCCCTTCTTGAGGGCTTGGCCAATCCAGTACTAGACAGAATGCTGGAGCCAGGGCCTTATCAGGTGCCCTCAAAGGAAGATAAAGGGGGGAATAAAGAGGCCGAAAGCGAGCCTCACTCACTACTCGTCCCAACCGGGGGAATGAGCGCCTCCGCGAAGGAGGATAACCAGGGAGAAGAATCGGACATTCCCTCTCCCCGAGGAAGGAAGAGGACCACCTCTAAAGATCCAGAAACAGAGGTTTCCAAACGAGGGAAGAAATCTTCGCCAGGGGGTCCTGTCCCAGGGGGTACCCTTGCCGCACAGTGTCCGCAAGGGAATCAGCCCTCTACCGAGCTGTAAGTAATCGAGAAGTACTTAGTAGTGAAAATATCCTACCTTACTTCTGAAGACAATAACCGAAGCTTATATCTTGTAGTTCGGATCATAGCCCTTCTCGACAGAGTTTGTCTTCGGGGGATCTTCTTCCGAAGATGATGGAGAGCGAAACACCTCCCCCTGCCACCCCGCCTCATGAGGCGGGTGTTGGGGATATTACCACTAGGCATAAACCGGCCTACTTGGGCCGGGTTAATTTCATTAGTGGTATAAGCAGATGAAGGCCCAAGGCCTATAGTCGGTTTAGAATCTGTAGCCGTAAACCGACCTGATGTGTAACTTGTATTGTAAGTTGGGAATAGAAAGATACCAACCGGGATACGAGTATGAACCGGTTGGGACTCTATGGACCGACGGGCGGCACCCGTGTATATAAGGGGACGACCCGGCGGCGGTTCAGGGACAACAACAACTCGAGCCTAGGCGAAGCTTGTTTGCTCCCTAGCCATCGAGATCATATAAATTCCATCACAACTAGACGTAGGCTTTTACCTTCATCGAAGGGGCCGAACTAGTATAAAACCCTCGTGTCTTTGTGTCCACTTTAACCCCTTCAAGTAAACCCGTGGCGATGGCTCCACGACTAAGTTCTTTCACTAGGACATCTGCCGTGACAAATCCACGACAGTTGGCGCCCACCGTGGGGCTATCGCATGATGGTTTGACGATCTTGGAGGGCAAGCTCAAGGGACTCGAAGGCTATGTTATGGGCCGGATGACCAAGAGTCGTCGGGGCAGGATCTACATCGATGACGCAGGATGGGGTCCCGAGGCCGATTCGATCGAGTACGGGTACCGGGTCCCCTTTGGTGGCATACACGTTTTCATTGGCAAAATCGGTGAGCCTGGGCCTGAGCCGGACATCTGCACCAACCTCATCGAGACGGCTCAGCGTGCGAGATCTACCTGGGCTAAACCGGCCGTGAAGCGTGTCTTCGTTGGAGTCATCCACGAAGGAGAGCGTGAGGACGAATCAGAACACGGTAGCGAGACCGTCGTCTATTCCGATGACGAGTCCTCGACCGGAGAGACCGAATCGCTGTACCAGTTGCAAGACGACCAGATTAGGGGCTGTTCCGATGGCGACAGTATTCCGGACCCCCCGGGCCAGGTCAACCGGGTTGGAATATTCATGGCCGGCACACAGGCGGCGAATCATTCTTCGACCGCCGCAGCAATGCTCTCCGGATCAGCAGTGGCAGCAGCAGCAGGGTCAGGAGGCCTTATGCGCCGGCCGGTTCAAGTTCTATCTGAGCTGTTTGATGCACTAGCCGCGCTTATGGCAGAGGACAATCCGGCGGATCAGGAGGCCCATAATGCAGAAATTGCGAAGGTGAGAGAGAAGATCGTGCAAGCCAAAGCAGATCTGGCAGCAGAAAAAGACCGGATGGCTGCAGAGCGGGCCGCTTTGGACGCCCAGGCCTATAAACTCATGCTTGACCAGAACGCATCACAGGAGGTTTTGAAGCGGAAGCACAGATCACGCCTGCCGTTAGGGTTTGACCCCCGAAATCTCTTTCACACTCCAGGAGCTGGACCCAGTAATCCGCCGCAGTACCCGGAGACAAACCGGATTGAGGCACCAGGACCGGGGGCGACGGTCCAACCTCGCCTGATGGAACCTCCTCACCAAAACATTGTGGTTCCTCCGCCGGTCCAGACGCCCCCGGGTCATTATTCGAATCCTATGGACAACCTTGTTGCGGCCGCTGCACGGTTAGAGGCCATCCCAGTCGAAGGGGATTCTCCGCAAGCGATAGAGACGCGCCGGGTTAAGGAGCTTCTCCGGACTGCGCTGATTCAGCAGGAAGCATATTCATACAGCCGTGATCGGATCCACTCTACACCCCGTCCAAGCCGGAGTTATAGCAGTCGCTTGAATGAACCCGCCGTATCAAGCAATGCGCGAGGCCGTGAAGCAGCCTGTGGCGAAAGCCCAGCAGGCGGTGTCCGCGATGCGCAGGATGTGGTGGACCGGGCCCGAGCGCAAAGGGAGGCCAAGTTAGCAGCCCAGGATAATGCGGGTCAACTTACGCCGGTTCGTTCTACCACCTTCGCCGGACTAGGAGCCACATCCGCTTTGGGAGTGCCTTGCTTGATCCCTGCTTTACGTAATGTGCACCTGCCCAAAGATTTCAAGGGTCCACGCAAGGTGCCGAATTACACCGCTGATTTACCCCCTGAAGCATGGGTAGAGAGTTATGAGATGGCCATGGAAATGCTGGACGTGGATGAGGCCGCATGTGCAAAATACTTCACCATGATGCTTGAGGGCACGTCTCGTACTTGGTTAAAGAGCCTACCACCCAATTCTATCAGCTCATGGGCCCAGTTGCGGGCCCGGTTTATACAGAATTTTAAGGATACACGTAAGCAGCCCAAGTCCATAGTAGACCTAGCGGCTTGTGTACAGGAGGAAGGAGAATCAACGACCCGTTGGGTGCGCCGCGTTTCGGAAATTTTGCACTCGTCTGACAGGATTAATGCTGACTCTGCGATCTTAACTCTAGAAGGCAACTGCCGGTTTGAGCCTCTAAAATTGAAGTTGGGACGCATGAAGCGGTTCTGTAATGACATGGGAACCCTCATGGCCGCTTTAGTGAAGTATGCCGATTCGGACAGTACCAAGGATCCCGAGCCTAATGATGATGAAGCAGGGAAGGGAAAGAAGAATAGCAACTCCAAACAGCAGCAGTACAAACTAGCGGATCATGGAAACGGAGGCAAGCGCAAGGCGGATGGCAGCGTGGACTTTGTGGCCAACACTAATGCACAGGACAAGGGGCAGCCGCGCAGAGGTAAAGCGGCAAATCGTAATGGGGCTCCCAATCCTAAGGCAAGCCGTTTGAACTATTTGTTGAATCAGCCTTGCCCGAAGCACGGGACGAAGGAGGCGCCGGCTAACCATCTTTGGAAAGATTGTTATATCATGCAGGAGTTCAAAAACTCTAATGCTTTCCGGTATGATCACGGATCAGGTGGCGGTTCAGGATCCGGTTTCCACGGGCCGGATCATGATGGAGCTTCCGGTTCAGGTCGCAATCAGGGCGGTCACAATCACCAGAATAATCAGAACAGCCAGCAGCAGCAGCAGCAGTCGGGTTATCAGAGCCAGCCAAAACAGTTGAACAATGGGCAGTATCATGTTTTCACAACTAGTTTGGATAAACACGACCGAAAACTCCACAGGCGAGCGGTGAATTCTGTTGAACCGGCCTTACCACGTTACTTGCGCTGGTCGGAGCAGCCTATCGTGTGGAGCAGAGAGGATCACCCGCCCCGGGTTGATAATCCGGGCCAGCTAGCATTAGTGGTAGACCCTCAGGTGGGGGGTTATAAATTCACCAAGGTACTCATGGATGGAGGAAGCAGTATTAACATATTGTACTATGAGACATTTCGCCGCATGGGTTTAACAGACAAAGATCTCAGACCGTCGAATACGGTGTTCCATGGTGTGGTGCCTGGCAAATCTGCATATCCTGTTGGTAAGATAGCCCTGGATGTGGCCTTTGGGGACGAGCACGACTCCCGGTCGGAAAAACTAACATTTGAGGTGGTGAAGATCCGGAGCCCGTATCATGCCTTGTTTGGCCGGCCGGCTTACGCCAAGTTCATGGCGCGGCCTTGTTATATCTCCTTGCAGCTCAAGATGTCGGGTTACAAGGGGACCATAACGGTTCATGGGAGCCGTAGGGTCGCTTTGGAATGTGAGGAAGGTGATGCGGCTTATGCAGAGTCAGTCTGTGCCACGGAGGAGTTGAAGTATTATAAGGACAATGTTGATCCGGCGGATATGACCCCTTTAAAGAAGCCAACTACAGAGCATGATTCAGATCTGAAGTTCAAATCGGCAGCTGAGACCAAGCTTGTTGACTTCGTGCCCGGCGATTCGTCCAAGCAGTTCACTATCAGTGCCAACCTGGATCCCAAATAGGAAAGCGCGCTCATCGAGTTCATCCGTGAGAATCGGGACATTTTTGCATGGAAGCCGTCTGACATGCCAGGTGTACCGAGGGAACTCGCTGAGCACACTCTTAATGTGGATCCTAAGTATAAACCGGTGAAACAGTTACTCTGCCGGTTTAACGAAGAAAGACGCAAAGCCATTGGAGAGGAAGTGGCCAGGCTTTTAGCAGCTGGTTTTATTATTGAGGTGTTCCATCCAGAGTGGCTTGCTAATCCGGTGCTGGTTCTTAAGAAAAACGGCACTTGGCGTATGTGTGTGGATTACACAGATCTTAACAAAGCCTGTCCGGGAGATCCTTTTGCCCTCCCCCATATTGACCAGATCATTGATGCCACGGCGGGTTGTGAGCGTTTGAGTTTTTTGGATGCATACTCTGGATATCATCAGATCAAGATGGCGGTTAAGGACCAGGAGAAAACATCATTTATTACTCCCTTTGGAGCCTTCTGCTATGTATCTATGCCCTTCAGGCTCAAGAGTGCCCAAGCCACCTATCAACGGTGTATACAGAATTGCCTGCATAAACAGATCGGCCGCAATGTGCACGCCTATGTGGATGATATTGTAGTGAAGTCAAGACAGAAGGAGATGCTGGTGGATGATTTGAAGGAGACCTTTGACAACTTGCGAGTTTACAAGATGATGCTTAATCCGGCCAAGTGTGTCTTTGGTGTTCCGGCAGGCAAGTTACTGGGTTTCCTGGTGTCTAACAGAGGAATCGAGGCTAACCCGGAGAAGATTACGGCTATTACATCCCTAGCTAAACCAAAATGTATCAACGATGTTCAGCGTTTGGCGGGCCGGATCGATGCAATAAGCCGGTTTATCAGCCGCCTCGAAGAGAAGGCCATTCCTTTGTACCAAATGCTGAGGAAGACAGACCATTTCATTTGGAGTCCGGCTGCTGATGAAGCATTTGAGGACCTGAAGCGGCAGTTAGCCAATCCGCCTGTTCTTGCAGCTTCGGTCGACAAGGAGCCACTATTATTATACATAGTGGCCAATGCTCGGGCAGTTAGCGTGGCTATTGTGGTGGAACGCAAAGAGGCAGGCAAGGAATATCCGGTTCAGCGGCCGGTTTATTATATCAGCGAGGTGCTTATTGAATCCAAGCAAAGGTATCCGCATTGGCAGAAGCTGGTCTATGGTGTTTTTATGGCCAGTCGGAAGTTGAAGCAGTATTTTCAAGGGCACCCCATCACAGTGGTCAGTTTAGCTCCCTTGGGTGATATTATACAGAACCGAGAGGCGACTGGCCGGATTGCCAAGTGGGCTATAGAGCTTGGGCCACACGGACTGAAGTATGTGCCTCGGACGACAGTGAAGTCTCAAGCACTTGTTGATTTCATCAATGACTGGACGGAGTTACAAGCACCAGAGGAGAAGCCGGATCACACATATTGGACTATTCATTTTGACGGATCCAGGCAATTGGAAGGCTCGGGGGCTGGAGTCGTATTAACTTCCCCATGAGGTGATAAGTTTTGTTATGTTCTCCGCTTAATGTTCCCTTGTACTAATAATGCAGCTGAGTACGAAGCCTTGCTCCATGGTCTCCGGATGGCTAAAGAGATGAATTTAAGCCGGGTTAAGTGCTTTGGTGACTCGGACCTAGTGGCTCAACAGGTGTCTGGCACTTGGGATTCTAAGGACCCGCTCATGGCTGCATATCGTCGGGAAGTGGATAATATTGCAGGTTGTTTCAAGGGTTATCAAGTGGATCATGTGGACCGTTGGAAGAATGAAGCGGCGGATGCTTTAAGCCGGTTGGGCTCTCAGCGTAAACCGGTCCCGCCTAACGTCTTTTTGGACATGTTGCACAACCCGTCAGTCAAGCTCCCAGGTGAGGTGGATTTGGCTATCCCTGATCCGGAGGCTCAATTGGTGGCAGCCCTGCATGTTATTCCGGATTGGACAGTTCCTTATCTTGCGTACATGAACCGGGGGGAGTTACCAGAGGATGAGATTCTGGCCAGGCAGATAGTCCGGCGATCCAAGTCTATGACGATTGTCAATGGTGAATTACATCATTGCAGTGTATCAGGAGCGTTTCAATGTTGTGTTTCTCCTGAGGAAGGCTGTGAAATCTTAAAAGAAATCCATGAAGGGGATTGTGGACACCACGCCGGTTCAAAGTCTCTGGTGGCAAAGGCGTTTCGTCACGGGTTCTACTGGTTGACAGCGCATGCTAACGCGGAGGACTTGGTTAAACGGTGTGATGGATGTCAGAAATTTTCAAGGCGTGCTCATGTGCCGGCTCAAGAATTGAGGATGATCCCAATAACATGGCCGTTTGCAACTTGGGGGCTGGATATGGTTGGGCCTTTTAAAAGATCCAAGGATAAGAAAACCCACCTTTTGGTGGCAGTTGACAAATTTACCAAGTGGGTTGAAGCGGAGCCTGTCAGCAAGTGTGATGCAGCAACAGCGGTGCAGTTCATCAAGAAGGTGATTTTCCGGTTTGGTTTTCCACACAGTATCATTACTGACAATGGTACCAATTTATCCAAGGGCGCTATGAAGGAGTTCTGTGAACGTGAGCACATCCGACTTGACGTGTCGTCAGTGGCACACCCCCAGTCCAATGGACAGGCAGAACGAGCTAATCAGGAAATCTTGCGAGGCATCAAACCCCGGCTTATGGTCCCATTGCAAAGAACACCAGGTTGTTGGGTTGAAGAGCTACCATCTTTATTATGGAGTATCAATACTACGCCAAACCGGTGCACATGATACACGCCATTTTTCATGGTCTATGGAGCAGAGGCAGTTCTCCCTAGTGACATCCGGCACGATTCGCCTCGTGTGGCAGCTTATGTTGAAGCAGACAATGAGACAGCACGGCAAGATGCTTTGGACCTATTGGACGAGGAGCGTGATATAGCGGCTGCCCGTTCGGCGATTTACCAGCAAGATCTTCGTCGCTATCACAGTCGCCGGGTTAGAACCAGAACTTTTCAAGAAGGAGATTTGGTGCTTCGACTCATCCAAGATCAAACGGATATGCACAAGTTATCCCCACCTTGGGAGGGACCTTTCGTGGTCAGCAAGAATTTGCACAACGGGTCGTACTATCTGATTGATATTCGAGGGCATCAAGACTCACGTACATCAGAGGAGGAGACCAACAGGCCGTGGAATATAGCTCATCTTCGGCCTTACTATACTTGAGCCATCGGCTCTATTTATGTACATATCATGACAATGTATATATTATCTTTGATATATCAAACCGGAGCCTCAGCTAAAGCGGGGTCTCTGTCTTTCTCATCATGCGAGGTTACACGGAGTGGTTCTGTTTAAAGCGGCCTCCGGTTTACCCCTTGACATTTGTTTTTTATATATCACTGGGGGCCTTGGTCGTGTCCGAACCAACGAACACCCTTTGATAGGCGACAGCCACCAGATCATTTGGGGACATGGTCAAGTCTGAACCAGTCACGCCTCTTGGTCGGCCTAAGGCCACAAAATCACTTGGGGGCATGGTCGAACCTGAACCATTGCCACGCCTCTTGATCTGGCATATATGCCACGAATCATTTGGGGACCTGGCTGACTTGAATCATTATCACTCCTATTGGGGGCCTTGATCCTGTCCGACCATGGTAATGCCATCTGATCAACTCAGTATAGCATATTTTTGCAAATGGTTTTTTATCATTACCTTTGCTTCCATGTTATTTTCATGGTTTGTTTTTTCTTTGTTTTTGTCGGATTTCTTTTATGTCGACAAACACCTTTTTTCCGATTCAGCCGATGGGTTTGATTCCCCTTTAATCCGGAGGAGTATGCCCGGTTTACCTTTTTCCTGTTAACATCATGGAGTAACAAGGGGGCTCTTATTGATTTAGTACGATTTATACGGGAGCTATTTTCTCCCACCTTTTTTCTTTCGACGGTAATGGTTTGTAAAGCCGCCGCTTCAGGCTTGGCTAAGCCAGCTTCGTACCCAAACATGGCAGGTATTTATGTATCATATATTTGTTATATTACTAATACACATATCAGGATCATAAACCGGCTGGCGGTATAACCACCACCGAAGTTCAAATTTTTCTGATTGCAGGAAATATGAATTGGAGTTCTTCAAACGAAAGCCTCAGTACTTATGCACGAAGGCATATTCCAGTTAGAAGCATTAACTATCCTATTACAGGGCAGCATGGTACCCAAATAAGATCATTGTTCTTTTCGGAAGATGTCACAAACAGCTTTCCAAACCAGTTTCTGGTTCAAGCCTGCTCCTCATCCTCCGCCGCTTCAGCTTCCTCGTCTCTACCCATTGGCTGGAAATCAACAGTGGTCCAGTCGATTCCCATTAAAGCTTGGAAAACAGCCTCTTCATGGATCAGGGAAGATGGTTCAATATCAGGGGCATAAGTGTGCTTACGGATTGGAGGGATCAGATTCTCCGCTTCAAAAGTTGGGGCAGGCACTCGCTTGTTTTGCTTGTCATATTGCGCTTGATAATGCGTCAAATCTGCCTCTTCAGCTAGTTGGCAAGCCAGAGGGCGCACTGCACGGTTTATTGCCCTTAAATCCTCTTCGTTGAATTCAGAGCCATCTTCTTTCAGGCTGGGATAGCCTTGAGCTGCTTCCGCAGGATCAAAATCTGGCACCCATGCCTTTGCCCGGATTAAGGCATTGATGGCTCCGGTTCGGGCAGCGGATTTTTTCAGCTCCTCAACCGGGCTGGAAGCATTGACAACTTGCTAAGAGTGTCCTGGATTAACGAGGGTGCCGGGTTGTTGTGAGAAGCTGTGGTGATGATCCGTTGGGCTCCGGTATACAATTGTTCCACCAAGGTGTAGGCAGCTTTCAATTTCTTCCGCACATCATTTCCTAAGTGCCCAATACGTGTGCCTACAACAATATTGGAATGGTCTCAAACCGGATTTACGCTACAGCAGGTTTAAATTATCACAGAAGTTACAAGGAGCTTACCAAAGATTGCAGCAGTCATGGAGTGTATTTGCCGCTGTACGGCCGTCAGTTCATCCACCACCGGTTTAAGGGCAGCTTCAGCGTTTTCCGCTCTTTTGGTTAAACCAGCCTTCTCAGTGGCCCAGTCAGCCCGCTCTTTCTTGAAGCCTTCTTTCAGTCGTTCAGCAGTGCTCAAAGCGCTGGTTAATTCTTGCTTTGCCTTATCTGTTTCAGCCTGCTGGGTTTTCAAGGCCTCCTGCAAATCGGCAACTCGGTCCTCCTTGATTTTCACCTCAGCCTGCACACGGACAGCGTTTAAGCTTTGCACAGGCGATCCAAGGAGTTGAAGTATCAACCACATAACAAAGTTATATGCCTGACACTTGGGGGCTAATGCACCTTCAATTTTTATATATTACTCAATCACAAAGTCCCAAGCTCAATACAAGTATTCAACTTGGCACTTGGGGGCTAATGGCTATTTGATCAAGTTATGTTCTAAGGACAGTTCTCTATTGGAGCCCCGGTTTACTTATGCTAAGTTAGACCAGTTCTTGCGGGCTATACCGATCGGTTTCAAGAATGTTCAGGATCAAGTCCCGGTTTGACCAACGTTACAAACCGGCCCTTGGGGGCTAGAAGGATGAAGGTAATGGCAGCAAGGAAAGAAGTAAGTTACCTCAAATTTATCCCTCATCATTTTGACCAGGCCAGCTTCACAGTCACGGCTAGTGTAAAGCCGGTTTAAATAGCCGGAGTGAAGGTCTCGGGCACTCAGGGCAGCATATGTCTCTAGTTCAACATCCCATTTTTCTTTGTTCAAAGCGGAAAAATCCTCTTTGATGGTATGCTTGGTAAGGGTGACAGGATTCCCGGGTTCAGAGCGGCCCACACCGGTAATCACAACATCATCATCTTTGGACTCACCAGTTTGTGTTGGTGCGGCCGTTTGGTCAGCAGGAGCGTGGGATTTCTCAATCTGGATGGAGCTGGCAGGCGGATCGGCAGAGGCTGGAGTATTAACAAGCCCTTCTTCGGGAATAACATCGTCTTGCAAAGGAGGATCATTGGGGATATCTTCAGAAGTAAACATTTCACGATCCGGCGCTTGGTCATGTTCTGGGGCCACATCTTCTTCAGCCACTTTATCCAGGCGGGCCTTCTTGCTTGGTTTCGGTTTAGCCCTGAAAGAAAAACAAAAAGTCAAGAAAAAGCATAAGCCATTATGCAGTATACTGGAAGCATATGTTCAGTTTAACTTACCCAGCAACTGTTTTCAAAGGTGGTAGCTGAGTGGCTGACGATTCACCAGACGATGAATGAGAAGTGACCTGATAATCGGAGTCGGATGGATTAAGAGGTTGACGGAAGAAACCCGCTTTACGATTTAAATCAATAAAAAGGTCGGAGAGCTCGGAGCGGCGTTTTTGAACCGGACTGTTTGGTAAACCGGCAGAGGTAACTACCTGGCCACTATGCCGGGTTGTGCGGCGAGCTTCGTGTTGCTGGGTCTTCATAAGAAATTGGGAATCCAGATAAGCAAGAGGATGAGAAAATTTAACTTTCCGGTTTGCCCGGCGAAATTTTGGCAAAGGCAAGATTTCTGAATCGGAAGAGAGAATGGTTACCTCAACGAAACCCACATTGCTAGCTTCAGTGTCATCCTGACAAGCATCATCATCAATAAGGCATGTAAAAAGCAAGCCAAGTGAATCAAGTTCTACCTCAAGATCCGGATTACCCACATCATCATCAATGGCTGGGTCAGATGAAGCGGTGGTTTTTCTCTTATGAGCTGGTTTCTTGATAACCTTGGTCTTAGGCCGGGTTGGCCGTCCGGCCTTCTCCGTTTTGTCTTGAGGAAGTTTCTTGCTCCAAAACGGATTATCGCCCTGGATCAGCAGTAATTAAATGTTAAACATATAAAGTAGTAACCGGTTCAACAATAGAGCAATTAAAATATTACCGTTGGCAGTTTGTTGGTGGTGCAGTAAGGAGGCAGACTGGTTTGAGCACAGAGGTGCTCCGGTTCATTCAGCATCTTTTTCACAGATTCTGTGATTTCGTCATCAGGGAGTTGGATTTTAGTGTGTCGGAGTGGGTCATCGACACTATCAGTATACTTGCACATCAAATTGGAGCGCCGGCTCAGAGGCAGTATGCTCCATGATATCCAACAACGTGCAAGATCTATTCCCGTTAAGCCGTTGGCCATAAAAGCTCTGAGCTTGGACAGTTGCGGAGCGTATTTAATTCTTTCCTTGGCGCTTAGTCTTTGTGGAAAAGGGTGCGTGTTGCTGAGCCGTTCCGGACGGAAACCAGGCAAGGGATTTTCATTGTCAGGGGAGGTATCCTTGCAATAAAACCAAGTTGCATTCCACTCCTTGGGGTGAGTATGGAGTTTGACGTGGGGATAAGTGATTTCCTTCCTCTTCTGAATGGCCATACCGCCCAATTCAGTGTTGGGGCCATCGGTGAATTCAGTGCGACGGTTTAAATGAAAGAGATCTCTAAACAATTCGACTGAAGGCTCCTCTTGAAAGTATACCTCAGAAAGCACTTGAAAGTGGCATAGATTGGTAACAGAGTTGGGGCCAATATCCTGCGGACGGAGCTGAAAATTGGCTAATACATCCCGGTAAAATTTAGAGCCGGGCGGTTTGAAGCCCCGGGCCAAGTGATCTGCGAAGACCACAGCTTCTCCTTCCTGGGGGGTAGGTGGACATTCATTTCCAGGAACCCTCCAGTGGATCGTATCTTTACTGTCTAAAGCGCCGATCAAGACTAGATCGTCCAACTGTGATTCCGTGATGCGAGAAGGAACCCAATTGTACTCATACACTTGTTTGGCCATGGCGAGATCTACAAGAAATAGATGATCCGGTTCAAGAACATGATGGGTAAAAGAAGGTGTTGATCTAAACTATGATGAACTGGTCTTCCACAATGCGGCATCATGTGGATTCTGGCGGTTCAACTAGGGGACTAATGGTATACACCGGTTTAGTAACTTTTTTCTATGATAAGTTAAACCGCCTGACCCAAGCATCGGAAGAAATTGAAGCTGTGGACAACTAGGTATACAGAAACAAGTTTCACAAAGATCTTATTTCAGCCACGGATCTACAGCAAGCTCACAAAAAACAGAAAATATTCCGAAGAGTGAGGCAGAACGGAAGTGAACCATTGAGCGGGTATGTGCGTGAGATCTATGGGCTTAGATAAGAAATAACAGGCGGATGCCTAAAGATTACTACTAAACACAGCGGGAGTTTATAGATTCATCCAAGAATCGGAATACAAGTATGAGCAAGTGACGAACACAGCATGAACATGGAACCCTAAGAACAGATCTAGGTCAAGAAGAGGAGAAAACTTACTGGGAACGGAGAAGATGCGGAATGATACCGCAGTGCTCTGGTGCGCTCAGGTTGATGCAGCGGCCCAAGACGAAGCAGAGGTCGACGGTGGCGGCGGAGCTCCAAGGCTGGCGACGCGAGGAAGACGAAGAAGAAGAGATGAGGGGAAAAGAAAGGAGATGACCATTCGGTCTTATTTATAAGGCAACAGAGTTAGGTCAAGCGCACGGATCCAGGAGCTGCCGTTAAAAGAGGGCGTTATAAATGACAAAATTCATGATGACATCATGCCGGTTTACAACAACCAGAAATGATGACAACATGGCGGTTTACCAATTTCCAGAAGATGTCCAAGACACAAGATTTTGTGAAGGATTGACATGAACCAGTTCAAATCAATCCGGGGCCTAATGTTGGGGATATTAGCACTAGGCATAAACCGGCCTACTTGGGCCGGGTTAATTTCATTAGTGGTATAAGCAGATGAAGGCCCAAGGCCTATAGTCGGTTTAGAATCTGTAGCCGTAAACCGACCTGATGTGGTTTAGAATCTGTAGCCGTAAACCGACCTGATGTGTAACTTGTATTGTAAGTTAGGAATAGAAAGATACCAACCGGGATACGAGTATGAACCGGTTGGGACTCTATGGACCGACGGGCAGCACCCGTGTATATAAGGGGACGACCCGGCGGCGGTTCAGGGACAACAACAACTCGAGCCTAGGCGAAGCTTGTTTGCTCCCTAGCCATCGAGATCATATCAATTCCATCACAACTAGACGTAGGCTTTTACCTTCATCGAAGGGGCCGAACTAGTATAAAACCCTCGTGTCTTTGTGTCCGCTTTAACCCCTTCAAGTAAACCCGTGGCGATGGCTCCACGACTAAGTCCTTTCACTAGGACATCTGTCGTGACAAATCCACGACAGCGGGCGACCCTGAAGTGTCGTCGCGGAGGGTTTCTCCTGATCCGCCAAGGCCAGGGGGTAATCCCTTGGCCACCCGGAGTCCTCAGTATTCGGCTCCTAAAGAGAGCAACAGAAAGAGTCCAGAACCGTATAGTGTGCGGTCGGACGTACTGAAGGATCTTCTGGAGCAAGCGGCCATCTCAGAAGCGCATCGTACGCTAATGAGTATGGTAGTTGAAAGGACTTCATCCGCTGAAAGCGGATTGCATGAAGCTTTTATGAGTCTGCTGAAAGGCTTTGAGGTACGTAAAATAGTGTATGTTTTTGACGGTTTCGCACACGTTAGGTGTGCCCTATGCAGATAGTAGCCCCTGAGACTCTGGTTGTCGTCGAAAACAGCGGCAAACAGAGGATCATAGTCCCAGGTAATAACCAGACCGCCTTTATGTGCAGGTGGCTAAAGCTCCGATGGCTAGCCGGACTGATGGGTTTGCCGAGCTAAAGCGGCAACTTGATGCGGCAGATGCCGACATCGTGCTTGTCAACAAGCGGCTTGACGAGGCACAGGGTAAGTGATTTCTCCGGTGATCAACACATAGTAAGAGGAGCATGATGCCAGTATCTTTAATATGTTGTGACCGCAGATGGAGCTGCCACCGTGGAGACCCTTCAGGCGGAACTTGCCCGAGCCAAGGAGCAAGCCAGAAATAGCGATGCGGCCGCTCTAAAGGCGGTCGAAGAGCTGACGGCCGAACAGGCCACACATTGCCAGAGCAAGGAAAGAATGGCCAAGATGGCCGTTGAGTTGAAAGATGTCGTCGACCATTACCAGCTTCTTGAAGAAGAAAACCGTGTGAAGGCGACGGACCTGGAGAAGGCCATGGTAGCATCCAAGGAAGCCCATTCCAAAATACGAGCGTCGAAGGAGGAGCTGCATCAAGCTGGAGATATCGCAGCTGGGAAGCCCTTTTTGTTGAGGACTAAGTTCGGAGATCCGAAGTATGCATCTCTTGATCAACTATGGAATTCTGCAGACGCCTACGTGGATTTGGCGGCAAGTGCTGCCGATGCGGCCGAGTACTTCAAGGATCAAAAAGATTACGAAGTGGAAAAGTTGTTCTAGTCATAGTTCCATGCTCCAGTGCGTCTGCTGCTGTTGAATGAGCAAATGGCCAAGTGGGCCGAGCTCCATAGGTTGTCCGGACTTGCCATGAGGTCTGTTGTGGATCATCTGTGGCCGGGAGGGCCAAGGCCGAATAGTTACTTTGGTTCAGTGCAACCATTCCTTGGTGCTGTGCAGTATATTGATGCTATGAAGAGGTCGGCGTGCATAGAGGGTGCGCGAATGGCCTTTTCCCGTGTCAAGACATACTGGGCGGAGATGGAGGCCACCACTGTTGCAACACAGGGTTCGGCCATGGGCCGAGTGGCTGCCAAGCACTACTTTGCAGAAGTTCTTGAAGGCGCTCGTTCGATAGAGGTTTGGTGCTCGAAGAATATTATGTTCTAGTGACATGTACTCCCATTGTAAAAAACAATGTTTTATTGAGCTATCAAGTCTATATTTATACTTTTGCCTGAAAGTATTATGATGCCTCCTGTGCGGCCGTTTATGTAGATATGTATATAATCTGAAAGTTTGCAGTCGTCGGCTTCCGCCCCCACGCATATAATGCGGGGGTGTTCGCAAAAAACGCATCTGCACACTTGATCCAATGTCTTGGTCCATTAAGGAGGTGGTAGCGCAGCGAACGAGGCAATCGAACTATATTTCTTTAACACTTTCACTTAGCCATAGGAGTTTGACTATGGGGCTACTATATAGCCCCTGGTACTTCTGCGCTCGTCCGAATACAGGGCGCGTACATACATGACCGGGAAACAGCCCTTCGTTAATGCGGAGGAATCCAGAAGATTCCGTTGAGTCATCGAGTGGCTGACCAGTCTCGTGCTTTATCATGACAGTCAGTTTTCGGCTTTCTCTACTGAGGTGCTCATCCGGATGAACCAGGGCACAATCGCAGTAGTTCTCCCAGTGCTACCTTACCCGATATAGCAGAACATAAGGTATGAAAACGAGTGACCCGGGCAAACCCAACATTTGACCAAAGACATGATTCGGAGCTGATGCATATAAGGCCAAACTCGCGACGCCGAACACTCCCTAAGGTATTCGGTCTTTATAACATATGTCGGGCTAAATGAGGCCCTTAATAATAAACCCCGGATGTCCAGGTACGTGCAATATCCTGACGTGGCCACATGCCAATACGTCGGCATCCTTCTCGATTGTGTTGAGTATCCGGAGGATGTGAACAACAAGAGACAGTAAAAAAGGTTTATGCAGGGTCTTAACCTAAAAAGAAACCTTTGAGAGGGTCCCTGCGGCACGTCTGCGCCTGTGTCTCTGTTGTGCTGTGTCCTGGACGGGTGTAACACTATTGTCATCTGTAAAAGAGAAGAACTTAGGTGAAAGTTGACATGCCAGAAAATTGGTTATTATCAATAAACCATTAAAATTCAAGATAAGTCAAGTTGAGCCGGACTAGCCCTGATTACACGGGGGAAGCCCCTGGTACCGTCTAGGGGGGCTTGATCATCAAACCAATCTCATGTATATGTAGTGGTGCACCGGACTCGTCTAACCGTGTCTGTGGTCTTGACGACCTGTCATTTTTTCTGGTTGGTGAGGCCGTCTAGTGCTCGGCAGCTAAAGCCACCGCACATTCTTCCGTGCGTAGAGCACGCTCAGTATTTCCGCTAACTGTGATGGTGCCACGTGGACCGGGCATCTTAAGCTTGAGAGAAGAGTAATGCGGGATTGCGTTAAAACGAGCGAAAGCTGCTCTTCCGAGTAGTGCCTGATAGCCACTTCAGAATGGAGCGATGTAGAAAGTTAACCTTTCTCTTCAGAAGTTGTCGGAAGAACCAAATACAACCTCTAGTAATAGAGAGCCCGTGCAGCGGGCCTCTAGGCCTGGTATTACTCCCTTGAAGGTTGTAGTACGATGGCTTATTTTTGTCGGGTCTATCCCCATTTTGCAGACTGTGTCCTGATATATTAGATTTAGACCACTGCCGCCGTCCATGAGGACTCGTGTGAGAAGGTATCCGTTTATTATTGGATCTAACACCAAGGCAGCCAATCCTTTGTGTCGGATGCTTGTCGCGTGATCCCCACGATCAAAAGTGATCGGGCAGGCCAACCAGGGGTTGAACCTAGGGGTGACGAGCTATATGGCGTGTGTGTCTCGAAGTGCATGTTTGCTTCTCCTCTTTGCCACATGGATCATGTTGACTATTTTAACCTCTGGTGGGAATTGTTTCTGTCCTCCAGTGCTTTGCTGGCGAGGCTCGTCCTCGTCTTTTCTTGGTGTCTCCCCCCCTTGTGTTCGACGTTTAGCTTACCTTCCTGCTTGAAGACCCAGCATTCTCTGTGGGTGTGATTTGCAGGTTTATTGGGGGTGCCATGAATCTGACATAGTTTGTCAAGAATCTTGTTTAGGCCAGACGGTCCGTCTCTGCTGCCTTTGAAAGGCTTTTTCCGCTGGCCTGGCCGAGAGCCCCTGAATCCTGCATTTACCACCGTATTATCTGGGCTATCTTCTTTATTTAGATGCTTGTTTTTATTGCGTCGTGGTTTTCCATTGTCATCCCTGACTTCGGATGTTCTTGGGTCGCTGGTGCTACTGCGGGCTAACCAGCTGTCTTCGCCCGCACAAAAGCGGGTCATGAGACTTGTTAGAGCTGCCATTGTTCTCAGTTTTTCTTGCCCGAGGTGTCTGGCGAGCCATTCATCTCAGACGCTGTGTTTGAAAGCTGCTAAGGCTTCGGCGTCCAAACAGTCGACGATTTGGTTCTTCTTGGTGAGAAACATGTTCCAAAGATTTCGGGCGGACTCTCCGGACTGTTCAATTGTTTGACTTAAATCGTCTGCATCCGGAGGTCGGACGTAGGTCCCTTGAAAATTAGCCCGAAAAGCATCCTCGAGCTCCTCCCAACTTCCAATTGAGTTTTCGGGGAGGCTTTTCAGCCAGTGCCGAGCTGGTCCTTTAAGCTTGAGGGGCAAGTATTTAATGGCATGGAGATCGTCTCCGCGAGCCATATGGATATGGAGGATAAAGTCCTCAATCCGGACCCCAGGTTCTGTGCTCCCGTCGTACGCCTCTATGTTCACTGGTTTGAATCCTTCTGGGAATTCGTGGTCCAACACCTCATCGGTGAAAAGTAGGGGGTGTGCGGCACCCCTGTACTTGGATGTACGAAGGTGTTCGGACGATTGTGGTATTTGATTTTGATTTTGTGCCGGAGCATGCTTCCTAGATCCATAGATGGATCTGGTCATACCAGATTTTTGGCGCAAGTCCTCATGTACATCGTGTGTTGACTTATGTGCGTATTTGTTATCCGCTCTATCGCGGTCACAAGGTGGTGGATCCGGATGGTTGGCCGTTTCATTTTTTTGCTGTGTGGGCTCTAAGGCCTCGTCGTTGAATTCAGGTAACAGCTTGCGCTTTGGATAGCTCTTTGTGTGGTAACTTCGACCATACTTTGCTTCATTGTCGAGCACTTTGTTCGACCTACTGTTGAGTGTATTTTGTGCGGCCCTAAGCCTTTGCTTCTGCTTCTTCAGACTCCTCGTTGTGGCAATAAGCCTTCTGCGGAGGTTCTCTTGCTATAAGTGTGTTTCCGGGATGATGTGTGCATCTTCATCCGGACTGTTTTTCTCCCCAGAGGGGGTTTGATGAGGCCGTGTTCGGACGTCGGGTCCGCACTATGTTCGCCGCTTGCAGCCTCATCGTGCTCTGCCGCCGGGGCAATGTGATCGTCGTTTCCTCTAGAGTCGACTGGAGTGTTATTTTCTCTTGCGCTGTTATCACTGTTTTTGCTATGGCGGGACTTAGAGCGGCACCGCTGACGTTGGCGCTTGGGTTGCTTCTTGGAGGGGCCATCCTCCGCTGTCTCTTCGCCATTGCCTTCTTTGGGTGTATCCACCATGTGAATGTCATGTGATGAAGTGGCTGTCCCGCGCCCTGTGGGCGTTGGTTCCTGTTCGTCTCTTGCATCTTCGTCCATGTCGTCGATGTCTTCGGAGTCGAAGTTGAGCATGTCGGTTAAGTCGTCGACATTGGCTACTAAGTGGGTGGTGGGCGGGCAGCGGATTTCTTCGTCGTCTGTATCTCATTCGAGCCGAACATAGTTCGGCCAAGGTTCTCCTGACAAGGAGAGAGACATTAATGAATTTAGCACATCGCCGAAAGGCGAGTGCTGAAAGATATCCGCGGAGGTGAACTCCATGATCGGCGCCCAGTCGGATTCGGTGGTCACGGATGCAGGCTGTTCAGAGTCCGTGGCCGGAGACGAATCCAGTGGTTTGGCGACACGGCTCTCGTAAGGGGTGAAGTCAGTATCCGGCTCCATCACCATTAAGAGTGCAGCCTCCATGGCGGGGTCTATCCCTCCGTCCATGGATGGCGCAATTTTCTCCGGATTGAAGGCCGGAGTAGTTGTAGATGCGATCTCCCGAACACTGTCCGACGGCAGAGTTACATCATGGTCATCGTGACTGTGCGGCGCACCTGACATGGGCTCGAATCCGTCGAAGATCAAGTCTCCACGGATGTCGGCAGTGTAGTTTAAGTTTCCGAATCTGACCTGATGGCCAGGGGCGTAGCTCTCGATCTGCTCCAGATGGCCAAGTGAATTGGCCCGCAGTGCGAAGCCGCCGAATACAAAGATCTGTCCGGGGAGGTAAACCTCACCCTGGACGGCATCGCTACCGATGATCGAAGGAGCCATCAAGCCTTATGGTGATGACACAGTGGAACTCTCAATGAAAGCACATATGTCGGTGTCAAAAATGGCGGATCTCGGGTAGGGGATCCCGAACTGTGCGTCTAAGGCGGATGGTAACAGGAGGCAGGGGACATGATGTTTACCCAGGTTCGGGCCCTCTTGATGGAGGTAATACCCTACATCCTGCTCGATTGTTCTTGATGATATGAGTATTACAAGAGATGATCTACCACGAGATCGTAGAGGCTAAACCCTAGAAGCTAGCCTATGGTATGATTGTATGTTGTCCTACGGACTAAACCCTCCGGTTTATATAGACACCGGACGGGGCTAGGGTTACACAGAGTCGGTTACAAGGGAGGAGATCTACACATCCGTATGCCTAGCTTGCCTTCCATGCTAAGGAAAGTCCCATCCGAACACGGGACGAAGTCTTCAATCTTGTATCTTCATTGCCCAACGGTCCGGCCAAAGGATATAGTCCGGCTGTATGGAGACCCCCTAATCTAGGACTCCCTCAGCGCGCCCAGGGGGGTAGGCGCGCCCCCTGCCTCGTGGACTCCTTGTCCGTTTCTTGACGTCCACTCCAAGTCCTTTGGATCACGTTTTTTTCAAAAAATCACGCTCCCGAAGGTTTCATTCCGTTTGGTCTCCGTTTGATATTTCTTTTCTGTGAAACACTGAAATTGGCAAAAAAAACAACAACTTGCACTAGGCCTTGGGTTAATAGGTTAGTCCCAAAAATAATATAAAAGTGTAAAATAAATCCCATTAACATCCAAAACAGATAATATAATAGCATGGAACAATCAAAATTATAGATATGTTGGAGACGTATCAAGCATCCCCAATCTTAATTCCTGCTCATCATCGAGTAGGTAAATGATAAAAACAGAATTTTTGATGTGGAATGATTTTTAGCATGTTCTTCAATGTATTTTTCTCTATTGTGGCATGAATGTTCAGATCCGAAAGATTCAAGATAAAAGTTTGTTATTGACATAAAAATAGTAATACTCCAAGTATGCTAATCAAGCAATTATGTCTTATCAAAATACCATAGCCAAAGAAAACTTATCCCTACAAAGTCATATAGTTTGGCCATGCTTCATTTTCATCACACAAAATTCTCCCCTCATGCACAACCCCGATGACAAGCCAAGCAGTTGTTTCATACTTAGCCTTTTCAAACTCTTTCAACTTTTATGCAGTATATGAGTGCGAGCCATGGACATATCACTATGGGTGGAATAGAATATGATGATTGAGGTTGTGTGAGAAGACAAAAAGGGAGAAACTCTCATATTGACGCGGCTAATCAATGGGCTATGGATATGCCCACCGATTGATGTCAATGCAAGGAGTAGGGATTGCCATGCAACGGATGCACTAGAGCTATAAATATATGAAAGCTCATCAAAGAAACTAAGTGGGTGTGCATCCAACTTGCTTGCTCACGAAGACCTAGGGCATTTGAGGAAGCCAATCATTGGAATATACAAGCCAAGTTCTATAATGAAAAATTCCCACTATTATATGAAAGTAACATAACAAGAGACTCTCTATCATGAAGATCATGGTGCTATTTTGAAGCACAGGTGTGGAAAAAGGATAGTAACATTGTCCCTTCTCTCTTGTTCTCTCATTTTTTTTGTTTGGGCCTTCTTTTTTTATGGCCTCTTTATTTATTTATTTATTTTTCGTCTGGAGTCTCATCCCGACTTGTGGGCGAATCATAGTCTCCATCATCCTTTACTCACATGGGACAATGCTCTAATGATGATCATCACACTTTTATTTACTTACAACTCAAGAATTACAACTCGAGACTTAGAACAAAATATGACTCTGTGTGAATGCCTCTGGCGGTGTACCGGGATTGCGATGAATCAAGAGTGACATGTATGAAAAATTGAGCATGGTGGCTTTGCCACAAATGCGATGTCAACTACATGATCATGCAAAGCAATATGACAATGATGATGCGTGTCATAATAAATGGAACGGTGGAAAGTTGCATGACAATATATCTCAGAATGGCTATGGAAATGCCATAATAGGTAGGTATGGTGGCTGTTTTTAGGAAGATATAAGGAGGCTTATGTGTGATAGAGCGTATCATATCACGGGGTTTGGATGCACCGGTGAAGTTTGCACCAATTCTCAAGGTGAGAAAGGGCAATGCACGGTACCGAAGAGACTAGCAATGATGGAAGGGTGAGAGTGTGTATAATCCATGGACTCAACATTAGTCATAAAGAACTCAAATACTTATTGCAAAAATCTACAACTCATCAAAACCAAGCACTACGTGCATGCTCCTAGGGGGATAGATTGGTAGGAAAAGACCATCGCTCGTCCCCGACCGCCACTCATAAGGAAAGCAATCAAAGAACACCCCTTGCTTCAAATTTGTCACACAACGTTTCCCATACATGCATGCTATGGGACTTGCCAACTTCAACACAAGTATTCATCAATTTCACAATTACTCAACTAGCACACCTCTAATATTACCACCTTTATATCTCAAAACCATCTATCAAGCATCCAACTTCTCTTAGCATTTAAAATTTATAACCAAAGTGAATTACCATGCTGTTCTGAAGGACTCTCAAAATGATATAAGTGAAGCATGAGAGATCAATTATTTCTATAAAATAGAACGACCGCCGTGCTCTAAAAGATATAAGCCAAGCACTAGAGCAAAAATTATCCAACTCAGAAGATATAAGTGAAACACATAGAGTATTCTAATAAATTCCAGTTCATGTGTGTCTCTCCCAAAAGGTGTGTACATCAAGGATGATTGTGGTAAACTAAAAATCAAATACTCAAATCATACAAGACGCTCCAAGCAAAACACATATCATGTGGCGAATAAATATATAGCTCCAAGTAAAGTTACCGATGGACGAAGACGAAAGAGTGGATGCCTTCCGGGGCATCCCCATGCTTAGGCTTTTGGTTGTCCTTGGATTTTACCTTGGGGTGCATTGTTTATCCCCAAGCTTAGGCTCTTGCCACTCCTTGTTCCATAATCCATCAAATCTTTACCCAAAACTTGAAAACTTCACAACACAAAACTTAAAAGAAATCTTGTGAGCTTCGTTAGTAAAAGAAAACAAACCATCACTTCAAGGTAGTATAATGAACTAATTATTTATTTATAGTGGTGTTAAACCCACTGTATTCCAACTTTTATATGGTTTATAAACTCTATTACTAGCCATAGATTCATCAAAATAAGCAAACAACACATGAAAAACAGAATCTGTCAAAAACAGAACAGTCTATAGTAATATGTAGGTTTCGAATACTTCTGGAACCCCAAAAATTCTAAAATAAATTTCTGGAAGTGAGTAATTTATCTATTAATCATCTGCAAAAATAATTAACTAAATAACACCCTCCAGTAAAAAATTCCAGCAAATCTCGTGAGCGCTAAAGTTTCTGTTTTTTACAGCAAGATCGCAAAGACTTTCCCCATGTCTTCCCAAAGGTTCTACTTGGCACAAACACTAATTAAAAGCATACAACCACATCTAAACAGAGTCTAGATGAATTATTTATTACTAAACATAATCAAAAATCAATAAACAAAAATAAAATTGGGTTGCCTCCCAACAAGCGCTATCGTTTAACGCCCCTAGCTAGACATAAAAGCAAGGATAGATCTAGGTATTATCATATTTGGTATGCAATCCATAAGTGGCTCTCATAATATATTCATAAGGTAATTTAATTTTATTTCTAGGAAAGTGTTCCATGCCCTTCCTTAACAGAAATTGGAATCTAATATTCCCTTCCTTCATATCAATAATTGCGCCAATCGTTCTAAGGAAAGGTCTACCAAGAATAATAGGACATGTAGGATTGCAATCTATATCAAGGACAATGAAATCTACGGGCACATGATTCGTATTTGCAACAGTAATAATATCATTAATTCTTCCCATAGGTTTCTTAATGGTGGAATCCGCAAGATGCAAGTTTAAAGAACAATCATAAAATTCATGGAAACCTAGCAAATCACACAAAGTTTTAGGAATTGTGGAAACACTAGCACCCAAATCACATAAATCAAAGAATTAATGATCTTTAATCTTAATTTTAATAGTAGGTTCCCACTCATCATGAAGTTTCTAGGGATAGAAATTTCCAATTCAAGCTTTTCTTCATAAGATTGCATTAAAGCATCAATAATATGTTTAGTAAAAGCTTTATTTTGACTATAAGCATGCGGAGAATTTAGCAAGGATTGCAACAAGGAAATACAATATATTAAAGACCAATTATCATAATTAAATTCCTTGAAATCCGAGATAATGGTGCTATTTAAAGTTTTGACCTCTCCAATCCCACTTTTATCAATTTTTGCATCAAGATCTAAAAACTTCGAATCATTGGGGCGCCTTCTAACTAAAGTTGACTCATCTCGAGTCCCATAATTATCAAGATTCATATTGCAAAACAAAGATTTGATAGGGGACACATCAATAACTTTTAGATCTTAATCCCTATTATCATGGAAACTAGAAGAACACGCTTTCACAAAGCAATCTTTTTTAGCACGCATCCTAGCGGTTCTTTCTTTGCACTCATCAATGGAAATTCTCATAGCTTTGAGAGACTCATTGATATCATGCTTAGGTGGAATAGATCTAAGTTTCAAAGAATCAACATCAAGAGAAATTCTATCCACGTTCCTAGCCAACTCATCAATCTTAAACAATTTTTCTTCAATCAAAGCATTGAAACTCTTTTGCGAACTAATAAATTATTTAATATTAGATTCAAAACGAGAGGGCATCTTATTAAAATTTCCATAATAATAGTTGTAGGAATTGCCATAATTATTAGAGGAATTACTAGGAAACGGCCTAGGATTAAAATTACCTCTATATGCGTTATTACCAAAATTGTTCCTACCAAAAAAATTCACATCCATAGATTCATTATTATTCTCAATCAAAGTAGACAAAGGCATATCATTAGGATCAGAAGAAACACTTTTATTAGCAAACAATTTCATAAGTTCATCCATCTTTCCACTCAAAACATTGATTTCTTCTATAGCATGCACCTTTTTATTAGTAGATCTTTCAGTATGCCATTGAGAATAATTAACCATAATATTATCTAGGAGTTTAGTGGCTTCTCCTAAAGCGATTTCCATAAATGTGCCTCCCCGACCGAATCTAAAAGATTTCTAGAAGCAAAGTTCAATCCGGCATAATTTTTTGTATAATCATCCAAAGATTCAAACCATGTGTAGGGCAATTACGTATCATTAATTTCGTCCTCTCCCAAGCTTGTGCAACATGTTCATGATCAAGTTGCTTAAAATTCTTAATATCGTTTCTAAGAGTGATGATCTTAGCAGGAGGAAAATACTTAGAGATAAAAGCATCTTTGCACTTATTCCATGAATAATTACTATTTTTAGGCAAAGACGAAAACCAAGTTTTAGCATGATCTCTAAGAGAAAACAGGAATAGCTTCAGTTTAACAATATCATTATCCACATCTTTCTTCTTTTCCATATCACACAAATCAACAAAGTTGTTTAGATGGGTAGTGGCATCTTCACTAGGAAGGCCGGAAAACGGATCTTTCATGACAAGATTCAGCAAGGCAGCATTAATTTCACAAGATTCAACATCGGTAAGAGGAGCAATCGGAGTGCTAATAAAATCATTATTGTTGGTATTGGAAAAGTCACTCAATTTAGTATTATCTTGAGCCATCGCGAGGAGCAAGCAATCCAACACACAAGCAAACAAGAAACAAGAAAAAAGAGATGAACTAGAAAAAAGAAGGGGAACAGAAAAAGAGGGCGAATAAAACGGCAAGGGTGAAGTGGGGGAGAGGAAAATGAGAGGCGAATGGAAAATAATGTAATGCGAGGGATAAGATTTTGTGATGGTACTTGGTATGTCTCGACTTGTGCGTAGACTCCCCGGCAATGGTGCCAGAAATCCTTCTTGCTACCTCTGGAGCACTGCGTTGGTTTTCCCTTGAAGAGGAAACACTACTAGGAAAAGGCCTACTAATGGCGCACCAGTTTTGCCTACTAATGGTGCATCACTGGTGTGCCATTAGTAGCACGCCACTAGTAATTTTTACTAATGGCGCACCACTGGTGCGCCATTAGTATCTGGTATACTAATGGCACACCATCCAGTGCGCCATTAGTATATAACACCATGCGCCATTAGTGTGCCTCCCAGGGGCCATATTTAACCATGTGCTTTGGCACACTAATGGCGCACTGCGGATGGATGCGCCATTAGTATACTTGGCATACTAATGGCGCACTCTGTAGTGATGCGCCATTAGTATGAATATTAGTTTTTTTTTACTTTTCTGATTTTTGCACATGTTACAAAATATATTATTTGACAGAATATAGACAGTAGCACACAACAACAGCAGATTCATCGAATACAATAGAAGATTAGTCTCCGAATACAATTCATCATATTAGTCTCCGAATTCAAAAGACCAAACAAAGATAAAACATTACAAGTCTCGAGACCGCGAGTATCGAGTTTGTCGGAAGTAATACTAATCCTAACAAGTCCTACTAATCATCATCATACAACTTCTACTCGTTATTCATAACAAGTCATACGATCATCATCTTTATAGTCATCGAACCAACCCTACTTAATTGTCCTTAGCACATGATCATTAGTATTAGGCAGGACCTAAATACCCTATTTAAGCTAAAATAGCATAAAACAATATAGACCCTGACTCTCCATTATGGAGAATGGAGAACATCCTGTCTCCAATTCTTGCGCTTCGCTTCCTTCTGCTTCCAAGAAGCTCCTTACGACTGTCCATACATTTTTTCCATCCTTTGATTTTCATGTCTCCACTTCTTTTAGAAATCTCGTATGGACAGTTGAGATTCGTAGAAAGACCTGGCTATATGTTCAAAACATTAACACTACCTTTATGATACATCATATGAGGCACACAATTCTCTGGGATTATCTGTTGAAAAACATAGTAATAACTTCATAGTTAGCAATGAAAAGGCACACAATTCTCTAGGATTATCTGTTTTAGAAGTATGCAAAAGATGCACGGATGTCGTAATAGTAAAAATCTTACCAGGGTATCTCCATGGTAGTACCGTAGTTGAACACATGCACTAGTGGCATGTATTTACCATAATGTTGAGGAGTTTGTTTGTGGATAATGTAATTCTCAATGTCAGTACAAAATCCGACCAGATGATTTTTCTCCTTGTAAGTTGTTAATTCGGAACCATCGGTGTAGTGGGTTTTGTCTACCATCTCCCGCACATTCTTTGAACAATAAAAATAAGCTGTCAATGGAAATAAGCTGTCAACTATTTTGAAATAAACAATATAAATTAGCTAATAACTATGTTTGAGAAACTCACATAGCGATAGAACTGGAGGCGTATCAACAAGGATCCAAATGTCCATATTGTCTTGGTTGATGTCAGGATTACCAAGATCCATGGTGATAAGCATACCCTCATCAAAACCATACATCTTGCAAAATGCTTCCCAATTTTTGCAACCAAAATGGGTTACGCTCTCAGAATTATATAGATTTACTTCAAAGTCCACATCATGATGAGTCCTTAGGTGAATTTTCTTTGTTTCAGAAATTTCATGGTCTTCAAAATCCATCCTCTCCAAGACATAGCGTCTTGCATGGCATGGGATAAGCTATACTCGAATTGTAAAAGATGAAAACTACACGTTGAAATAGTTGAAGTCATGCTTAATTATGAAAATAACACTTGTCGTCGTTGTGTACCGTTTCAACTTCGAAGGTCTCCTCGAGCTTAATGCTGAAGCACCGATCATCGTCCAGGTGAGGCATGTCGCACAGACCTCGATCGTCGTGGCACCAGTCGCACTCCGCCGGGAGACTTTCGTCGTCCCTTTCGTCGTCCGATGATGATGACGACATATCCTATGTTCATAATTCAAAACTAAATCATTTAGGGTTTGTCGACATCGAGGCATCCTAAAAGCGAAGCTTTTATCATTTAGGGTTTGTCGACGCTGAGGCACCCTAAAAGCCTAAGCTTTCATCATTTAGGTTCTTATCGACACCGAGGCACCCTAAAAGCCAAGGTTTTATCATTTAGGGTTTGTCGACGTCGAGGCACCCTAAAAGCCTAAGCTTTCATCATTTAGGTTTTGTCGACGCCGAGGCACCCTAAAAGCCTAAGCGTACATCATTTAGGTTCTCATCGGCACCGAGGCACCCTATAGAAGCAAAGTTAAGTTTTCATCATTTAGGGTTTATCGATGCTGAGACACCCTAGGTTGGGCCTAATTACTTGGCTCTATTGCCACCTATGTTGGGTTTATCATCTAGGGTTTATCGATGCTAACAAGAATTCTAAGTTGGGCCTAATCACTTGGCTCTATTGCCACCTATGGTTTAATGCAGCAAGAATGGCGGGGCAGTTGATCCTACTTAATTAAGTACTAAGATACCCGGCCCATGCATTAGTAGCAAGTACCCCATATGTCCGATTTTTAGCAAAGTCATGCTAAAATTCACGGAAAATTTCAGCATGACCTTTGCTGAAAATAAGACATATGGAGTACCCAAATTTTCCGGAACGGAAGTTAATCGACATTCCGGCAAACTCAAGGGCCTCTCGGGGTACCTGCAAAATCATCACGACACGATGGTTGGAGACAAAACCCAGCAAACTAGCACCACAATGTGCCCTACTTTCATATGGATGAAAAGGCCACAGACCATATGGTCCTCTGCTTTCATATGGACAAAAATCAGCTCAACTTATGTGAGCTTCCATTCTATATCTAATAGGTCACCCAACAAAAAATCATGAATAGTTTTAGCTGAAAAAAATCATGGATTGCTGTTAACTGAAAATTAGTGAAAGAAACTGTTGCTGATCATGGATTATTGTTAATTAAAAATAGAGCATCTGGCTTGTCTTATCATGTTCACTAAGTCCACAAAAATGAATAGGTTCAGTAAACTTGAAGTACTCAACACTAAACATGGTTCAGAGCTCACTACACTACACTACATCGTGCAATGGTTCAGACCTCACTACACTAGAACAAGCTCACTACACTACACTACACTACAAATGCTTAAACTCTAAACATAAACAAACACCAGCAATGCAATATGTAAACTACCTCTGTTTCTAGGCAACAAGAGTTATCATCGATGCTTTTGAGTTTATTAAGTACCTTCAGTTCTGAGTTTTAAATGTCAAAAGAGCTTCACAGAATCTTGAATCCTCCAAATCACTCTTAACAGTTCTGCATTGCACGAAGGCAGCAATGAGCCAATGATATCAGTAGCAATAATAGGTGCTTACATTCTCATAACGTCAGTATTAGTTAACCAAAATTCAACCTACAGAGTTCTAGTACAGTGAGTAACTCCCAATTCTTTTAATAGAAGCACAATTAACAACACAACTAGGGAGTCTAGGACAATGCCACCAGATAGAATTTGAAGGAAAAACGTTCTTCCAGAACCTTCAAGCCACAATCATACAAAGAGTGGCTGATCATATAAGCTATATTTAAATAAACATCAACTAAACTTGATGACAAGAAAAACTACAATCACATTGATACAAACTAGAGCATATAGCAATAGTAAATTGCTGCTCCATATAGCAATAGTAATGCACCTAATCAACATTGTAGAGCATCCTGTTACAAACTTGTTCTGATCCTACAAATTAATGGGAAGGAAGAACCAGGGAGGGAGGGAATGGTAATGGTTCAGAGAAGAACAATAGTAATGCTCCATATAGCAATAGTAATGCTCCATATGTTCTGATCCATATAGCAAGAAGAACTAGGGAGGGAGGGAATGGGGAGGAAGGGTGGAGAGGGAGGAAGGAGGGGAGGTACCTGGGCGGGCGTGGCCAGTCGCCGGAGGGGTCGGCGTCGGGGTCGGTGGAGACATCGAAGGGGTGGCTCGAGGGCGTCCGAGCTCGTCCGGGTCCTCGTAGTCGAAGAGGAAGACGACAGCGGTCCTCCTGGGTGCCTCGGTTGGTCGTTGGGAGGCCGGCGGCCATCTGCTTCGCGGGTCGGGGGGCGCGGGGGCGGTGGCGCGGGGGAGCGAGGGAGCCGGAGCAGGTGTGGCGAGGGATGGAAGGGGATCTGGCGAGGGAGAGGGAAGGAGGTATCGGGCGAAGGGCCGGGTATCCAGCTATAGAGGGGGGAATGTTAGTAATGGCGCACCATCGAGGGGTGCGCCATAAAAACACTCATAGCAATGGCGCACCATTCTCTGGTGCGCCATTAGTAACTTTTTTTCTGATAGCAATGTCGCACCCTCCTCTGGTGCGCCATTAGTAACTTCTTTTTTTCATTATTTCTTGTTGCATCTAATAATTTGTTTTTTTATCAAATTTGTTATTTTCATGAGGACTAGAACAAAATATATCATCAAAATTTTTTTTTAATATCATCAAATTTGTTTTTTATTTTTAATTGAAAATATCATCAAATTTGTTATTTGAAAATATCATCAAATTTGTTATTCGAAAATATTATCAAAAAGCGGGGGAGGGTGCGGGGTGTCGGCGGCCGCGGTGGAGC
>NC_041384.1:418169731-418175519 GCF_002162155.2 Triticum dicoccoides
GTGGAGCGGGGGAGGGTGCGAGGGGTCATCGGTGGCGGCGTGGGTCGGGGCAGCGGGGGGAATTAGCTAGGGGGGCGAGGGAGAGGAATGAAGGGGATCTGGCGAGAGGGAGGGAATTAGCTAGGGGGAATCTTACTAATGGCGCACCAGCGGTGGGTGCGCCATTAGTAATCTTTTTTTACATAGCAATGGCGCACCGGGCAGAGGTGCGCCATTAGCAATCTTCTTTTTACATAGCAATGGTGCACCAGGCAGAGGTGCGCCATTAGTAATCTTTTTTTTATATATAGCAATGGCGCACCAGCCAGAGGTGCGCCATAAGTAATTTTTTTTTGTTGCATGTAATAATTTTTTAGAAAATTAATATGAATATGAAATAGTAATATTTTTTATAAAAACAGTAATAATTGTTGTTTAACAACAATTGTAGTCTACACTTTTTTATTATTATTTTTTTAAAAATGAAGAGGGGAGAGGAGGCGCGGGTGGGATCGAGATCGAGATGGAGGGGGAATCGAGATCGAGATGGAGGGGGATCGAGATCGAGTGTCCTCATGAATATTCAATATTTTATCATATTGAATATGAAAAAATATCATCAAATTTAAAAAAATATTCATGAATTCAAAAAGTGCCCATGAAATTTAAAAATATTCATGATATCAAAAAGTGCCCATGATATTTAAAAATATTCATGATATCAAAATATATACTAATGGCGCACTTCTACAGGGTGCGCCATTAGTAGTTTAAACTAGTAATGGCGCATTGTGAGGCGGTGCGCCATTAGTAGTTTTGCAAAAAAAAGAATAAAAAAAATTCAGTACTGGCGCACTCCCTGTCTGGTGCGCCATTACTAGTTAGAACTACTAATGGCGCACTTCGGTAGGATGCGCCATTAGTATGTATGTAAAAATGAAAAAAAATTATCACTAGTGGCGCACCTGTTTTCTGGTGCGCCATTAGTGTCTTCCACACTAATGGAACATCACCAACTGGTGCGCCATTAGTATATAGTAGTGGCGCACTGCCTCCCTGGTGCGCCATTAGTGTCAATCCTATCTATAGCCCTTTTCCTAGTAGTGAAATGGTGATGCAGCAAAGTAGCGTAAGTATTTCCCTCAATTTTTGAGAACCAAGGTATCAATCCAGTAGGAGGCCACACGCAAGTCCCTCGTACCTACACAAAGAAATAAGAACGTCGCAGCCAACACGATAAAGGGGTTGTCAATCCCTTCACGGTCACTTACAGAGTGAGATCTGATAGTGGTAATAATGATAAGATAAATATTTTTGGTATTTTTATGATATAGATTGAAAGTAAAGATTGCAAAGTAAAAATAGATTGGAAACTTATATGATGGAAAATAGACACGGGGGCCATAGGTTTCACTAGTGGCTTCTCTCAAGATAGCATAAGTATTACGGTGGGTGAACAAATTATAGCCGAGCAATTGATAGAAAAGCGAATAATTATAAGAATATCTAGGCATGATCATGTATATAGGCATCACGTCCATGACAAGTAGATCGACTCCTGCCGGCATCTACTACTATTACTCCATATATCGACCGCTATCTAGCATGCATCTAGAGTATTAAGTTCATTTAGAACACAGTAATGCCTTAGGTAAGATGACATGATGTAGAGGGATAAACTCAAGAAATATGATATAAACCTCATCTTTTTATCCTCGATCGCAACAATACGATACAGGTCGTTTCCCTTTCTGTCACTGGGATCGAGCACCGCAAGATTGAACCCAAAGCTAAGCACTTCTCCCATTGCAAGAAAGATCAATATAGTAGGCCAAACCAAACTGATAGTTCGAAGAGACTTGCAAAGATAACCAATCATGCATAAAAGATTTCAGAGAAGAATCAAATATTGTTCATAGATAGACTTGATCATAAACCCACAATTCATCGGATCTCGACAAACACACCAGAAAAAGAGTTACATCGAATAGATCTCCAAGAAGATCAAGGAGAACTTTGTATTGAGGTTCAAAGAGAGAGAAGAAGCCACCTAGCTACTAACTATGGACCCGAAGGTCTGAAGTAAACTACTCACACATCATCGGAGGGGCCATGGAGTTGATGTAGAGGCCCTCCGTGATCAATGCCGCCTCCGGCGGAGCTCCAAAAAAGGCCCCAAGATGTGATCTCTTGGGTATAGAAGGTTGCGGCGGTGGAAATAGGGTTTCGTGGTGCTCCTGGATGTTTTCGGGGTATGTGAACATATATAGGAGGAAGAAGTAGGTCGGTTGAGCCACGAGGGGCCCACGAGGGGGAGGGCACGCCCCTGCCTCATGGACTCCTCGTCCGTTTCCTGACGTCCACTCCATGTCCTCTGGATCACGTTTGTTCCAAAAATCACGCTCCCGAAGGTTTCATTCCGTTTGGACTCTGTTTGATATTCCTTTTCCGCAAAACACTGAAATAGGCAAAAAAACAGTAATTTGCACCGGGCCTTGGGTTAATAGGTTAGTCCCAAAAATAATATAAAAGTGTAAAATAAATCCCATTAACATCCAAAACAGATAATGTAATAGCATGGAACAATAAAAAAATTATAGATACGTTGGAGATGTATCAGTGATGGATTAACCCTCTACCCTAATCCCCTACCTATATAAATAGTCTAACCCTAAAATATAGGGACCTTGTCCCATCCATCCCCTCGTCCGCCGCCGCCACCTACTCACCTCTCTCCCTCGGGATCCATCCACTCCACCAGCCCCCCTCCATCACCGGGATCCTCCCCGTCCAAAACCATAGCCACCTTGTTCACCCAAAAAACCAGCGCCGCTTACCGATCTCCTCGTGCCCGAGGCCTCATCCTTGCCGACGACCAAGACCAGCAGCAGCACCTCGCGCGCCCCTACCCCTCTTGTGACGCCCCCGATTTAATCGTACACTAATCATGCATGCAAATGTGTACGATCAAGATCAGGGACTCACGGGAAGATATCACAACACAACTCTACAAATAAAATAAGTCATACAAGCATCATAATACAAGCCAGGGGCCTCGAGGGCTCGAATACAAGTGCTCGATCATAGAGGAGTCAGCGGAAGCATCAATATCTGAGTACAGACATAAGTTAAACAAGTTTGCCTTAAGAAGGCTAGCACAAACTGGGATACATATCGAAAGAGGCGCAGGCCTCCTGCCTGGGATCCTCCTAACTACTCTTGGTCGTCGTCAACGGGCTGCACGTAGTAGTAGGCACCTGCAGTGTAGTAGTCGTCGTCGACGGTGGCGTCTGGCTCCAGGGCTCCAGCATCTGGTTGCGACAACCAGGAAGAAAGGAAAGGGGGAAAAAGGGGGGAGAAAGCAACCGTGAGTACTCATCCAAAGTACTCGCAAGCAAGGAACTATACTACATATGCATGGGTATATGTGTAAGAAGGCCATATCAGTGGACTGAACTGCAGAATGCCAGAATAAGAGGGGGATAGCTAGTCCTATCGAAGACTACGCTTCTGGTCACCTTCGTCTTGCAACAGGCAGAAGAGGGTAGGTCGAAGTCCTCCAAGTAGCATCGCATAGCATATCCTACCCGGCGATCCTCCCCTCGTATCCCTGAGGGAGAGCGATCACCGGTTGTATCTGGCACTTGGAAGGGTGTGTTTTATTAAGTATCCGGTTCTAGTTGTCATAAGGTCAAGGTACAACTCCAAGTCGTCCTGTTACCGAAGATCACGGCTATTCGAATAGATTAACTTCCCTGTAGGGGTGCACCACATTCCCCAACACGCTCGATCCCATTTGGCCGGACACACTTTCCTGGGTCATGCCCGGCCGCGGAAGATCAACACGTCGCAGCCCCACCTAGGCAAAACAGAGAGGCCAGCACGCCGGTCTAAACCTAAGCGCACAGGGGTCTGGGCCCATCGCCCATAGCACACCTGCATGTTGCGTACGCGGCCGAAAGCAGACCTAGCCTAGTGGCGTTCCAGTCCAATTCGGCGCGCGCTGCTCCGTCGCTGACGTCTGAAGTGCTTCGGCTGATACCACGACGTCGGGATACCCATAACTACTCCCACGTAGATGGTTAGTGCGTATAGGCTCGTAGCCGACTCAGATCAAATACCAAGATCTCGTTAAGCGTGTTAAGTATCCGCGAACGCCGAACAGGGCCAGGCCCACCTGTCTCCTAGGTGGTCTCAACCTGCCCTGTCGCTCCGCCACAAAGTAACAGTCGAGGGCCGTCGGGAACCCAGGCCCACCTCTACCGGGATGGAACCACCTGTCCTTTCAGCCCCCTCGTCAGAATCACTTGCGGGTACTCAATGAGCTGACCCGACTTTAGTCACCATCTGTATAGTATGTATGTATGTATAGTATATACCCGTGATCACCTCCCAAGTGATCATGGCCCGATAGTATAGCAAGGCAGACTGACAAGAATGTAGGGCCAATGATGTTAAACTAGCATCCTATACTAAGCATTTAGGATTGCAGGTAAGGTATCAACAGATGTAGCGACAATGTCAGGCTATGCATCGGAATAGGATTAACGAAAGCAGTAACATGCTACACTAGTCTAATGCAAGCAGTATAGAGTAGAATAGGCGATATCTGGTGATCAAGGGGGGGGCTTGCCTGGTTGCTCTGGCAAGAGAGAGGGGTCGTCAACTCCGTAGTCGAACTGGGCAGCAAGGGCGTCGGTCTCGTAGTCTACCGGAGAGAAGAGGGGGAAGAAATAATGAATACAGAGCAAACAAAGCATCACAAAATATAACAAGGCAATACGCGGTGTTCGGTGTGCCCTAACGCGGTAGTAAGTGATACCGACGAAGGGGGGAAACATCCGGGAAAGTATTCCCGGAGTTTCGCGTTTTCGGGCAGAGGAACCGGAGGGGGAAAGTTGCGAGTTTGATATGTTAGGGGTGTGTGGTGGACGAACGGGCTGCGTATCCGGAATCGTCTCATCGTTCTGATCAACTTTCATGTTGAAAATATTTTAATCCGAGTTACGGATTAAAAGATATAATTTTCTAAAGATTTTATTAATTTCTGAAATTTAACTAATTAATTATTTAATTCGAAAATGAATTTATGACGTCAGCATGATGTCATGCTGATGTCAGCAGTCAACAGGGTTGACTTGGTCAACCTGACAGGTGGGTCCTGTTCGTCATTGACTGTTTAGTCTAATTAATGTTTAGCTAATCTAATTTCTGTTTAATTAAACTAATTAGTTAATTAGGTTAATTAACTAGGATTAATTAACTTAATTAATTTAATTAATTAATTAATTAATTAAGTTTATTTATTTTTTTGTTAATATTTATTTTATTTTACAGGGTGGGGCCCAGTAGTCATACTCCAGGGGGTTTTGTTTTAAAGGGGATTAGCCCCTAAGCTAATTAGGGCCGGTCCCATGTGGCGGTGACACAGCCGGCTCGTGCCGCGGCTGTGCACGCACGCACAGAGGTGACGGCGCCGGCGGTACTCGGCCGGCAGGCAGCGGTGGAGGCCCGCCGCGGGCGTCGACGGGCAGGGCCACGCGCAGGCCGGCGTCGGGGACCTGTGCGCGGTCGGGGGCATGGTGAGCGCGCATCGGGCGCGACCGGAGACGGCGCGGGCGTGCACGGCGATGGGGAGGGCGCGCGCGGGAGCGCGACCACTGTAGGTCGAGCGCGGCGACGGGCGCCGGTGACAGTGGCGAACGAGCTAGGGGAGGGGAGGCCGGAGCACAGAGGAAAGAGGAGGGCGCGGGGCTCACAGTGAGCCGGACGGGGAGGCAGTGGCTCGAGGTGGTTGGCGGAGAAGCGG
>NC_041384.1:418176561-418184431 GCF_002162155.2 Triticum dicoccoides
TCCACGGCGTCCGGCGAGGAGGGGGGTGAGGACGAGCGGTGGTGGTCGGGATCCGGGGGGTTCGAGCGTCGGTGGGGGGGTTTGTCCCGATCCCGATCCAGAACTGGATCGGGGGGAGGGGGAGAGAGCGAGTGGTGCGAGTGGGGGAGAGTGGGGATCGGGTGGGGGTTAGGGTTCGGGGAGGTGGCCTTGTAGGCCAGAGAGGAGGGCCGGCTGGGCCTGGTGGGCCGGCCGGTGCGGAGGCCAGCTGGGCCGCTCGGCCCAGCGTGGGGGGGTGTTTCTATTTTTATGTTTTTTTAGCTTTGTTTTCTGTTTTCTTTTCTATTTTATTCTTTTAACTTCTGTTTTATAAAATATAAATACAACTCCTAAATTAATGTTATAATTTATTCTACTGCCCCAAAAAGTTTGACACCTAATAAAAATAGTTTGCATTATTATTAATTATAAAAGGCATTTAATTAATTGTCACAGCTGCTGTTTTAATTACTCTAGAGCCTTTAACATATTATAAAATTGTGGTTTCTCCACAATAATTACATGTGCATTATTTTGTTCACTCCGAACATTTTAGTTTTAAAATTTGAAAACTTTTATTGTTTACTTGATTTTGAATTTGAATTTGAATCGGTTTTTGAATTAACAAGAGATTAGCAACAGTAATAATGGTGACGTGGCATCATTAGCGAAGGATTACTGTAGCGTGACTATCCGGGCGTCACAATTCTCCTCCACTACAAGAAATCTCGTCCCGAGATTTAAGAGGGGGACTAGGGGGAAAGGTCTGGTTACGAAATCCTAACGAATCTTCTCTTCTTTGGTTGCTCTTCTTGAAGAGATCAATCCATTACACTGATGTCTTCATTCCTCTGCTTCAGGTCATCAGGATGAAGTCGGCATCCTTTCTTCGGGATCTTCATCGTATTTAAGAATAGGTATCGAGGCAGATCAGCAACGACAGAATGCTATAAGGGTAATAATCTGGGATTAACCCATGAATGAGCATATGAGTACCTCTCGAGTTGAACAAAACAAAACACATCGAGAGTAAAGTTGGAAGGTACAATAAGAAGTTTCAAGCAGATAGATAGTTTCTCGAAGTCTGAACCGGAGTGAGAAAGGGTTTCAGAGCAACGAGAGTAAGTATTGCGTCTGATACCAGAATAGAGCATTAGGAAGGTGGCCCGTGAATTAAATATGAAGCCAAGCGTGGGAAATAACCATTAGTAACAGGGTTGTACAGGAGAGTCAGGTTTTGATCCTGTGGAACTGTGGGTTATGGGCCCACCATGTGGGTTAAACGTTAAAAGAGCGGTGACATCTTGCACGGTTATGATAGCAAGGCATGTCAGGGAGTACCATGTCAGCTATGTCGGCAACAACGTTGGTACCAAGGGCGAGGGACGAAGAGAACCATTTTCCTGCTCGTTGAAACGAGGCGGACCAATAGGCAAGGTTCCCGTCCATCGGTGGTTACCGGAATGTCATCAACAATAGTAACAAGGTCTTACCGACAGAGTTGTACATCGAGGTGTTTGCACAAGCAGTGGATTATTACTGCTTATATTATATAAATCACAATAAAGGTTAACCCAACAATGGAAAGGAAAATATGATTATCAAATTAAACAGAACAAGGGAAAGGAAAATGTGTTTAAACACATATATCAGGGGTATATCCTTCCCAAGGACAAGCAGAGCATGATATCCTTGGCAGGATATAATGTAGAAAACTCCTTAGGAAAGGGGAGAGAAATTTCATGACATTACCGATGCAACGGTGTTTGGGGTAATTGAGCAAGTAACATTTAGCATTGGGCTTCAAATGTTCTTGTTGAAAATCGGAGCACCACCGACATGCTTCGAGATAGCATTGACATGGTCTATAGGTGAAGATCAGACTTTGGATACTCAAAGGATCCATCAGGAACAGCTTGTAGAATAAGTCTTACAATTTCCTCATGGAAGAATGGATAGCATTGCTAAAAGGAAAATTATAGCAATAGGTCCTCCGGTCAGGTGTGCTAGGCATGACATCATGTTACCGGGTCATCAAAGGATCAACATCATAACTCTTGGAAAGTTGTCCCAACCATCATATCTGACCGAGATTCAGATCCGATTGGTGTCAGGATACCTCAGACTTAGGATACCTGAGAAGAAAAGGTGCAACGCAAATTGACGAGATGACATTGTAAGATTCTCGGGGAAATGAACTATGAAGGGATTTCCGTTAACAAGAGTCCATCATTAACCCAAGGAGAGGACAAGGAGGTGTCTGGTGAACTCAACGGCAATTCACCAAGATTCCCAAAAGATGGATTTCCTCCATTAAGTGAACAAGGAGATAACATTTGTCAGATCAAATGATATAAGGAAGTATGCTCGAGGAAAACATACACAATTAAACATTGGTTGAAAGGTGCACCCGAAATATGGATTGGGTTGCACGACCAATGTCAGAATGGTGATTCAATAAGCCATAGTCGTAGAATGAAACTATAGACCAATAACTTCAAAGCAAGAGGGTTGCTCGAAGTTTAGAATTTACACATCACAGACCATTTGTCGGTATTCCGGTTAGAAACATCACGGGGACCAAGAAAAGAATGGTGATGTTAATAAGTATCACTGGTATCAAGAATTCTTAAGGGTGGTGAATTTCTCACAACATTGAGGACATAAGAGATGTTGATGTTCCAAGGTAAAGAAGAACAATTACTGGATAGCAAGGAACTCAAGGTATAACACCAAACATGAACAAGCTTGTGTTGGTGGGAGGGCAATAAAGTGGTCGACGATAATACAGTTCATCGAGGGCAAGGATGGTATTTCTCATCATGAATTCAATTGATATCCTGGATGAGCTCAGAATGTTGATGATCACGACACCTTTGTCGCGAGAGTTCATGAAGATGTAATCGATCGGTAACGACATCAAGTCAAGTAATGATGAAGTGAAAGGTTATTGGAACCAAGGGTACGACACAAACTCGAAACCAAGCTTGTTGTTCAAGGCGAAATGATATGACGATGAGGATCGACGTAAGGTTAGTTCATCGTCGAAAATTGGTGCTCCGAGAATAAGGACCATGTAGCACAGTTAGAATCGTCACGACAATGATATAGCCAAACAGGCTAGGAATGGCGTGATCGGGTACAAACTCGTACTTATAGAAGCTTACTGAAGAGTTGTTGAACCGAAGAGCGGACTCGGTTCAGTTATCGGTGTCTTTTGAGTGTCTAATAACGCAGAGCCCGTGAAAAATTGGAATCCGTGAGAATGTAGTACTTGATGAAGAACTCATAAGAAGTTCTGCAGTTCCATGATAATTTCGAGATACCAGGGGGTAATACTCGACGACAATTCAAAGTAGAGGTTGGACTAGGGCATTACTCTACATAAGACCAGTGCTTAACTTGCACGAGAAATGGTATTTAAAGGAGAACATGGTCAGAAACCACGATCATAAATGATTGAACCACGGATACAAGATGAACTTATAACAAGGGGGTAACTATTTTTACGAGCAGCTTCCATGATAAGTTATACATCGTGTCCATGGGCATGAACGCAAGGTTCAAGGTCGACTCCCACTTCTCCAATACACAACTTCTCATTTACTACTCTAAGTTAAGAATGTTTAGAGTTTGAAAGTTTAACTTGCGGAATACCGGAACGTTATGACCCATGAAAACTCTTGGGTTCACACAAATTAAGGAAGGTATACGTTCAACCCATCGGGGCATCTTAGGCACGTATACCATCAACTTCAGGGGTAAATAACTCAAGCTCGGAGGTAGAGCATGGTTGACAAAGCAGAGGATACAATTTACCAAAGGCATTATGTATCCGAGGAAAGGCTCACAAGGTTATTAAATATGAAGGGCGTTGTCAGATAAATCCAACAAAGGATCTGGTGGTCCATAAGGGATCTGGTGTGAGCATCGCTACTCAACTAGAGGAAGAAGAATGCAAGGAGATCAAATTATAGAAACAACTAACTAACTCAATTGTCAAATGCAAAGAAATTATGATTTCCAAATCAAGGGATCAGAAGCAATGCTCTGATTAGGGATGGATAAGTTGAATATCCTTAGGGTACAATCAACGACAATTGGATTGGTCGAGAACCAATTCTAGTTAAAAGAATGGTAGCTCAGCTGGAAAGGTAATTTATAAGGATCAATGATGATTGCGTGTATTCGCAAACATATTGAGTCAACAGACTCAAAATGATAATGACAAGGAATGTCATTAGGACTACGGGACTTATGGGATTAACCATAATGCAAGCAAGCAAGAATTTCAAGAGCCAAAGGCTCCAGAGGATTTTCGGAAGATCGAATATTCTTTTGAAGACTTTTGTGAAACACCTGAACAACTGGGGATGAGCGGATACTCGGCAAGCGCGAGTAATTATTCGTAGGGGTATTCATGCAGCAAGGAACTGCAGGGCAGTAAGCGTAAAGAATTCTCGGAATATCGAAGAGTATTTTAGGACATCTTGTAATAACAAGAGCAACTGGGGATGACAATATGAACGATAGGTGTAAGTAGTTATCCAGAGGGATTTATCGATGGAAGTGAATTGCAAAAGCGATGGCACATAGTCTCGAGAGCACATCGTAGAGTATCTTCGGAATCTTCTGGTGCAGCAGACGATCATCAATAATAAGGGGCTCTCCGGGTGAAAATGATAACGAGATCCTAATGTTAGATTTAGTAAAATTCGTTTAACCCGAATAGAAGAGATGTCAGAGTCCCAGAGTAAAGGTCGAGGAGTAAAAGATCCTACTACCACCCGATGGCGACGTGGGCCCGTAAGGCACACAGCCAAGTTAGTAAAAGTTTTTGCAATGTCTAGACTCGACTTCGGCCAAGGAGTGTGGAAGGGGGATTCCTACAGGCAGTCGGCTCTGATACCAACTTGTGACGCCCCCGATTTAATCGTACACTAATCATGCACGCAAATGTGTACGATCAAGATCAGGGACTCACGGGAAGATATCACAACACAACTCTACAAATAAAATAAGTCATACAAGCATCATAATACAAGCCAGGGGCCTCGAGGGCTCGAATACAAGTGCTCGATCATAGACGAGTCAGCGGAAGCATCAATATCTGAGTACAGACATAAGTTAAACAAGTTTGCCTTAAGAAGGCTAGCACAAACTGGGATACAGATCGAAAGAGGCGCAGGCCTCCTGCCTGGGATCCTCCTAACTACTCTTGGTCGTCGTCAACGGGCTGCACGTAGTAGTAGGCACCTGCAGTGTAGTAGTCGTCGTCGACGGTGGCGTCTGGCTCCAGGGCTCCAGCATCTGGTTGCGACAACCAGGAAGAAAGGAAAGGGGGAAAAAGGGGGGAGAAAGCAACCGTGAGTACTCATCCAAAGTACTCGCAAGCAAGGAACTATACTACATATGCATGGGTATATGTGTAAGAAGGCCATATCAGTGGACTGAACTGCAGAATGCCAGAATAAGAGGGGGATAGCTAGTCCTATCGAAGACTACGCTTCTGGTCACCTTCGTCTTGCAACAGGCAGAAGAGGGTAGGTCGAAGTCCTCCAAGTAGCATCGCATAGCATATCCTACCCGGCGATCCTCCCCTCGTATCCCTGAGGGAGAGCGATCACCGGTTGTATCTGGCACTTGGAAGGGTGTGTTTTATTAAGTATCCGGTTCTAGTTGTCATAAGGTCAAGGTACAACTCCAAGTCGTCCTGTTACCGAAGATCACAGCTATTCGAATAGATTAACTTCCATGCAGGGGTGCACCACATTCCCCAACACGCTCGATCCCATTTGGCCGAACACACTTTCCTGGGTCATGCCCGGCCGCGGAAGATCAACACGTCGCAGCCCCACCTAGGCAAAACAGAGAGGCCAGCACGCCAGTCTAAACCTAAGCGCACAGGGGTCTGGGCCCACCGCCCATAGCACACCTGCACGTTGCGTACGCGGCCGAAAGCAGACCTAGCCTAGTGGCGTTCCAGTCCAATTCGGCGCGCGCCGCTCCGTCGCTGACGTCTGAAGTGCTTCGGCTGATACCACGACGTCGGGATACCCATAACTACTCCCACGTAGATGGTTAGTGCGTATAGGCTCGTAGCCGACTCAGATCAAATACCAAGATCTCGTTAAGCGTGTTAAGTATCCGCGAACGCCGAACAGGGCCAGGCCCACCTGTCTCCTAGGTGGTCTCAACCTGCCCTGTCGCTCCGCCACAAAGTAACAGTCGAGGGCCGTCGGGAACCCAGGCCCACCTCTACCGGGATGGAACCACCTGTCCTTTCAGCCCCCTCGTCAGCATCACTTGCGAGTACTCAATGAGCTGACCCGACTTTAGTCACCATCTGTATAGTATGTATGTATGTATAGTATATACCCGTGATCACCTCCCAAGTGATCACGGCCCGATAGTATAGCAAGGCAGACTGACAAGAATGTAGGGCCAATGATGTTAAACTAGCATCCTATACTAAGCATTTAGGATTGCAGGTAAGGTATCAACAGATGTAGCGACAATGTCAGGCTATGCATCGGAATAGGATTAACGAAAGCAGTAACATGCTACACTAGTCTAATGCAAGCAGTATAGAGTAGAATAGGCGATATCTGGTGATCAAGGGGGGGGCTTGCCTCGTTGCTCTGGCAAGAGAGAGGGGTCGTCAACTCTGTAGTCGAACTGGGCAGCAAGGGCGTCGGTCTCGTAGTCTACCGGAGAGAAGAGGGGGAAGAAATAATGAATACAGAGCAAACAAAGCATCACAAAATATAACAAGGCAATACGCGGTGTTCGGTGTGCCCTAACGCGGTAGTAAGTGATACCGACGAAGGGGGGAAACATCCGGGAAAGTATTCCCGGAGTTTTGCGTTTTCGGGCAGAGGAACCGGAGGGGGAAAGTTGCGAGTTTGATATGTTAGGTGTGTGTGGTGGACGAACGGGCTGCGTATCCGGAATCGTCTCGTCGTTCTGATCAACTTTCATGTTGAAAATATTTTAATCCGAGTTATGGATTAAAAGATATAATTTTCTAAAGATTTTATTAATTTCTGAAATTTAACTAATTAATTATTTAATTCGAAAATGAATTTATGACGTCAGCATGATGTCATGCTGACGTCAGCAGTCAACAGGGTTGACTTGGTCAACCTGACAGGTGGGTCCCGTTCGTCATTGACTGTTTAGTCTAATTAATGTTTAGCTAATCTAATTTCTGTTTAATTAAACTAATTAGTTAATTAGGTTAATTAACTAGGATTAATTAACTTAATTAATTTAGTTAATTAATTAATTAATTAAGTTTATTTATTTATTTTGTTAATATTTATTTTATTTTACAGGGTGGGGCCCAGTAGTCATACTCCAGGGGGTTTTGTTTTAAAGGGGATTAGCCCCTAAGCTAATTAGGGCCGGTCCCATGTGGCCGTGACACAGCCGGCTCGTGCCGCGGCTATGCACGCACGCACAGAGGTGACGGCGCCGGCGGTACTCGGCCGGCAGGCAGCGGTGGTGGCCCGCCGCGGGCGTCGACGGGCAGGGCCACGCGCAGGCCGGCGTCGGGGACCTGTGCGCGGTCGGGGGCATGGTGAGCGCGCATCGGGCGCGACCGGAGACGGCGCGGGCGTGCACGGCGATGGGGAGGGCGCGCGCGGGAGCGCGACCACTGTAGGTCGAGCGCGGCGACGGGCGCCGGTGACAGTGGCGAACGAGCTAGGGGAGGGGAGGCCGGAGCACAGAGGAAAGAGGAGGGCGCGGGGCTCACAGTGAGCCGGACGGGAAGGCAGTGGCTCGAGGTGGTTGGCGGAGAAGCGGGACGACGAGGTGGTAGCCGAGGAGGCGGGCGACGGGGTCCGGC
>NC_041384.1:418184441-418185055 GCF_002162155.2 Triticum dicoccoides
TGCACGCACGCACAGAGGTGACGGCGCCGGCGGTACTCGGCCGGCAGGCAGCGGTGGTGGCCCGCCGCGGGCGTCGACGGGCAGGGCCACGCGCAGGCCGGCGTCGGGGACCTGTGCGCGGTCGGGGGCATGGTGAGCGCGCATCGGGCGCGACCGGAGACGGCGCGGGCGTGCACGGCGATGGGGAGGGCGCGCGCGGGAGCGCGACCACTGTAGGTCGAGCGCGGCGACGGGCGCCGGTGACAGTGGCGAACGAGCTAGGGGAGGGGAGGCCGGAGCACAGAGGAAAGAGGAGGGCGCGGGGCTCACAGTGAGCCGGACGGGGAGGCAGTGGCTCGAGGTGGTTGGCGGAGAAGCGGGACGACGAGGTGGTAGCCGAGGAGGCGGGCGACGGGGTCCGGCGTGGTGACAGTGAACGACGGCGAGCGCGGGCACCGGGGATCGGCTCGGGTGCCAATCCAGATCCAGCGGGGGGGGTTCCGGCGAGGTGATCCTCCGGGCGGCGGTGACGAGGTTCCGGCGAGGTGGAAGACGGGGACGGCGAGGTCTGGCGACGGGCAGCGGCGGGACGGCGCGCGTCCACGGCGTCCGGCGAGGAGGGGGGGTGAGGACGA
>NC_041384.1:418185268-418203006 GCF_002162155.2 Triticum dicoccoides
GGGGAGAGAGCGAGTGGTGCGAGTGGGGGAGAGTGGGGATCGGGTGGGGGTTAGGGTTCGGGGAGGTGGCCTTGTAGGCCAGAGAGGAGGGCCGGCTAGGCCTGGTGGGCCGGCCGGTGCGGAGGCCAGCTGGGCCGCTCGGCCCAGCGTGGGGGGGGTGTTTCTATTTTTATGTTTTTTTTTTGCTTTGTTTTCTGTTTTCTTTTCTATTTTATTCTTTTAACTTCTGTTTTATCAAATATAAATACAACTCCTAAATTAATGTTATAATTTATTCTACTGCCCCAAAAAGTTTGACACCTAATAAAAATAGTTTGCATTATTATTAATTATAAAAGGCATTTAATTAATTGTCACAGCTGCTGTTTTAATTACTCTAGAGCCTTTAACATATTATAAAATTGTGGTTTCTCCACAATAATTACCTGTGCATTATTTTGTTCACTCCGAACATTTTAGTTTTAAAATTTGAAAACTTTTATTGTTTACTTGATTTTGAATTTGAATTTGAATCGGTTTTTGAATTAACGAGAGATTAGCAACAGTAATAATGGTGACGTGGCATCATTAGCGAAGGATTACTGTAGCGTGACTATCCGGGCGTCACACCTCTCCAAGCATGCACTTGCACTGCCGCCCCGTATGCTGCTCCTCCCTGAGTTGCGCTCGCTCTCTCTGGACCAGCAGGGTCTTGAGCACCTCGATCTTCTGCCTGGTCGTTGCTTCGTCCGACTTCGGCAAGCCCCCGACCACCAGGACCTGCCGGAGATGCCCTCTTTTCCTCGCGCCCGTGCTTGCTCCACCTCAAGGTCGTCCACCTCGCCTTCCTGTCTGGCGACCGCGAGCACCATGCGACAGGCCCCTGCATCATCCCCTGCCTTCTCTCTCTCTCTCTCTCTCATTTCCCTTTATTTTTCTGCTCTCTCTGTCTTACCGCACCCTCTCTCTCTCGTTTCTCTCTATGCCCAGGAAGCCCCCGCCTCAACCCCCAATGCTGCGCGGACAACCTCACCGACGGCAGCACTGCAGGTCCAGCGCCAAGCCCTTGCTCCTTCTCCTCTCGGTCTTCCTTCCCTTCTCCTGTGTATCTCTCTCGAACTTCCTCTCTCTGTCCAGGAACCCAGGAGCGCCTGGTGCCGCCATTCGAACTAAGCCCCTGGATCTGTTGATTCCCAGCCGCCCTCGACCGTACCCCATTGGTCCCAGCTGTTCCTCGCTGTCTTCTTCTTCGTGAGCGCCGTCAACGCCTGGTCCAGCCTCTGCTTCGTCTCGACTGTGCCCCCTGTCGCCCGTGTGGACCACACACTCGCTCGGTCTGCCTCCAAGCCGCCCCCTTGGGCCAGATCCACCGCAGCCTGCCTGCTCTCCTGCGAGCCGCCTCACCACCGACCGGCCTCAAGGCCCGATGTGAACAGCTCTCCTGCGTTGTCACACCCTGCATTTTGGAACATGTCATTTGCATTAATAGAAAGCATGAAAATTTGGACCAACAAAAAGATTTGCATTATTTGGCTTTTTATTTCGGAGTTGGTTTTTTCTCTGTGATTTTCAAGTGCTCTTTAAAGTCAACTACTCCACCTTCTGTACATCATCTCCTTGCCTCAAACTTCTGCCCAATGATCATGCCATGAATATATTGCAATATAGTATTTTCTTACATAAATAATTTGGCCAAATAGTATTTTCAAAAATTAGTTTTCCAAAAAACCCTGAATTGATGTTTGCACTTCAAGTACTTGATTTGGGGTATGAAAAATATTTCAAAGAGTATATTTGAAACCTATTAGATATAGAATTCCCATAAACCAAAAAAATATAATTTTAAAAGTTATTTTCCTATTTTATTTAAAAGCTTTCTCTTAAGGCCACAAATGGTCTTTAATAGGAAAATGTTATTTTATTGTTTCAAAAATATTTGACAAAAATCAGGGAAACTCACTGGACATATATTTTCCATATATAAGAGTTTCAGCACATGGTCATGTTCAAAATATTGGACAAAACCTCCCAAAACCATTTCTGCCCATTTCAAAGATTTGAAATATTTCTATAGGAAATATTTTCATAAAAATCCAAGGAAAATCCAGCAAGTCACAAATGCATATTGTGATCACCTTGCAAAGCCTCATATCAATCAAGGTCATTTGGGCTCACAAAAATGCCCCAAAACCCTCTATGACCAGAATCAAATTTGAACAACTTTGTACTACCAACTTTCTCTCCTTGACCCCCACTTTTGTGAGCATGATCACATGACCAAATGAGGCCACTACACCAAGTGGTGCATCAAGGGGAAGTGATTTTCTCAACTAGATCTACACAAGTTCATTTCTGCTAATTTGTAGGGTTTACAAAAGTTGCATTGGCAACTTTGCCCAAATAAGCTCCAAATTGGTGGAAGGCCCTAATTATATGTGTCATTTCACCCTGTGGAGTCTCATGGCAAATGAAAATCATCTACTTGCCCAAACCATTATCAAACACCTTCTGACACTTTTCCAAAATGCCATTTTTGACGTCTTCCACTAATCTCCATGGGCTCAAAGTTTTACCACAGCCCCTCCTAGTCCCCTTGCAGCTCCAGTAACAATGGCAAATCCACAGCTCAATTATTGGAGGGGTAAAACACCACTTTCTCTCTCTAGACAACCCATTTCCCTCTCTCCCTCAACCTCCCTCCTCACTCCAGTGGCCACCCAGGGCATCCAAAGCCCCTCCCCTTTCTTTACTACACCCTAGAGCCACTAGACATATTTGGCCGCGCCCACCTGGCCTAAAAAATGCCATGGCATGCCATTTGCACGCTCCAGAGCGCGCTATAGTGTGGCCAGGCACTGTAACCTCCCCCTGCCAACCACTCCCGGCCACCTCGGGCCTCCCCAGCGTGCCCGACGATGCGCCTCGACGTCTGCGTCACACCATGCCTCTGTCCCCTCCTCCTTCTCCCTCCTCTCGCCCCAGCTCGCACACACGCCGGCCGCCCGAGCGCCCCAGTGAGCGCGCTCGCACGCGCGGAGCCTCTGGCCCTCCTGCTCCCTATCTCTACTCTACCTCGCTCTGGACCAACCCCACAAACGCCTCAGACACGCCCCGACGAGCCCCTGTGACCCGCTTCGACCGCAACAGGCTCGCCGGCGCACACCTCTTCGGTGGACCGCCGCCCGCCTATTTAAGGGCCTCCCCGAGTCCTCCTCTCCTCACCAATCGACCTCTTCAGCTCTAAAACACCCCACTGAACCACCCACTCCTCTCCAGAAGCACCCAAGCTCGAGCTCCGCCGCCTCAGGTCGCCGTTGATCTCAGGGTACAGGCCCTCTCCGCCGCTCTTCTTCCTCGATCTGGAACCGCTGCGGCTCACTGATCATTTCCCCTTTCCTCCCTGCTTCTTTTGCAGCCAGAACCGCCGCCTCCCGAAACTCTTCTGTCGGTTTCCTCGTCGCCGGCGAACCCCTACACTCCGGCGACCGCCTCCACCTCCACCCAAATGGTGACTCCGCCCTGAGCACGCCGGTGCCCTTGGATCTCCTCGCTGTCGACCATAGCGACGCCGGTGTGCTCGCCTCCCTCTCTGGCCTGAGGTTGAAGACGACGGTCATGGGGCCCGTCGGTCAGCCTCACACTCTGACGGGTGGGCTCCACCCGCCAGGTTTAAAACGCATGCGCGTGCATACCGGTTCGCCCGTCGGCTGAAGGCGTATTTTGCATTCACGCCTTCGACGTGGCAGCCTCGCGCGGGCTGGATCCTCTCTGGGCCTGCTGCACTGTGGTCCTTCTGGCCCAGTTGCACAGTGTTGCTTCTCCTTTTTCTTTTTCCATGAACTTGCAAAAATTCCTCTGGACTAAATTAATCCAAATGGAATAAGTCCAGTTCCTAAATTCTTGTAAAAATCCCACCTATTTAATGGTATAACTTTCATTCATGTCCAACCAACTTTTATGTACTGTTCATATTCAAATTCAAATTTGAATATATTTAAACCCCTCTGAAAATCCATCTCATCTATTGTGCTACTCCGAGTCGAAAACTAGGAATTTTCCCCTTCTTAGTTTTCACCCTAGTATTTAACAAAAATGAGTTGACATTTTTGTGAGCACTTTGGTTTTTCTGTTTTATTATTGCCTTATTTTTCTCGTTATTATTTGCGACGATAGATTGCGTTGCGGACGAAGGAGTTGGACCAGAAGACTTTGAAGACCCATAAGACTTTGTTGAGCCAGGCAAGCAGCCCTTTGACCATGTCTATGAAACCCTTTTTATGCATTTTATATAGCACCTTATTATTTTTGCATCGGAAGCATGATGAGATGGTAGCCACTTTGGTGGGTTGCCCTCATTTCCTCCTTGTTGATACTTGCAGTGTGCATGACCCTACCTTCCTATGAGGGTTATGTAGGTGGGAGTAGATAGGATGCTAAAGTAGATGCTACGCAAATGGGACAGGTATATGCATGGTGATGGAGACAAAGTATTTTCAAAAGACTTTTTTTGAAAACCCCGTCGGGTGCCACTTATGAAAGAGGGTGATAATGAGATGGGTAACCACTTGATGAGGAAGTGGGGTACCGAGGCAAGTGTGTGTATTGTTTTTGAAGACGGATTAGATTTAAGATTTGTCGACTGTCCCAACCTTACATGCGCAACCTCTCGACACTTATATGGGAAAGGGCATTATTGATTACCTAGGCCGATACTAGCTTGGAGCCCACATTACTAGTGATGGGAAAGTCATTGTTGCGCTCTCTCGAGACGGGGTCGTGCCAGGTAGGGCGGCCATGACTGTTTTCACAGGGCATCGGACACACTGTTGGTACCCCGTGCTTGTTGTATGTGATGAATATGGGAGCAAGGCTCCATAATTTTAAGATGTGAAATGTTGGGCATGGGGGTTACTACCAATCAAGTGGACTCTATGTTAGTGTCGTCTAGGGAAAGATAGTGATCGTGTGCTTACCCCGGGTACTTGAGGTACCGCGGGTCATGGATGACACGGAAGTTCCCCGGATCTTGTGGGTAAAGTGTGCAACCTCTGCAGAGTGTAAAACTATTCGAATAGCAGTGTCCACGGTCAAGGACAGTTGGGCGGTGCTGCTTAAATTACGTCTAGAGTTTTACAAACCGTGTGTGTGTTGATAAAACTATTTGGGTTAAGTCAGATGGCTTGACACGATGATCAAGTTAGATTGGTGTCCAACTCTGCTTATGTTGATATCTGCAACTTGGCCATACGGATATCTGTACTCCCATGATGCATACTTTACATGTTGATAGATCATGTCATTGCACTCAAAACTAGCTTTCTGCAAACTACCTACTTAGTGCTAATCATTGCATTATTGTGCCTTGTTCCAATCATGGGTTGCTTGCGAGTACATTCAGAGTACTCATTGGCTTGCCACTGGTTATTTAATTGGCCAGGCATGGAAGAATAGGAGTTCGATGAAGAGTTCTTTGGAGACGAACATGCAAACTAGGACGTTTCCCAGTCAGAATGCCTGCAGGATTAAGGCAGATGGCATGGGTTCTACTTATCGACGAAGATTTCCGCTGCTTAAGTTTATTTGGTATTCAGCCCTTGTGGCTTTATCTATGTAAGACTTGACCATAATGGTCATAATTCGTGTAAGACGGTATGTATGGATGTAAGACTCTTGTTATTCAGCTTCTGTGTGTTCAGTGAGCATTGATCTCTGGGATCACTATACTCGTGCATTCGCTGATCACGACTTATGAGTTGGGGTCCCCACAGAGCTGGTATCACAGCCATCCTGACTGTAGGAAGCCTTAGTTAGCATGGGCGTTAGTTAGGATAAAACCCTTTTTGCAAAACCCTCTATGCTCCTCTTCTTTTCTAAAGCTTACCAAACCCAAGATATATTTCCATATTGACCTCTCCCATTCAACCTTTGTAGATGGCTGCCGTACCCGAAGACTTCCTGACCACCGGATTTCCCGTGCTTCTCGAGGATAGCCTCAAGAAGTGCCAGTTTTACCGAGCCCCCATTCTCACCTACCATGAGCATTGGATCAATGACACCGAGACGGAGTATCACGTGGAAGTGATCGTGAAGGCTAATGACTCTCCAACAAGCTGGTTCTTCGAGGCACCCCAGATGGCAACACTGGTTCTTGCCGTCGAGACGGCAACCCTCAAGGCACTCACACGCCTCCAAGACCTTCTTCCCGAGATGGTGGATGAATTATAAACCCGCTTCTTGCCTTATCGAAAGGAGGGCGAGGACAAGAGCAGTGCACCAGCTCCACCATTGGAGGAAGGACTTCCACTCCGATTCCAGACCTACTTCAGCCTTTGTGCCAATAGTTTGGCACAACACTTGGCCTCAGAATCAATGGCGCTCCGAAAGGAACTTCATGAGACCAAGGCACTTCTTCGCCAAGCACAAGGCAAGACGGATAGGGTCAAGAAAGAAGGTGCTCCCCCTGGACAGCCCGCAATCGCATACCGAGGCGGAAGACCCCCAACGGATGGAGAACCACCACATCAGCACCGCATGAGCGCAAGGGATTACCACAAGCTCTTCACAACACTGGCAAAGCAACGCCGTGTCGATCTCCTCCACTCCCCCACCCCTTCGTGCAATGAAGGAAGTCATGCTACTGATGAAGAGGAGGAAGACCCAGAAGAGCCAGACTACACGACCGAGCGTTCCACCACTTAGGCATCATTCATAACTCAGATATGCCAGTTCGTAACCCCTACGGTAGGATAGGTCGTGTACCCCCTATGAGAAGTCGAGTCCTTGTAATGGTTCATATGAAACCATGTAGTGTTGTGTTTGTTTTTGATGTGTTTGATGAACGTCGTACCTTCCTTCAGGAACTTGTAAGCGACTACATCACCCATTTGGATTTTAATGAATGTGTCATACCGACCCCCTTACTAGGCATCCCATCCATATTGCTTTCCCTCATTTTTCCTAGTCATGAGACCTTAACCGCTCCAACAGGATGCCTGTTGTAACACGTGCTGGTACCTCTAGCCAGCAGCAAGAAGCCGGAGCAGGAGCCAGTTAGGACCAAACCCAAGGACAAGCTCCACCACCGCCACCACCTCCAAAGATGGACATGGCTCAGCTTCTCCAAGCCTTGCGAGAGGAACGCCAAGCCAACACTGCAACCCTCCAGATCCTGTCAACTGCCAGCCGGCGGGGAATGGCAATGGATGCTCCACGTTGGCAGAGTTCAAGAAGCATGCACCACCCACCTTCATCGAGACTGCTGAACCCCTGGATGCAGACGACTGGGTCCGCACCATTGAAGATCTGCTAGAACTAGTCGGCTGCACTGAGAACCATGACAAGGTGGCATATGCTGCTCACTGTCTCGGGGGAACTGCCAGAGCTTTGTGGGATGGATTCAAGGCCATGCATGCTAAGCAAAACATCACTAGGAATGACTTTAAGGCAGAATTCTGCAAGGCCCATATTCCTTCTGGAATTATGGCCATCAAGAAGCGTGAGTTTCGAGCCTTGAAGCAAGGAAGTAGCACTGTCAAGGAGTACATGCGGAAGTTTAGTGTTCTCTCAAGGTATGCTCCTGAAGATGTCAGCATTGATACTGCCAAAAGAGAGCGCTTCATGGAAGGCCTTAACCAGACTCTGCAGTACTTGCTTGTTGTGTGTGACTACCCAACCTTTCCTGATCTGGTGAACAAGGCACTCATGCTTGAGGACAAGCGCCGTGCTCTGGATGATACCCGTAAGCGCAAGATGATCAGCAAGGGTAGCTCCAGCAACCAGAAGCCTCGCCCATGGCAGCCAGCCCCGGTCAAGCCAACCTATCAGCATCCAAGAGCCCCTGCACCCCACACCAACTATCAGCCTCAGCAGTATGCCAACCCCAGGCCAGCTTTCAACAACCCCAATAACAATGCCGGCAAGAGCAGCAACCCCAATCAAGTCACTTGCTTCGGATGTGGTCAGGCAGGACACTACTCCAAGTATTGCCCCAACAAGAAGCCCGACGCCCCGCGCCCCAATACGCAGAACCAAGGCCAAGGCCGTGGGATGCCACAAAGGAACCAAGCCCCCCGCAATCCACCAAACAATGGCAAGGGTCGTGTGAATCATGTCACTGCAGAAGAAGCCCAGGAATACCCGGACGTCGTGCTGGGTACGTTCCTTGTCAACTCAGCACCTGCAACTGTCTTGTTTGATTCTGGAGCCACACATTCATTTATCACCCAAAAGTTTGCATTAAAAAGTGGCATGACCCCTACACCCCTGAATAACCCTATGGTGGTACAAACCCCCGGAGCAGAGATGAGAGCCAAGATAGGATGTAAAGGAGTCAGGATTGTTATTAATGGGGTAGACTTCCTAGCAGACCTTATCATCTTAAGATCGCAAGGCTTGGATGTGATCTTAGGAATGGATTGGCTCATCAAGCACCAAGGCTTGTTAGATTGTGCCAACCGGACTATCACTGTGACCAATGACCAAGGAGTCGAAGTCAAATTTGCCTCCAACCCCTCCTCTACTCAAGCCAACCAAGTCAACTGTCTAACTGAAGTTGGATTGGAGCAAGTGCCGGTAGCATGCAAATACCCCGATCTCTTTCCTGATGAGCTACCGGGAATGCCTCCTGACTGAGACATTGAGTTCATCATCGAGCTCATACCCGGAGCAGGACCCATCTATAAGAAGCCTTATAGAATGGGATCGGAAGAGTTAGTAGAGTTGAAGAAGCAACTGGAAGAGCAGTTGAGGAAGGGATTTATCCGCCCTAGTGCCTCCCCTTGGGGATCACCTGTTCTGTTTGTGGCAAAGAAGGACAGTACGACCCGCTTGTGCATTGACTACCGCTCCCTCAATGAAGTTACAATCAAAAACAAGTATCCACTTCCCAAGATTGAAGATCTGTTTGATAAACTCAATGGGGCCAAGGTGTTCTCCAAGATCGACCTCAGATCTAGGTACTACCAGCTGAAAATCAGACCCCAAGACATTTCGAAGACGGCGTTTGTAACCAGATATGGCCTGTATGAGTGCACGGTCATGTCCTTTGGATTGACCAATGCCCCACCTTACTTCATGTATCTCATGAATAATGTCTTCATGGAATATTTGGACAAGTTTGTCGTTGTCTTCATTGATGACATTCTTGTGTTCTCGAAGGCGGAAGAAGAGCACGAGCAACACTTGAGGATGGTCCTAGACAAGCTTCGAGAGCACCAACTGTACGCCAAGTTTAGAAAGTGCGAATTTTGGCTGCGTGAAGTTGGATTCTTGGGTCATAAATTGACTGCTGAAGGATTATCAGTAGATCCCATCAAGATTCAAGCCGTGATTGAATGGCAATCCCCAAGCAATGTGAAGGAAGTCAGAAGCTTCCTCGGACTCGCGGGATATTACCGCAAGTTCATTGAAGGATTCTCAAGCATTGCCCGACCCATGACCCAGCTCTTGAAGAAGGACAAGAAGTTTGAATGGATACCTTAGTGCGAGGAGAGCTTCCAGGAGATGAAGAAGAGACTGACCACCGCCCCAGTTCTGGCCACACCAGATATACACAAGGAATTTGTGATATATTGTGATGCGTCGAGAACCAGACTGAGAGGTGTTCTGATGCAAGAGGGCAGAGTCGCATCTTACCTTTCAAGGCAACTACGACCTCATGAAGAGAACTATGCTACCCATGACCTCGAGTTAGCAGCTGTAGTTCATGCCCTGAAAACATGGCGACATTACCACCTAGGGAAGCGGTGTGAGATATACACGGATCACAAAAGTCTGAAGTATATTTTCACTCAAAAGGAATTGAACATGAGGCAGAGAAGATGGCTAGAGTTGATCAAGGATTATGACCTCAGTGTTCAATAGCACCCCGGAAAGGCTAATGTGGTAGCAGATGCATTAAGCAGAAAGGATTGTTCCTTGAATGCTATGCTTAAGGAAAGACTACCCGCCTTGTATGAGGAACTTGAAAGCTTCGGGTTGGAACTGGTTGCACCAGGATTCTTGGCCAACCTCGAAGTCAAGCCTACCTTGATGGATGATGTCAAGGAAGCTCAGAAAGGACACAAGAGTATTGAAGGCATCAAGAGGAACATCAAGGCAGGCAAGGCCCCAGGATTCTCAGAGGATGAGCAAGGAATTGTGTGGTTTGGGAACCACATTTGCGTACCCAACCAGATTGAGCTCAAGAATTTGATCTTACAAGAAGGTCATGACACGCCGTATTCCATCCACCCCGGAGGAACCAAGCTGTATCAAGACCTAAAGGAAAGATTCTGGCGGCATGGCATGAAGAGAGAGATAGCCACTTTCGTCACTAAGTGTGATATATGCCAGAGGGTCAAGGCTGAATATCAGTGACCTGCTGGATTGCTGCAACCACTCAAGGTTCCCGAGTGGAAATGGGATGAAGTTGAAATGGATTTCATCACTGGACTACCTAGGTCAAACAAGGGACATGACTCCATCTGGGTCATAGTCGATCATTTGACCAAAGTAGCCCATTTCATTCCTGTCAAGACTACCTATGATGGCAACCAACTGGCAACCCTTTACATCAACAGAATTGTAAGCCTTCATGCTGTTCCTAAGGAGATTGTGTCAGATCGAGGGACCCAGTTTACCTCAAGGTTCTGGAAGAAGTTCCAAGAGGCTATGGGAACCAAGTTGTCCTTCAGCACTGCTTTCCACCCATAGACCGGAGGTCAGACAGAACGAGTGAATCAGATACTCGAAGACATGCTCCGAGCCTGTGTCTTAGCATATGGAGCTAGGTGGGAAGATTGCTTCCCTTTTGCCGAGTTCTCCTATAACAACAGTTCTCAGTCAAGCCTTCAGATGGCACCATTTGAGGTGTTATACGGACAAAAGTGCCGCACACCCCTCAATTGGTCAGAAACCGGAGAAGGACTAGTATTTGGGCCCGGTATCCTCCGTGAAGCAGAAGAGCAAGTTCAACTAGTCAAAGAGCGATTGAAGATCGCCAAGTCAAGCCAGAAGAGCTATGCTGACACTCATCGCTGACAAGTAGACTTCCAAGTCGGAGACCATGTATACCTGCAAGTGACCCCTCTTAAGGGAACCAAGCGTTTCCATGTTAAGGGAAAGCTCGCACCAAGATTTATCGGCCCCTTCGAGATCACCGCACGACGTGGAGAAGTGGCTTACCAGTTGGAACTGCCACCTGAACTATCCGATGTGCACAACGTATTCCACGTGTCACAACTCCGGAAGTGTCTCCAAGTTCCAAACAAGCCTGATCTTTACAAGGACGTCGATCACCAAGCCATTGACCTTCAGCCTAATCTAACCTACCGTGAGAGGCCCATCTGCATTTTGGACGAGGCTGAACGACGCACTCGAAGCCGCACCATTAAGTACTTCAAGGTCCAGTGGAGAAACCACACTGAAGCAGAAGCAACCTGGGAACGTGAAGACTACCTTAGATCCGAGTTTCCCGATCTCTTTTAAAGCCTAGTTTAGGAATCTCGGGGAAGAGATTCTTGTAAGGGGGGTAGGTCTGTCACACCCTGCATTTTGTAACATGTCATTTGCATTAATACAAAGCATGAAAATTTGGACAAACAAAAACTTTTGCATTATTTGGCTTTTTATTTTGGAGTTGGTTTTCTCTCTTTGATTTTCAAGTGCTCTTTAAAGTCAACTACTCCACCTTCTGTACTTCATCTCCTTGCCCCAAACTTCTGCCAAATGATCATGCCATGTGTATATTGCAATATAGTATTTTCTTACAAAAATAAGTTGGCCAAATATTATTTTCAAAAATTAGTTTTCCAAAAAACCCTGAATTGAGGTTTGCACTTCAAGTACTTGATTTGGGGTATGAAAAATATTTCAAAGAGTATATTTGAAACCTATTAGATATAGGATTCCCGTAAACCACAAAAATATAATTTAAAAAATTATTTTCCTATTTTATTTAAAAGCTTTTTCTTAAGGACATAAATGGTCTTTAATAGGGAAAAATTATTTTATTATTTCAAAAATATTTTACAAAAATCAGGGAAACTTAGTGGACATATATTTTCCATACATAAGAGTTTCAACACATGGTCATGTTCAAAATATTGGACAAAACCTCCCAAAACCATTTATGCCCATTTCAAAGATTTCAAATATTTCTACAGGAAATATTTTCATAAAAATCCAAGGAAAATCCAGCAAGTCAGAAATGCATATTGTAATCACCTTGCAAAGCCTCATATCAATCAAGGTCATTTGGGCTCACCAAAATGCCCCAAAACCCTCTCTGACCAGAATCAAATTTCAACAACTTTGTACTACCAACTTTCTCTCCTTGACCCCAACTTTTGTGAGCATGTTCACATGACCAAATGAGGCCACTACACCAAGTGGTGCATCAAGGGGAAGTGATTTTCTCAACTAGATCTACACAAGTTCATTTCTGCTAATTTCTAGGCTTTACAAAAGTTGCATTGGCAACTTTGCCCAAATAAGCTCCAAATTGGTGGAAGGCCCTAATTATATGTGCCATTTCACCCTGTGGAGTCTCATGGCAAATGGAAATCATCTACTTGCCCAAACCATTATCAAACAACTTCTAACACTTTTCCAAAATGCCATTTTGACCTCTTCCACTAATCTCCATGGGCTCAAAGTTTTACCACAGCCTCTCCTAGTCCCCTTGTAGCTCCAGTAACAATGGCAAATCCACAACTCAATTATTGGAGGGGTAAAACCCCACTTTCTCTCTCTAGACAGCACATTTCCCTCTCTCCTCAACCTCCCTCCTCACTCCAGTGGCCACCCAGGGCATCCAAAGCCCCTCCCCCTTTCTTTACTACAGCCTAGAGCCACCATTTGGCCTCGCCCACCTGGCCTAAAAAAATGACATGGCATGCCATTTGCACGCTCTAGAGCGTGCTACAGTGCAGCCAGGCACTGTAGCCGCCCCCTGCCAACCACTCCCGACCACCTCGGGCCTCCCCAGCACGCCCGATGATGCGCCTCGACATCTGCGTCACGCCACGCCTCTGTCCCCCTCCTCCTTCTCCCTCCTCTCGCCCCAGCTCGCACACGCACCGGCCGCCCGAGCGCCCCAGTGAGCGCGCTTGCACGCGTGGAGCCTCTGGCCCCCTGCTCCCTATCTCTACCCTCCCTCGCTCTGGACCAACCCCACAAACGCCTCAGACACGCCCCGACGAGCCCTTGTAACCCGCTTCGACCGCAACAGGCTCGCCGGCGCACACCTCTTCAGTGGACCGCCGCCCGCCTATTTAAGGGCCTCCCCGAGCCCTCCTCTCCTCACCAATCGACCTCTTTAGCTCCAAAACACCCCACTGAACCACCCACTCCTCTCCAGAAGCACCCGAGCTCGAGATTGAGCTCGAGCTCCGCCGCCTCGGGTCGCCGTCGATCTCAGGGTACAGGCCCTCTCCGCCGCTCTTCTTCCTCGATCTGGAACTGCCGCGGCTCACTCATCATTTCCCCTTTCCTCCTTGCTTCTTTTGCAGCCGGAAACGGCCAGAACCGCCACCTCCTGAAGCTCTTCCGCCGGTTTCCTCGTCGCCGGCGAACCCCTACACTCCGGCGACCGCCTCCACCTTCACCCGAACGGTGACTCTGCCTTGAGCACCCCGGTGCCCTCGGATCTCTTCGCCGTCAACCACAGCGACGCCGGTGAGCTTGCCTCCCTCTCTGGTCCGAGGTTGAAGACGACGGCCGTGGGGCCCGTCGGTCAGCCTCACACTCTGACAGGTGTGCCCCATCCGTCAGGTTTAAAACGCACGCGCGCGCGTACCGGTTCGCCCGTCGGCTGAAGGCGTATTTTGCATTTACGCCTTCGACATGGCAGCCTCGCGCGGGCTGGATCCTCTCTGGGCCTGCTGCACTGTGGTCCTTCTGGCCCAGTTGCACAGTGCTGCTTCTCTTTTTTCTTTTTCCATGAACTTGCAAAAATTCCTCTGGACTAAATATTAATCCAAATGCAATAATTCTAGTTCCTAAATTCTTGTAAAAATCCCACCTATTTAATGGTATAACTTTCATTCATGTCCAAACAACTTTTATGTATTGTTCATATTCAAATTCAAATTTGAATATATTTAAACCCCTCTGAAAATCCATCTCATCTATTGTGCTACTCCAAGTCCAAAACTAGGAGTTCTCCTCTTCTTAGTTTTCACCCTAGTATTTAACAAAAATGAGTTGACATTTTTCTGAGCACTTTGGTTTTTCTGTTTTATTATTGCCTTATTTTTCTCGTTATTATTTGCGACGATAGATTGCGTTGCTGACGAAGGAGTTGGACCAGAAGACTTTGAAGACCCAGAAGACTTTGTTGAGGCAGGCAAGCAGCCCTTTGACCATGTGTATGAAACCCTTTTTATGCATTTCATATAGCACCTTATTATTGTTGCATCGGAATCATGATGAGATGGTAGCCACCTTGGTGGGTTGCCCTCATTTCCTCCTTGTTGATACTTGCATTGTGCATGACCCTACCTTCCTATGAGGGTTATGCAGGTGGGAGTAGATAGGATGCTAAAGTAGATGCTACACAAATGGGACGGGTATATGCATGGTGATGGAGACAAAGTATTTTCAAAAGACTTTTTTTTGAAAACCCCATTGGGTGCCACTTATGCCCGAGGGTGATAATGAGATGGGTAACCACTTGATGACAATGTGGGGTACTGAGGCAAATGTGTGTGTTGTTTTCGAAAACGGATTAGATTTAAGATTTGTCGACTGTCCCAACCTTACATGCGCAACCACTCTACCCTTATATGGGAAAGGGCATTATTGATTACCTAGGACGATACTAGCTTGGAGCCCGCATTACTAGTGATGGGAGAGTCGTTGTTGCGCTCTCTCGGGACGGGGTCGTGCCAGGTAGGGCGGCCATGACTGTTTTCACAGGGCACCGGACACACCATTGGTACCCCGTGCTTGTGGTATGTGATAAATATGGGAGCAAGGCTCCACAATTTTAAGATGTAAAATGTTGGGCACAGGGGTTACTACCAATCGAGTGGACTCTATGTTAGTGTCGTCTAAGGAAAGATAGTGATCGGGTGCTTACCCCGGGTACTTGAGGTACCACGGGTCGTGGATGACACGGAAGTTCCCCGGATCTTGTGGGTAAAGTGTGAAACATATGCAGAGTGTAAAACTATTCGAATAGCCGTGTCCACGGTCAAGGACAGTTGGGCGGTGCTGCTTAAACTATGTCTAGAGTTTTACAAACCGTGTGTGTGTTGATAAAACTATTTGGGTTAAGTCAGATGGCTTGACACGATGATCAAGTTGGATTGGTGTCCAACTCTGCTTATGTTGATATCTGCAACTTGTCCATACAGATATCTGTACTCCCATGATGCATACTTTACATGTTGATATATCATGTCATTGCACTCAAAACTAGCTTTCTGCAAACTACCTACTTAGTGCTATATCATTGCATTATTGTGCCTTGTTCCAATCATGGGTTTCTTGCGAGTACATTCAAAGTACTCATTGGCTTGCCACTGGTTATTTAATTGGCTAGGCATGGAAGAACAGGAGTTCGATGAAGAGTTCTTTGGAGACAAACATGCGAACTAGGACGTTTCCCAGTCAGAATGCCTGTAGGGTTAAGGCAGATGGCATGGGTTCTACTTATCAACGAAGATTTCCGCTGCTTAAGTTTATTTGGTATTCAGCCCTTGTGGCTTTAGCTATGTAAGACTTGACCATAATGGTCATAATTCGTGTAAGACGGTATGTATGGATGTAAGACTCTTGTTATTCAGCTTCTGTGTGTTTAATGAGCATTGATCTCTGGGATCACTGTACACATGCATTCGGTGATCACGACTTATGAGTCGGGGTCCCCATACGCGCCCTGGGCCAGATCTCAGTTTCAGCCCGTTGTGTTTTTAGCTACTGCTGCGATTTTTGCATTTATCCCTGGATTTACATATTTGCAGAGAAACCCTCCATGTTCATGCATATAATAACTCAACAACCGTGCATCGGATTAAAATGTTTTAAACATGTAAAATGGTTAGAATTTCATCTTGTTTCATAATTTTCAACTTTCATCTATGTTTAAAATGTTTAAATATGTTGTTTGAATTGATTTGCATCAATGACATGCTAAATGGTTTAATTCATAACTAATTAACCGTAGCTCCAAATTTCATAAACTTTATATGTAAATGGGGTAGAAAAATGTATAGATTAACTTGGTGCACTTTACTTTGCATGTTTAACAACTCTAAATATGGATTAGGGCAGAATAGTACCAAATTTGTAAATTGCATATGAGAATTTTCTGGAATTGCTGTTTGTTGTTTCCGGCCTCATTTAAACTTGCCTAAATAGATAGTTTATATATGTTTCACATCTTGCCATGTTTAACAACAGTGAATATTGTAGGGTACATAAACGAGAGCAAACTAAATACTTGCATGTGGTGTTTCTTCAATATGCAACTCGTTGCACATTGAGTTCCACTTAATTTTTAGTATTGTTTGTTGCCATGCCATCCCTCATTAAACCGGACATGCATCGTACTTTGTCGCACATCATGCCATGTTTATGTGATGGTTGTTTACTATATTGTTTGCTTCTATTCGGTTGTGCTTCTTCTCGATAGTTCTGGTAACATTGCGATTGTGAGGATTCGTTCGACTATGTTGGTTTGTCTTCTTCATGGATTCAGTCTTCTTCCTAGCGGGATTTCAGGCAATATGACCATCACCTTGGATCTCGCTACTATCTTTGCTATGCTAGTTGTCTCGATATTATCGCTATGTCACACTACCTACCACTTGTTTATCAAGCCTCCCAATATGCCATGAAATAGCCTCTAACCTTTTCCACCATCCTAGAGAACCGTTGTTTGGCTATGTTATCGCTTTTCTCAGCCCCTCTTATAGCGTTGCTAGTTGCAGGTGTAGGTGCAGGTTGTTCCATGTGGGGACATGGATATCATGGGATACCATACTATCTCTTTTTTGATTAATGCATCTATATACATGGTAAAGGGTGGAAGGCTCGGCCATTTGCCTGGTGTTTTGTTCCACTCTTTCCGCCCTAGTTTCCGTCAAACCGGTGTTATTTTCCTTGATTTTGCATCCCTAACACGATGAGGGTTTATGGGCCCCTCTTGATAGTTCGCTTTGAATAAAACTCTTCCAGCAAGTCCCAACCTTGGTTTTACCATTTGCCTAATAACAACTAAAACTTGCGTAGGGATCGGCTAGCACCCGAGGATAATTAACCAACCCCCCGGGCCAGTGCTCCTCTGAGTGTTGGTCCAAAACGGGCAGACTGCCGGGCCACCACGGGGCAACTCAAGGTCTGGTTTTACTCATATGCTGACCTATCCAGTGTGCCCTGAGAACGAGATACGCGCGGCTACTATCAATATTTTTCGGCACATTCGGGTGGTCTTGCTGGTTTTGTTTTACCATTGTCGAAATGTCTTGTGCACTGATACGTCTCCAACGTATCTATAATTTTTGATTGCTCCATGCTATATTATCTTCTGTTTTGGACATTATTGGGCTTTATTCACTTTTATATTATTTTTGGGACTAACCTATTAACAGGAGGCCCAGCCCAGAATTGCTGTTTTTTTTGCCTATTTTAGGGTTTCGAAGAAAAGGAATACGGAATGGAGTCCAAAAGGAATGAAACCTTCGGGAACGTGATTTTTGGAACGAACAAGATCCAGGAGACTTGGACCCTATGTCAAGCAACCAACAGGGAGGCCAAGAGGTAGGGGGCGTGCC